>NC_071575.1:12791801-13102584 GCF_024509145.1 Vidua macroura | reverse complement strand
TAGGAACTGTAATTAGTTTTTAAATAGAATCTTTATGCGGTAAAATTTCAAATATTGCTGAGAGAGATAAAAAAATAATGCTATATCCTGTTTATTCCCTTTCACCATACAGGGACAAGACACATTAGAAAGATGACTTTAAAATCTCTAGCTGTCTTTCTGCTGTTGATTGGTGGCAGTTTTTGCCAGTATGACTACGGTCCTGGAGATGATTATGGTTATGATCCTTTTGGGCCATCCGCAGCAGTCTGTGCCCCAGAATGTAATTGTCCTTTAAGCTACCCTACTGCCATGTATTGTGACAATCTTAAGCTGAAAACCATTCCAATTGTACCAAGTGGAATAAAATACCTTTATCTTCGAAACAATATGATTGAGGGAATTGAAGAGAACACATTTGACAATGTAACAGACCTACAGTGGCTGATCCTGGATCACAACCATTTGGAAAATTCAAAAATTAAGGGAAGAGTCTTCTCTAAACTAAAGAACCTGAAGAAACTTCACATTAACTACAACAATTTGACTGAAGCTGTTGGACCACTTCCCAAAACTCTAGATGACCTGCAATTAAGTCACAACAAGATCACAAAAGTCAATCCTGGTGCATTTGAGGGGTTGATGAATCTGACTGTCATTCACCTCCAGAACAACCAGCTGAAAGCAGATTCCATTTCTGGGGCTTTTAAAGGCCTGAATTCACTTTTGTATCTTGACTTAAGCTTCAATCAACTTACAAAGCTACCGACAGGACTGCCTCACTCCTTGCTCATGCTGTATTTTGATAATAATCAGATTTCCAACGTTCCCGATGAGTACTTCCAAGGTTTTAAAGCCCTGCAATATTTACGTTTATCCCACAATAAATTAACAGATTCTGGAATACCAGGTAATGTCTTCAACATCACATCACTAGTTGAGTTGGATCTCTCCTTCAATCAGCTGAAGAGCATTCCAATTGTCAGTGAGAACCTGGAAAACTTCTACCTCCAAGTCAACAAAATTAACAGTAAGTTAAATTTACACATATTCATTAATCTTTATCACAGACTAGATACTGATGGTCAATGCAAGTATCTGAAATAACACACCAACCAGTCTTAAAAAATAGTACTGGTTAGACTGTTAGCATGCTAACATTTACCTAATAGTTGTCCACATCCATGTTAAAAGACAGATATTTACTGAATACAGTCAATATATCCTTAAAATGAGAAATTTATGCTTTCATACTGATGTGGATTTTTTCCTCAGACTCTCGTCTTGTGTAAATTGGAGTAACTACATAGACGCCAATGGAGTTGTCTTATACAATTCAGGAAAAAAATTGAAAAGTTTGATCAGTGCAAAAAGATGTTCAAAATTCTTAAGCTGACAAAAAGAGAGAGATGTCAGGTGAGGATATGACTGTGATAACCTTTCAGGAGCTGCTAATCAAAATGCTGGAGGGAGGAGAAAGGGAGAAAACAACAAATTCATAAGATAGCAGGCACAAGATGCAGTGAAAAAGATACATCAAAGTAACTGCATTTGTTTCTTTCCTCCCTTGCTTCATGCAGCATCCCTCCAAATCTCTCTTGAAATCCAAAGAGCTGCCCCTGTTCTTTCTTTTCATTCCTGTTTCGCACATCATACGATCAGGCAAGTTTGTCTCCATTCTCTTACAATCTGAAAAATGTTCCTTCTGAAGTCAAGAAATGCCACAACTTTCATCAGACCATGAAGGTTTCTGCAGAGACAGGGCTCTCACAAGGCTGTCCCATTCCTCGGTTGACAAGGAGGTGTTGCAGAGCTGGAGAGGCCTCACCACCATGCCAGAAGTTCTCCAGCTGCACCTCTGTCAGTGTAGTCCCTGATGGAGAGGGAGATGTTCCAAATATGACTGTGGTTTATCAGGAAGATTTATATCATCTTGCTTGTTGATATAAAGTAAACCACAAAATCCTCCCTTCTGTTTGTCTGCTTGTATCCATCAAGGATTAAGAGTATCAGTGTTAGCTACTCCATACATAGCTAACTCCATGAAGATGTAGACTTTAAAACCAAGTATTTTTAGTGGAGATCTTGCCAGACCGAGGGCAAGATATTTTTACATGTTTTGTATTTACTATGTTTCATTTTTCTCAGTGGCTTTTTTTTTTTTTTCTAGTGCATCTTAGTTTCTTGTTTTCATGAGGGAAAACAGTGAGTTAATAGTTCCCACCTAAGGCATACAGCAACCTGTGGAACTCTACCAGATACTCTGCCACTCCTAAAACAGCTAAAAATTATGATTTTTAATTTCTCATGTGATATAAGCACTTTTCCCTGCTTAGAATGATCTGAGCTTTCTGCAAGTTAACCAGGTACCAAACTTGGCTGGTGTTCACTTTTCCAAGGACATCAGAGTCAGGGACAATGACAACAATTTTAGCTTTTCAGGGCAAGCTGCATTTTCAGGGGCATGGTGTGGGGAGTGGATGCTCACCAGCTACTGCTACACTATCATTGCTACCCTATGGACTGATGCACCAGAATTATGATTTACTGGGTTTTTTCCCTTATCATAAATTCTAGCAGACTTCAAGAATCAATTTCTCAGCTATCTAATTTTACAGGCACAATATATAGTTCCCTAAGATGCTGATTGACAATGTGGGATAAAAATTAATTAGAAATAATCCTTAATATAGGGCAAACAAAGCCTTTGGATTTCACCATTCATGACACCTGACTTACAGCTATGAGTGCTTAGTCTTTTGGGAAATTGAGTTGATTGATCTGTGATTATTTAAAACTCAAACCAACAACCAGTTCCTTTGTTTAATAAATTGTTATGATTTACCAGTGATTTATGAAAGTAAACTAGGCCAGCTTCTGTTCCATGCACTGGCCTATGGCACACATATGCAGTGAGAGACTTCTGTCTAAGGAGTAATGATAATTTGTCCCCAGATACACAAAAGGTATAATCTTTCAGTTTGTGCTTGCTTAGTTTGAAGTTTTCATTATACTGAGAACTAACATAAAGATATTTTTCCATAGTTCTTAAATTGCTATGTCTCCCTTTTTCTCAGGTACCTTAAAGCTTGCAGTTAACATTTATATTTGTCTAAGAAAGAATAATATGGTTCCAACTTTGTTGATATTACTGGAAAGAATATTTCTCTAAATTACTGTCCATGAGTTTCACCATGGACTTGCTACAATCATTGTGCATTGTCATTCATAAGAAATAATTTGTTTGAGAAATACCCTTATTTGAGTGACTTTTTTGAACAAGAACTGATGAATAAGCTCATCAAAATATGTATTAGAATTGGTTTTGCCTTAGTATGTGTTGTTTCCCTCTGTGTTGCAAGAAGCAATGGGTGAAGCAGATAGCAAACTCTTAAGAAATCAGATTCAGAGTAACTCCTCTGATTTCTAATAAATTGAAGCACATAATAAATCCATTATATTGATTGTAGGTGTCAAATCTACAGTTTTATCTACTGTACTTGGTGCTCATTGGATCTCCAAGCTAGAATAGGACCATGGAGGATTTAGAAAAGCTTTTGCTTTCTCCATAGCTCAAACCTAAACTGTAGTTTCTAAATTGAAATGTCTTTAAGATGACATTATTATTATATAAGCACACATATGCATGTGCACAAACACACACAAACACACACACAGAGACTTATGTTACAGGCTCCTCAAGGCAAAAAGAAACTCTGCAGGATGGAAAAAAAATTTCAGTAATCAAAGAGGTTCAGTGAAACAAGAAAAGGGTCCAAAGATGGCCTTCTCCATATTTCATCTGTACTTATAAGGGATTAAGAAGAAAATTGTTGCTTCCACATGAAACCCCAGGAAATAATGGGGATACTCTACATCAATGGAGTATGAAAGGGGAAGTATGAAAATGTTCCAGAGGACAGTTAAGAGACTATTTATCAAATTGTAGAAGTGCTTTATTGTCTTTTATCCGGCTCACTCCAACAATTCCCAAAGGATTTTTTTAACATGGCCTATCTAAAAATGTGTCTCGTGTGATTAGTGGACAACAAACCAACAATAATGACAGTGTAACTTCAGATCCTGTTAGGATTGCCCACTGTACTCTTAGATGAAAATCCAATTTTCAACCAATACTTCTTATTCTCTCAGTGTCTGGCTTATGCAGGAATTCTGTGTTGGGAAAATATATAGGAAAAAAATCCAGGTACACTGTTGCTGAATATGAATTTCATAAATTCAGGAAGACATTTTTTCAGCTGAAACATTAATAAGTGTAACAAAAGAGGAAGTAAACTACTGAGATATTTGATGCCATTGTACTTCAGTCTAAAGGATTGCAATTCCCCATACAGATTATACAGATAACAGCTCATCCAGCGCACTCATAAGAACCACTGGTCTTATTTTCTGCTAGTAGAGACTGCAACTAAAATGAAACTTTTTTTTTTAATATGCTTTTAACAACTGAAAATTATATAAAGAGTATAAAAAAATTGATATCCACATTCAGATGATGCGGACCAAATATTGGAACAAAATCCCAATGAAGTCCATGACTGAGTTCATTTAACTTCTGGGAGGACAAGTTCTCCATCCATTTCCCAAGTAGTTTTAGCCTCATAAACAGTCAGAACAGATCAGAATTTTGTTATTGCAATTAAATTTTGTGGTTTATGTGTATGAAGTTTATGTCCTTTTGAGTAGTTAACCATCTCTCCAGCTTCTGTAAGCATACCTTCTTTTGCAACCAAATGTTAGCATTTATGCTCAAAAGTAACAATATGGGAAAAAACCCTAAAATTATATTTATGAAGTTTTTAAGTGTTTGTCGTCAGCAAAAATATACTTACCATGTCATTCCTGAATGTCAAGAAGATGGAAAAAATCAATATTAGAATTCAGCTTTATTTTAAACTTTACAAATTAAACCCAAATTATCTGAAGAAAATTGAAACTAAATAGTCAATGATATAGCCTATAGCCCAAGAAAATGAGTTAAATCTCAGGAATTTATGGTTTTATTCAGCAAAATTCCACACAGACATAATCCTATAAACATCTCTCAGATCATATGATCTTAATTAACAAGAATCATTAGTTTGTTTCTGCTGGTACATTCTGAGCCAGAAGGGCATTAGATTTGGTATGAAGTATTAAAATTTTACTATATTACAACATGGACTGCCCAAAGGATGCCATTCATCTCACACCCTTCCAAAAGTAGGCTGCACACTACACAAAATCTAGGAAATTGCTTTGATTTGCTTTAATGAAATTGGAGATCAAGATCTGACTTTTAAATTATATTTCCTTAACCCCTACTCAAAACAACTTACTTTGTGGCAGGTACCTGAGTCTTTACCCATTCTTAACATCATATCTCTGTCCAAAAAATTACCTATGCTCTTATTACCTATGCTCTTAAGAGCTGCCTGTACATTTATACTTAGTTTACAAAAGCCATGTTTCATTAGTGATAGAAAATTATTGTAATGCAAGTCCTGGAAGAATCCAGTTAGAAGGATGTTAATCCAAAAGTTAATGAGAAGGTATGAAAGGTACTTCCTCCACTTCCCTTAGTACTACAATTTGATCATACTTTCTTAGATGAGTTAAGCAGCCACATAGAAAAGACACATAAGGTGACTTATGAAAGGTAAATCAAATGTCATTTGATTTTGATAATACTAACCTGATGTCTCAGAAATTATGAGATTCATGGGTTCATTTAAGGAGTCCCTTTAACCTTTTAAAGTATTTTCTGTGTGAATTCATCTGATGTCAGTGTTCTGAAGAAGAGCAAGTCTCTCAGACTGTTTCTTTAGTAGTTATGGAGCTTTTCAATAGACTAATCCTCTGTCTGACAAAGGAAACAGGGAATGAAGACCCTCTTTGCAAAATTACACAATGTGGTATGCAGGGGACATCAAATATATTCACATACATTCTCTCCTGAGGATAGATCTTCTCTGCATGAAAGAGTTCTATAATACAGAACAGTGTGTGTGCTCTTCATATTGAGCAGAGAATTTCAGTGATTCATGTAATTTCTAGCTTACAGTTCATACTGATCATAGGACACAAGACAAATTTCCATTCAAGATCTATCTGGTGTTATGAGAACCAAATAATACCTCAACTGAATAGAGACCATATATAACATGATATATAAATTACAATAAATATATATATTTGATAAGTAATTTTTGCATTCAGACTCACCTAATTCTGATGTGAAAAGGTTCAACTGCACAGTTTAAATGTAAAACTCTTCTCCAACCCTAGACCCAAATTTCATTCTGAAACAGGTAAAATAAAATGCATACAAAATACACAGACACCCATTGGACTGCCTGCACTTTAGAGTAAAGCTGTATCATGGTTTCAATTTCTCCAGAAATTTTTTACTTCCTTCAATATCTTATGAAACAGTTTTACCCTTCCATTGTAATGTACACAAACTGACTGATTCATCCCTCTGCATCTCTAGTTTTTTTAAAAAGAGTGATTTTTCCTTTTATCTATATGCCAGATTTGACGTCTATATGAAATCTGAAGTCTAAAAGTCAAATGTGTACTGGAAGAAAATGGCATTTGAAAAACTCAGTCTTGAAATTCTGAACCTCTCACAACCAACAGAAAGAGCCTCTCCCAGCACAAGCCCCTCAAGTTCCAATAAATTTACATTGATTCTCATCAGTGTAAATGCAAAATATTGAAAACAGTAAAATGAATTAAGGTCACAATTTTCAACTTAAATCAAAAAAAAAAAAAAAAAAAGCAGAAAAATAATGGTTTTGTCCTATTTGTCCTAATTATTCATGTTTTCCTCTTATTTCTGTTCTCTTTGCTTCAGAGTTCCCACTGAGCAGCTTCTGTAAGGTAGTTGGACCGACGACCTATTCCAGGATCACACATCTGCGCCTGGATGGAAACAACCTCACTCGGGCTGACCTGCCACAGGAGATGTACAACTGCCTTCGGGTGGCCGCTGAGATTTCACTGGAGTGAGATACCTGTGATCATCCAGTTCCTTCCAGGGGCAGTAACTGCAGGAATAACACACCATGGTAGTGCTTTAAAATTAGGATATGCCTTAAAGCAAGTGTCAATCTGCATATTATCCATTCTGTTTGTTAATATTTAGCAAGGACTTGGCAAACTTAAGGGAACGTGTGCATATTTTTACAAATGGTTCTATTTAGAAAGCACAAGAATTACCAAATCTGATGCAAAATATGTCTTTATCTGGCTATATGAGTTGATGAAAGAGATTCAACTTCATAAAAATCTATATTCATGCATGCAATACATGCCAGCAGGTTCCAGACTCACAGGGAAGTTAGGTGGGATTCATTGTGAGTTATAGTGAGCAGTATGGGCTGGCGTGTGTCCATACAAGATTCCTGTCCAACTTTCCTAATAATCCTGCCTTTTATATATTGTTACCCATTGCAAAGGAAAAATTGATTTAACAATATACGAACAATTTAAAATTTGTGAAAATATGTGTTCAGAGCTTATGACATTGTTATATTAATGGAATACATGAAAGATAACAAGGAAAAAAATATTCAGGTTAAATAATTGTTTACTCTTCTTTTTGTCATACTTTCATTTAACTGTCATGATAAATTTTTTTATTCATTGCTGGTATAATTGTTATTTCAAAATAAATCATATATACAAATATTTTTATTCAATTACTTGCATGCTATTTTTAACCAGACTGTAGAAAATAAAACATATCAAATAGTGTCCTTTTGTCCATATAGTTGACAACTATGTTTCTTTCTTTTATAAAATGAAAAAAAAAAAAAAAAAAAAAACCAAAAAAAAACCAGGTTAGGACAAGACAATCTAAGCTATTCTATTAATATTAAAATTTATTGTAAGGTTAAATAAACTGTTTTCTCTACTTTGACATTTCAATATGTTTGTATACATAATTTAACATGCACTACTACACTTGTGTTGGCCAATAAATAGATACCTTATGAAGTTTGCAGTATGGGAATTATGGCACTATGAAAACGTGCAAATTAATGTTTCAGTGTTGTCAAAAGAACAGTGAAATCTCTCAGAAACCACAGGTGGTGAGTAAAATGCAGCTACACATGGTAAAGACATGGTAGTATGTTCCACCCAGGACTAAATAGTCCAAATATTGTCAGCATCTTGGAACACTGTAAAATAAATGTGTTAGTAACTGAGAGCTGTAAGTGGCTTGCTTGCAAGTCCAGATCATCCCATGGGTACTGTTTTCTTTTCAAATACTAGACTATTAAACACTCAAACAGAAACTTTGCTAGTTTCTATAGCAAAAGCAGAAACTATCACCTCTGAAAAAAACCCCAAACTAATTCATACCAAACCATTTAGTTGGCACGTTGCCAGTTCCAGATGTTCAAAATCAAAACACAATTCACAAAGACACCTAGGACTAAAACAAAAGGAGAGATTCAGAAAACAATATAAATATTTCCCTCCTTATTTTTTTTCATTTTGGAATTCATAAATGTTGCTGCATTATTACTCATGTACAGGAAGGATTGACAGTAAAATATGTTACAAGTTGGCTAGAATTTTCATTGCAGAATGAAGTCTAAATCTGGGGCTTTCTGAACACATCAGGGTGGGAAAAACTATGGAATAGCACCTAGGCATTGTAACATAGAAAAAGAAGAAGGAAGTGCATGCAAAACTCCCCAAAGAAAAGAAAATTGAATGAGAAATGGTATTTAACCATTTCCAGAGAGTTTTTAACCCAAGTGTTCCCTTCATGGAAAAATATACTAAACACTAAAACTTCTAGAGCACAAACTGATAATGAGATACGTCACCTGGTTGTTGTAATCTAACAACACAACGGAAAAGTATTATTCTTTTCAGCTTGTTTCAGTACACTGAATACTTTTACGCAAAATGAGAGTGTGAACAGTGAGACTGAGAACAGTCCAACTCATGATAGATTAGAACCTGTTTAAGAGAACTTCCCTCAACCTTCTTCTTTCCAGGTAAGGTTAAAGTACTTCCCTTAGCCTCTCTGAATATACCATATGTCTCAGTCCATGTCTTACTGCAGTCTCCACTGCCGAAAAGAGTGATACAGAAAAAGTGTATCACTTTTCTTTTAGGGTGCATGGTGAAAGAGAAAGTTCCAGAAAGAGAAATTTGAGCTAGACATGCAAAAAATTCTTCCCAGTGAGTGTCACAGATTGCCCAAGGAGGCTGAGGACTCTGCATCCTCAGAAATTTTCATAACGTGCATGGGCAGTGTCCTAAGGGACAGATTTGTCTTTGAAGCTAGACTTAGTTTTAGAAGGAGATTGAACTAAACAACCTTCAGATGTTTCTTCAAACTTATTCATACTTCTGTGAATCTGTGATTCTAAGAATACTAGTAACCAATGGGGAAAAATATCAATTTTACTAACCAGTTCTACAGCTGAAGAGTTTAGCATGAAATTCATGTGGAAAATTTCTTGTTTCAGGTTCCGGTCCATAATTCCAACTCCTACGATACTCACAGAATCTTGACTTAGCTGATCTAGATATAGATTTGGATATAGATTCCATAGGCAGGAACTTTCTTTCTATACCTTTTCTGGCTTGTGCAAATCTGCTCCCATTTTAACACTTGTGATTTACTGAGTAGTGGCAGTGAAATCAGAGATCCATCCCTTCTAACTCTCCCATGTGGGACAGCACTAGCAAACATGCCACCATCCTAATAGACAGAGTACTCATGGAGGACATGTTGGTTATTAATTTTTTTCCAGATTCTGACATTGGTTAAAGGGCTTTCCATCTGCAAGAAAAAGAACTTGATCTGTAGGCCTTAAGGCTTTCACACAGAAATAACTCTCTTTTCCACTTAGTCTGAAAAGTTCATCAGTTGAAATGAGAAAGAAAAGAGTGCTAGCTGCACTTTAGGACACTCACCTTGAATGTAGAAAGGTCAGGTTCAAGTACCAGGGCAAATTATCACTTCATTATGTGAAGAAAAGTAGCTTTAGAGGCTGGAGCACTTTTTATCACACTGTTCTGAGATAAGATTGTGACTGTGGGCTAAAATGTACATATTGCTACTCTTTTGTGCTATAAAATGATGCTTGGTGGGTGTAACCCCTTCTACCTGTTTTAAGAGGTGAATTATCTTCATTTTCATAATTTGAATTCTTAATCTACAGATCAAGTAACACAATATTTTTAACAAATTGTGATTACTAGAATAATTTTTTTTAAAGTATCATCCCTCTTATGTGGTACCTCTGTGGTACAGCTACCTTTTTATTATAAAATTGTTAAAGAAAAGCAGAAAATAAAGTCTAATTAAGAAGGAAGTGAAGAAATGAGGTAAATACATGAGAAGATAAATATAATTTATGTTCTCCATATGGCAATGTAGAAACAAAGGGATTTTGTCAAATGCACTTGACTTCTGAAGAAGAGGAAAGCTGCATTGTGCAAAAAAAAAAAAAAAAAGGCAGTTTTGTCTTTATTCTGTGAATCCCAGTGTGGGGCAATGCGTACAAGTCTGTCATAGTATTTGGTCAACCTGACCAGAGCACATATTCAAATAACTATAAAGACACTTTGGAACCTATTAAATAATACTTGTAAAAATATTTCTGTTGATGATAACACTTTCATCATGCAAAATATTTCAGACAGAAGTACTGGAAGTCTTTATAAATTTCTTACGCTATAAATCAATTCCATACGTTATAAACCAATAAGCTGTCTTGAAGATAAACAAGTCTTTCGAAAATCCTATTTCCATCATCTTTCTAGTATCACATCATGTGATTTTGCCATCCATCTTACTACACACACTGGTTTCTAAACTACATGAACAAAAGTTTCCTGAACTTCACTTTTATATTTCATCATTACAGCCATTTTGCTGTCAAAAAAAAAAAAAAAAAAAAATAAACAGCAAGACCAGTAAGTTCTCAAAATTATGTGCAATGCTGCATTGATTTGAAGAATTTGTGATTACCTGTGTATAAAAATGAGATTTTTTTTTTTTTGTTCATCTTCCTAAGTTTGGATAAGATGAACCATCCCCTGCAATATTATAATTCTCACCCTCAATTCAGAAGAAGGAAAGGTGTGTTGCTTCTAATGGAAATCACAGCTGAGGTATATATTACACAGAAAATGCAGAAGGAAACTAAGCATTTACTGCTGGGATTCCCAGCTGCCACCATGAAGAGCATGGAATCATCTAAGAAAAGGGCAGGTAGTGTTGAAAAACACCCCTTTGATTATTTAGGGTTATTTTGGTCATTATTTAGGGCTCTGGACAGGTGCTTGGACAGGGATGGGTGATGAATTCTGCCCGGAGCTGGGTTCCAGAGCTGTCTTCAAAGAAAAAGGTGGTGTCAGTTTGCATCAAAGTGCTGGGTGTTGAGGAATTTCATCTACACAATAAAGACTTAGTTTCAACGTATTCCATCTGAAAGGATAATCAGTGACTGGAGTAGTCATGGTGAGTGAGATTTGAGCTTGAGGTTGAGACTCTGGAAGAAAACTCAAGTGCTTTGGGAAATGCCAGCTCATTAAAGTGATGACTGATATAGCAAGTTAAGAAAATAAAAATCACATAGTCTAATGTTTAATTTCAGTATTTCCCAAGAGTATCTGCATTAAAAATTAGAGCAAAAATGACTACAATTAATGGAAAATAAGAGCTGAGTTTTCATATAGCTTATGCCATTTGGCTTTTCTTTCTAAATATTAAAAAAGCCCCTGAACTTTGAATTTCTCATGTGGCAAAATCACTGTAGCAGATCATTACTGTAAAGGGAATAAAATTTTTTTTTCATTAAGTTGTGGAAGTTCTCTTTTATGCAAACCTTGTCATTCATTTCAGATGACAGAACTTTGTATAACTAAACTTCTTGAAATCTATTGTCTTACTGTGGGGATCTAAAATGAAGATGAATTAAAATATTTTTGGACTTCTTTAATAACAGGACTAAACAAGAAAACAGAAGTTAACATAAATTAAGGATAAGGATATAATTAAAGGATAGTAAAACCAGTTTGGTTTCACTGTTGTTATGTTATCTCAGAATATTTAATCCTTGATGGTCTATGGTTCAGAACTTCTGCATGTTTACAGAATGGGCATCAGATCACTAATAGATATTTTCATTTACCATTAGTTGTCTGGAAAATATAAATCATCTAAATAGCTACACATTGTCCCAGCAACTCAATATATGTGTGTAATTGATAAATGCATGTTAGATAATTTAATTTGAGATATATTTAGCATTTTAAAAATAGAGTCCCAGGGGTGGGATAGATTTGTTTCAGTGTTGAAATCATGAAAACAAAGTAAAGTAAGAGATTGACAGTAACATTTCCATAGTAGCTAAAGTAAACCTAGCAAGCCAAGACAAATATCAGATTTTGGCATTATCTTATGGAACCTTTTTGGTGTCACTTTGGTAAAGAGTTCAAACCAGAAAGCAAGAGAACAGAGTGCCAAAAATTATTTAATGTAGCATATTCAGGAGACCAATATATTTCCCATAAAAGCTGAGACCTTTTCCATGGTTGTTCTTTTCTGAAATGTCCTGCTCTGCAATGATCTCTTTCAGCTAAGCTACTTTGTTTGCACTGTAGTTTTGATAAGGGAGTGAAATTGTGCAGAAAGTAAACTGCTAAAGTTTTGTTTCTGGATGTTTAGAATGGGATCTTATCTTCCTAAATCCTATATAAATGAGAGATCAAGTGACATCTCCTTTTAACAAATTAAGCCAGTCAAACTGTTCCCCAGGGTTTCTTTAAGCAATGTATTCTGATCTAAACTGAAAGCTCCCCACATAAACTCCCTATACTTCAGCTGCCTGTATATGCACAAAAAATGCCTATTTAAATAAGAAATGCAATTTCTTCCACTGTGAGGTCTAAGCAGGTAATTCTAGACTTCTAGTAGAGGTGCAGCATTCCTGCTCCTAAGTCTGTTTTGTTTTAATTTCTTTTGTTCACTAGGAATGATGTAGAGTAAAATACATCCATAGGAGCAGGGTCTGGAACATCTGGGCTGGTCCTTTGATCTTTGTGCAGTGTCCCTTGGGCTAGCCTGAAGGGCTCAGTCATCTGCTTTCTTTTAGACTCTTTCATCTTGCTGACCTTTGGCTGTTTTTTAAAAGGAGCAGAAGATATTATTAATTGAGATATATCACTGTCTGGTGGTCAGGGAACTGTTTGGAAATAGAAGTTTTGTCTTTTTGACTCTGAGTACAACTCAGAGCAGCAATGCTGAAAGAGACAGATCACTACATGCCTGTCATCAGAAGTGAAAGAGGCAGACAAGCCTCCATGAAGGTATCTGGAGCTACCATTGGTGCACAGGATAAGAGAACACAAACTGGACTTACTGTCTTCAGCTTTTGAAGTGTTACCTTTTCTCTAGTAACCATGAAGACAGTTCAAGAGCCTGTTTCAGATGAATTGATTGTCCTGTAGAGTAAGGCAAATAGTTTTTAGTAAAGTACTGCCCAAATTAAGGCACCCTGGATTGCAGCCTCTGCTAAATGGAGCAATGCACAGGGCTAATGAGTATGCTCTGCTTGCAGTACACTCCTGGGTTTGCTGGTGATGAACTATACACATGCTTGATGCTTAACAGACCTTGCTTCGAATTCAATCTGAGACATATGGCAGCCATTACTGAAAGAAAGTAATGCATTTTTTCACTGTCAGCAGCTCTGATGCTAAAACAGAACAGCTCCAAACAGCACTCCCAGTTGTCCATTTCTCCTCCCAATGGGTCTTTCTAGTCTGTTTTTTTTTTTACTCTTTTAGTCTTTCTCAAGGTTGTGAGCTGTTTTAGTTTCAAGCATGTACATTACTCCTCTCAAAGAAATGTTACTACCCCCTGCAGTTGTTGATGCTCCTTGCTTTTTTATAAATTTTTTAATACAAATTCTCTTGATTAACAGTGTGGATTGAAAGGAGACACATGGAGTAAAAATCCTGTAATGGCTTCCGACATCTTTCTCAAACTAGAACAAACCCAACAATATCTCTTAGAAATTATCTCCGAAATTCAGAGTGGGTATCCACAGTATTTTTACTGTAATATTTTTTCCACTTCCTTTTATTGTTGTGCAAATATCTTTCATACTGTTACTTTTTGAGAGATTGTTCATGGTCTCAGGAGCAGTTTGTGTTTCACTGATATTTGCCTTTGATCACTCAGCTTCTCAAGTTAAAAATTACCTCATTAACACAAAATTCTTAGCTGTCTCTTACTGAAATAAGGTTCTGGAAAGAGTCTTACTTGGATCCGCAAAACAAAAAGTCTCCCAAACCATTAGTCATTTTTTAAAATCTTGGCCATGGTCTTTATTAGTCTGTTAAACTTTATCACCATAGAGTGTAACCTTTAAATAAGAAATATTTTACACCAGATGACAGAGGATTCAACACAAAATGCATGATATGTGCATAATCTTGAATCTTCATGGAAAGCAGGCTTTCTGCAAAGTCTGCTTAGACACCCAGTCAATCACTTGTCTCTACAGAGATATTTAAAAAAATTTTGGGAGCATGTAAGAAAATACATGTGGCAGTTGTAAACACTCTTGCTTCTTGATTTTGAAGACATTTCTTGTAATTTTTTCTCTGCTTTGTTTGCATCAGAAGAAATGGAAATTCACATTATTGAGAAAGTCTTAGAAAATGTATTTTGCTATATTCTTCCCCTAGTGAAGGACTCCTCCTTTGAATGGGATGGAAACGTGTGTTTGATAAGGATCAAATACCTGGCCTCTAAATCCACAAAGGGCAGATTGTGACCCCTTGCTGAACAGTATTTCATACAAATAGTACCACTGCCTGCCACAAGGTAAAGAGTAAATCCCTTCTGTGATAACATCATAAATATCTGGACATGATTAGTAGATAAAAATAGCAGGTAAACTCAGACCACCATGAAGAGTAAGATAAATTAATCTTTTTTGTTGTTGCTAAATGTAAACATCTGGCAACATGCATTTAGGCGTGTCACAGCAGATCATCTGCCATCAGGACTTGCACTTTTAGACCCTTCAGTACAACATTTGGGATGGACTTGGCTCTTTCTTTACTGGCAAAGAGACCTCAGTGCCTCCATATTCTCTCTACATGCTTTGTGAAGGTTTAGCATAAAAGCAAAGCAGTTTTATACTGCGCTACTTGTTGTTTGCAAGAATCATCGATGCACTTTTCGTGGTGAAGCCTCCTTAAATGGCTCATAATTAGACATACAACTATTTTAGATTTCACACAGTGGTGCCTCTGCCTCTTCCTATCTCCCCTGGATGGACTCCAGCTGGTAAGAATCCTTGTCAGTAATGCGGAGTACCAGCTCTGCTGCAGGAGGTCCAAGTCTTCAACATTTTAAATTCTAGGTGTTTAAAGTGACACTCATAATGAAAATAGGCAGTTTTGATGGCTTTTGTCCTATAATTAGAGATCTGCTTAAAACTAGAACCTTTATTTTTAGGCATAGATGTAAATTAATTTAAATTATTAAAATAGTTAGAATGCATGAAGGAATCAGTTTTACACCTGCTTTGTAAGAAATCCCTGATAATCTTTAAGAGGTGTTGAAGGGCCTGGTTCACTAGCAGAGTAAAACACTTCAGCAGTTATTTTGTTTTTAAGTACATAAACAATGCAAAAATTACTGATGATAAGGATGCATTTTTTCATAAACAAGAAACATGGCAGTACAAACATAACTAATGAAAAAAATTTATTGCGTGTTTAACATTAGCCTTACTGAAGTCAGTGAAAGCAGCCCATGTATTTAAGATTTGCTTTCCTTTTTTTTGACTACTTTGGTCTTTTGTGCTTCTTTTGAGACATTCTGAGTTTAAGAAGCAAGGGATTGAAAATTATGAAATAGGTTGTTATACGTTTAATGTTTAAAATCAAATAGATGAAACAGAATTAAAATAATTATGCAACTAAGTTTTAAAACTAATATAACTAATTTAAAGTACCAGAATATATTTTATGTTTTCAATATTTTTCATTAACTTTTCCCTTAAAATATTTATGCCATTGTTCTGGCTTTGAACATGAATAGTTTTTCTGATATGAAGTTGTTACGTTAAGTTTGGACTAAAAGGGAAAGCAAAAATCTTCCAAATTACTTAATGTGAGAAATATGTGTCTATCTTTGGAGAGCAAGTTGCCTGCAAAGAGTTTGCTTTAGATCAATGATAAAAGAAAATTGCAGGAGACACTGGGGAATATTATAACTTTGTAGAAATACATGTAAATATCTCTGAACAAAAAGGAAAAGGTAAGATTTAATCTTTAAAGAACTGAAAATATGTTATTAAAAAATTCTTAGCAAATGCATTTGCTCTCTTCTTCTCCTAATCAAGAATTTTGTCTTTAAATGGCATCTGCATTTAATAAAAATCAAATAAAATATTTTCATAGAAACAGATGGCACTGGTTTTAATCCTTTGTGGCCAAGTCAGGTATTATGAGAATGAGTTATGATGTAAGTCAGCTTTGCATGTAAAGTATCTTCTAACAAAAATGGTGAATAAACGTACACTTTGGGCTACCTGCTTCATCTAGACCAGCTCCTGTCATCTGATAGAACATAAAAAATCAAATGCCTTCAGCTCAGTGGCTGCTTGATATTAAGGCCAGGCTTTCCTTCTTTCCCTGCCTAGGTGCTGAGGTGCCTTAGCTATTTCAGGGGTTAAAAGCTGTAAGCACTGATGCGTATATATGAGGCTGTATTCCTAGAACACGGCTTGTAGCCTGACTCAAGCTATTACAGTCTAACAACAGGGACCAATAGAAAGAGAAGAAGATCCAAGAAAGCTGAGGTAAGCCCAAACTCTGAAACAATGTCAAACTAGACGCAATAGCTAATAAGGTGTGCATGGAAATACATCTGGGAATACTAGTATGTACTTCCAGTTTTATATGCTGCTAATTCTTAGGAGGACAGGAAACAAACACAGTGGTTAGCAGCCAAAAGCGGTGAATTTACAGTGATTTCTAACTGGCTTCAGTTAGCTCCAGGAACTTGACTAACAAGGTAAATTGCTTTATATTTCTTTTTTTTTAAGTGTTATTAAGGTTATGAATATTTACAGAGTAAGAAGCTTGCAAATTCACTGTGTGAAATAGAAATGTTATTCTTTTAAAAGACTTTATTTGTCCCTTTCTTTGGAATGCTTCCAGATAGCAGCTTCTGGGGCTGGAAAGGCTATAGGATTCTGCACTTGTTACTACTAATAACAATGTTGAAAACTATTAAATTCCTATATATCATATGCAGCAACTGAACTGAGCTCTTAACCTTACTGATGCATTAATCCTATGAGGGAACTTGCTTTTTATTTAAATAATATTTTTGTCAAAATCAACCTCCTAATTTTGACCAGAAATTTCAGCTATCAGTCTTTTGCCTCTGCATTGCAAAATACTTGTTAATCTCCATGAGCCAGTAAGCAAGATAACAGAGTTTGTAAGGCACTGTTTTTGTGCTACACAAATATTTCCTTTCTGAGTAAATTATCAGTGATAATTTTGCTCATAATTATAATCGTGGAAGAGGATAAAAAAAGCAAATAAGTAAGAAAAATAGTTAAAAGATGCATAAATATATATGAATAGTTTGGTCAGGACTTGCTTTTTGTGGATAGAATTTGGTTAGGACTATTTTTTGTGTCATTTAGAGCAGGCATTTGTTTTATCTGTTTGCTTTAGGGAAGGAAATTTGTAACTTTGGATATGAGAGAGTGAACGAGGTGGGGAATGGATTAGTCAAACATACTCCCTCCAAGCTTTTAAGAACATGCCCAACAAACAGCTGTTAAAACACTATTTGATCTTCCACTTTTCAATAAAGACAAAAGACCCTGGAAAATCTGATCCACATGCCATTATAATTTAAGAGAGAGCAAAAAAAGAGAAGAGGGTATGATTAATTTTAAAAGGAGGAACACTGAGTACACTAATATTTATATCTTTGTGGTAATGATAGCTTTTCTGAAGATTAACCATTATATAATGTAGATTATAGATCTGTACAGGAAAACTTACACAAATTTAAAAGAGGTACTGATTTATTGTCTAAAAATGATCAATATTTTCATATTTTTGGAAATGATACTTGCATAAACGTCAGTTAAACTGGTAGCCAATGTGGAGTCTAAACTGAATCAGGAAAATATTTATCAACATTTAGCACATATACCTTTTATATTACTTTTCAGTTTTTCCTTAACAGACGATGGATAATACCCTAGATGACAGAATTTGGCTGTTTATAAAGGAAATATTATTTTATATGCAAAACTGTTTTGTTAATCTAGTATGCTGCTAGAGAGTTTTATTGGGAAACAGCTAATTGGTTTTTTCCCCTTCCAAGGCTAACACCATGATTCTGAAGGTCTGCACAAGCCTTTTGCTCTTATTCTTGGTCAATTCTGTGTGGACTCGAACTGTGAGACAAGTTTATGATGATCTGGATCCTGGTCATTGGTCTCGCTATACTTCTGAGTGTCCACAGGAGTGCTTTTGTCCTCCTAGCTTCCCCAATGCATTATACTGTGACAACAAAGGACTTAAAGAAATACCTCCAGTTCCAGCCAGAATTTGGTACCTCTATCTTCAAAACAACCAAATTGAAACAATTTCAGAGAAGCCTTTCGCAAATGCCACTCATCTGAGATGGATAAATCTGAACAAGAATAAGATCACAAATGGTGGAATTGAGAGTGGTGTGTTGAGCAAGCTGAAAAGACTGCTTTACTTATTCCTTGAAGATAACGAATTGGAAGAGGTCCCTGCCCCATTACCAGTGGGTCTGGAACAGCTAAGACTAGCCAGAAACAAAATCTCCAAAATCCCAGAAGGAGTCTTCAGCCACTTGGAAAACCTTACCATGTTAGACCTCCACCAGAACAGTTTGTTGGACAGCGCTCTTCAAAGTGACACCTTCCAAGGACTCAACAACCTTATGCAGCTCAACATAGCAAAAAATTCACTCAAGAAAATGCCTTTAAGCATTCCAGCTAATACACTGCAGCTGTTTTTGGACAACAACTCCATCGAAGTTATACCAGAAAACTACTTCAGCGCAATACCCAAAGTGACTTTCCTTAGGCTGAACTACAATAAACTATCTGATGATGGTATCCCTCCAAATGGGTTTAACGTTTCATCTATTCTAGACCTACAGCTGTCTCACAATCAGCTCACTAAAATTCCACCAATCAATGCTCACCTTGAGCACCTTCATCTTGATCACAACAAAATCAAAAGTAAGTGTGTATTACCAGTGTGGAACCCTTTAAACCATATCCATTTTAAATGTCTACTTAACTATAAAAATGCTCTTTGAGAGAAAGTGATTAAAATAATGGAATCATTGAATAATTTGGGAAGGAAAGGATCTCTAGAGGTCATTTATGCCAACCTTCCTGCAATAAGCAGGGATATTTGATGAGGTTTCTCAGAGCCCTGTCCAGCCTGACCTTGAAATTTGCCAGGGATGGGACATCCACCACCTCTCTGAGCAAAATATTTTTGTGTTTTACTGATTTTACAGCATATTTGTTCTATTAAGATTTATGTCCTCAAAAGTTTTCAATTTCGTGTAAATGAGACAAGGCTTTGTACCCAAGGCAACAAAAGCCTGTTGGTTTTAATAGTTTCATTTCCAGGACTGTTTCCAAATTCATCCAGGTATAGAGGGAGTGTGGTGGTCAGGGACATTACATAATCTATATGAAGAAAGTATCTAATCAGTAAGTATTTCATTTCATGCCAAAAGCCAAAATAAAAATGATGACTTTATTCACCACTGCACAGAAGGTAGCCAAGTTTCTATATTTATCTTCTCATCATGGTGATTTAATTGAATACATGGTCCTTTACCACTTTTTTGTGCCACTGTAGTCCAAAGATATACTAAAAATAGTGATTTGGCTTTTGCACAAAAGAAAGACCTATGAAAGGAAGATACTTCTTGATAATTTATATTTATTCACTGCATTTTGCAAAATAAAAATGTGAAATCATATAAATAAAAAGAAAATTGTATAACTGGCACACATTTAAGTGGCCTGCAAGACTTCTACCTGTTAATTAGAGCTAAAGCTTATGGCAGACGTTATTTCTGAACATATTTAATTGCCCCCTGGTTACTAAGAGATTTATTTAAATTGCTTCACTGCAAGGCCTCAGGTGCAGACTTTATTCTGTCACTTCAAGTGGACATGAAATCAATGGAATGTAGCCTGTCCAGTTTAAGAACAGTTTTGCGTCTAAGTAGTATTTAAAGAGCTGTCCGGTCCTCTTCCTTCCCTGAGTAAGTTTGACAAAGCTTAAGTCCATGAAAATTAAGTTTTGTGGTACGTACAAAATCAAGCCTTACATTCCAATGACACATGACCTGTGAAAGTGAATCATGACGCTTTTCCACAGATCTTGTATTCCTTAATGCTTTTACCACTTTTCAAAAATCACTGTCAACTTAAGCACATGTTGGCTTGTGACTAACTGACTTTAGCCAAAAAAAAAAAAAAAAAAAAAAAGGAATTCTTAGTAACTGAATATAAAATAGTTGCAACCTGATACCTTAAATGAAACTTGGGTATCATGTAAGAGTATTTTACCACATAGAATAATTGTTCAAGAAGTAAGAGATAATGGCATTGTCTCCATGAGACATTGCTCTAATAGATAATATCTTAAAAGTTTGCAAACAAGGAATGTAATTCCATCAGGCCAGAGTAATAATAGCTGACATTAATTCAGTTAATTTGGTTTCGTCTTCTTAAACCCAGATCACTCATTATTTTAAGAAAATCAATATAAAAGGTTTGAAAAAAAAATTTGTAAAGTCCTGATCTGGTTTCTTCACAAAAGAGTTGTGCTGAAGGTTTACTTTTATGTGCGCAGTACAAGCCCTTTTTATAACATTAATTCTCAGGTGTTCCTTCACAACTGCTAATCACTGCTTTGTTTTCTATTGGTGAATCATAGTTACACTGTTGTCATTCCAAGAGTTCATACATCAGCATTTCTATGTAAATACCATTTGCCTATGTTTTATTGTATGCTATTTTGTAATATCAATTCTTCATATAAGTGCACGGCCTTATTTCTCCGGAGACCATTTATGAAGATACAAGGTCTTCTTCTGAAGCCCAGAAAAGCCAATGATAGCCTCATCATTTGTCTCAGTGGAACAAGAATTTCACCTGTAATCCCTTTCCTAAGGATCTCACAGAGGAAAAAAACTATTCTAATTTTGGAAGTAAAATCAACTTAAGTCCCAAACTAATTATGGCTCTAACAGATTTGCAACACATTTGTTCTATGGCATTTTACAACACACATGCCTACACATTTACCTGGGATATACATTTGTGAGGCTCTGGTGAATTATTAAAGAATGGAAAAGAGAATGTTAAAGTAAGCTAAGAAACAGTATGAAATGATGTAACAAGTGAGCAAGGGTAAGCAGGTGGTATTATTACAGTGCTATCAAAGGACAAATGAAAGGGAGTAAACAGTAAGTTCATCTGGAAGAACACCAGGAGGCCAAGATAGATACTGTGAGCTAATATTATTCCATGTTTAGAGAAAGGGAGAAATCCCTGGGCCATGTATCTAAATTTTGTTTCTAAAATGTAAGTTTTACTGGAAAAAGATCTTCTGCACTTCTTTAGCAGACATGTAGTGTTAGCCATTAATGAGAACCTCTTTGGCAGTTTTCCCTTACAGCAGCTCTAGGTTTCATGTTTAAATATTAAAGGACATAACAATTTTGTTGACAAGTGGTGGAATTCATCTTCTTTGAATAAACTATCCTAGATTTTTAAATCTAATTTAATTGTGTATCCCTTTCCATTGAGTCTGAGACCTCCTACTCAATAGAAAGGGATACACAATTGTATAGGGAAATTCATCCCATCTTAAGGATCTTTCAGTCCCCTTTTGGAAGTCATCTCTCCCTAGAGTTTATACAGAGAGTCTAAATTGTTTACTTAGGCTGACTCAACTTCTACATGGATCATGGCAAGGTGAATTGTACCTCTGGAAGGTACAAAACCCCTCCTGCTTAAATAAAATTCAGTAATATATCCATGAAGAGTATTGAAAGAGAGAAAAAGAGAGAGAGGCTTTTACTCCCCTGATAGTTTGGGTAGGATTTACTGTTTATGGAAAGAGAACAATAAAACCCAAACCAATTAATACCACACATAATCAGGAAATAACTTCTTCCTAGGTGGCCTGTGGTTAGATAACTGCTGCCTCACTTCAAGGCTGGAGTAACTAACCCAGTGAAAATGAGTGCAGTGAGATAGTTTTTGGTCAGAGAAGACACAGATTTAGGATACACTTGAAGCCATCTTGTCTCTATGAACAGTAGTGCTGATCAAACAAAGCAGATATTTTCTGCTAGATAGTGTTGATTCACCCAAAACTTTAAATAGCTGCCTTGGTAATGAAGATTCTTAAGCTTTCTGTGTTGTAAATTCACACATAGAGATAAGTTGTAGCTTGTTTCTTCCAAGAATACCAAAAGCTTTGCCAACTTTAATCAGTTTTCACAAGATAAACAAACACATTTTGATATCACGGATATAACAAAAGTTTCGGGCCTTGGCCAACTGGATGTATTAATCTAGTTTCCATGACAGAGTCCACTTCCAAGATGTTGCAAACATCTGGGCAGTTTTTCAAAATAGAGTGGAGGGAAAAAAAAAAAGTAAGTTATGGGGAAAAATAAAGTAAGTTATGTTGTTATTTTTACTTCATAACATTTCTCTGATTTTGGGGATTGTAGTCAGAAGACTTGTGCATGGTATCATTGCTAAATATAAAGGAAGAAATTTTTTCCTATCTCTTTTTTAGTAAAGAAATTTGTTCAAAAAAATCTGTTGCATACACATTCTCCAGTCACTTTTTTTTTCAGTTAGTCTGGGGCCCAGATCCTCAAGCAGTTAGATCAATCAAAAAATATCATAATTTGGTCAAAGGAATTTGACATCTTTGATAAACAAACACCACTTCAGTGTTTTCTAGAGGTCATTTTGAGGCTGAAATAGGGCAGCAGCTGCCTGACTATTTAACAACTAAAGACAAAATATAAAAAGCATTTTAGTCAAGTGACAGTGCAGAGGAGACAAAAAGCCCAAGCTATTCAACACTTCTGAATACGGGTAATGATTGAAGCCATAGTTTCAAATTTTATCTGTACAGAAACAAATTATGCGTGATATATGTAGAATTTTGAGGATTTGTTAGCTTTCAGATTAGGAAAAAAAATATCCCATTGCACATGCTATATTTTTGCAATTAAAACCAAATCCACTTAATAATGTCAGAGAACAGAGAAGTACAGATGTTAAAAATTAAAAAGACTATACAAAAAGTTCCTGTGATTCAATACTGCTGTTGTTTTGAATGCAAGATTTTCATTGGGGAATATTATCAGTCTAAAATTAATGTACTGTCATTGAAATAAGATGTTCAAAACCCCTCAGAAGTAATCTTGCCTTGCTCACTCAGAGTGTAAAGAGCTATTTCTCAAGGCTTACCATGTAGTTGTCTAACTCAGTATCCCTTTTGCCCAAGGATAAATTATGCATCCAATGGCCTTTATTCATAATTGCAGCATGGAATATGTGATTCACTGATCCAGGTCACATTATATGAAGGTGCTTGTTTTCAGTCAACAAAAGTATTTAAATGGAAACAAAAGCAACAGTCTCCCGTGCTAACATCAATGGAAGTTTACTTTGTGTCCTAAGTGAATTTTATCTTCATGAACTTTTCCCATGGAAATAACCTAACATGTTGATCTACATTTTCAGGTGTCAATGGTACTCAGATATGCCCAGTTTCCATTGCTCTAGAAGAAGATTACGGTTATTATGGCAACATCCCTCGCCTCCGATACCTTCGTCTGGATGGAAATGAAATTCAACCTCCAATCCCATTGGACATCATGATTTGTTTCCGACTACTTCAAGCTGTTGTCATATAAAGATATTGCAGTGCCACTCTTGTACTGTGAGAGTGCCAAGATACAAGTTTTGCTGGAATGAAACTTGTTCTAAGTAAAATCAAGAAGCAACAGCTTTATTTGACTTCTTTTTTTTTTTCTTTGCTTATATCTTTTCTATAACTGAAAAGGTTGTTCTTTCAGAAGGGATTTTGTGTGGACCTGAAACATGTGCTTAACACCTTATCCTATAAATTCAAAATGTGAATATCTTGAAAATCATTGGTGTAAGATCCCAAATATTCCAAAGAAACTTCTTGCCTACTCCATCTTTCTTGTCAAATGTGGCAATGCCTACCCTCCTAACATAATTCCTAACGACAAGTTATGTGTCCTTATTTTGTTATATAGTAACTAACACAATGAATTTGGGTGCACTTGGCCAAATACGTATGCTAATAAAAGCATGAGCTGCATGACTACTAGTTATCAGAATTGCCACTGACATTTCAGATAGTGGTTCATGCTGAACAACCACTTAACATGCAAATAACCCATAAATTGCTGTCATCCTTTGAAGATTACTTTTAAGGTGAAAAGTACATGACGCTTAGCATCCGAAGCAGTATACTGAATATATATAATTGTAGGGATTCATTCACTGAATTTCAGAACTGGAATAAACTGATCCAACTGAAATCCAGGGACAAGAGAACATGAGATGTAATCTTGTTCTCTCAAAGTCCCAGTTTTCTGCTGTTTTATTCCATTTCTTGTTTTGACACCGGTTCTTTCTACAACTTTGGGATCATTATTGAATATTTGGTTAATTTTAGTTTGCAGAGAGATACAACCAAGAATAGTAATGATTACATATTTCATGGACTAGGTACTTCATAAAAATTTGAATAGCTAGTTAATGCAATGGTGGTGAAGAGAAAATTAAGAAATTAAGAGATACATCCCCTCCCAATTATTTACTGAACTAGGAAAGCACTTGTATAGGAACTGTATCATTTAAGCAAATACAATCAACTCAGAGCAGTATCCAGCTATCTGCTAACTCATATACATGCATACAATAATACTGGATTTTAGAGAAGTCCAGATTATTAGAACACAATACATTAACAATTCACTAACAAGGGAGATATCCGAAGGCAAGTTTTTATGAAATATGTCTGATTTTATAAAATCTAGTTTATTTTTTTCTATTTTATAATATTGGCTTTCAATAATTGACTTGAATATTAGAGTCAGCTATTCACTGAGAGAGTATGACATTCTTATTTCTGCTAGCCAGCACAACAGACTATCCATCAGTCATTATTTTAGTCTTCTTGCATTTCTAGATAGAAGCAATTAGTTGCTCATTGTTATCTTGCATCTATTGCTAACATTTTAAGACTGGTGTCAGTAGCAAGCATTTAAAGACTACGCACATGGTATAATTTTTGCTTTGCAGATTAGGTATTTTCTTAAAATTAGATTTTTTAAAGTGTTGAGAACGGTAATTTCTGACAATCAATCCATTCTCTCTGAAAATCAAGCCTTATTCTGATCCAGAAAACTTGTGGAAACAACCTAGTATAGAAACCCAGCAGAGGAATAACCCATTCAGAACGCTGATCACTAAACCATTTATTTTTGCTGTTCTTTTGATGTGATTGCTGAGAAACTCCCACCCTTCTAACAAAAGTATTTTCTGTACCTCTGTGTTCACCCTATATGAAAAAATACAGATTTAAAAAGTCTTTACAATATGTATGCATGTTTAGTTATGTTCTTTACTCAATAATAGCATAGTAATTTATTTTTGGAAAAAGAATGATGTGACAATACTACTAATTAAATTATACCAATAATGATGTTCTCGTACTTGGAAATTAATTTCCACTTTAAACAAAGAACAAATACATGTACTCCAAAGTGAATATTCACAGGCATATATGCACTTATTATTATTATTTACACTTCTAATCATACAGAAAGGATCTTGAAGATCCAGTAAAAAATTACCCTTTTAGGTACCACATACACCTTGAAGAAAAGACTAAACCTTACCAAAGAGATGTTAAGCTTAAATATGGCAAAGGTTGATATGTAAAATCATAAAGGGATACTAGAGCATCAAGGTACTCCATTTGCTGGATAAGGGCATTATGTGATGGAATCAGGAGCACAAGATCTGATGAAATAATTTTTAACAGTTACTTTCACCACCTGTACTGCTATTTTTCCAACACAGTGTAATGTGAAAATCCTTATAAATCGGTCCTTCAAATAGTCAGTACTGTCCTATGCAACAACTCCAGAATGCAAGCAGATTGATGTTCAAGATTTGTTTCAGTCAAATCCCAGTTAATCTCAGTGCAGTGAAAATTCGTGATACATCCTAGGACAAACTTCTGTTGGGCTGAAGAGCTGCTGCTGCCAAGTGCTCTATATTCTACACCTTTGGAGCAATGCACTGACTCCACATCTGGTAATTACTTAATAAAGAGAAAATCTGAAGTATTCTCACTTAGGCTAATTTGTTACATCTTGATGCTCTCTCCCAGAGCCAGCTCTATGAAGTAGAACAAAAAAACAGTTATGTTGCTGCAGTGACCTTCACAAAATAAATCAGTACTGACTGGGGGTTAAGCTTCTTTACTGCATGTATGTGGCCATTTGCAACAGTTTTAATATTCTTAAAAGTCCTGGGAAAGTTGATGAAATTTCCTTTCAGACTACAATAGCAGGCCAAAATTGCATTATTGTGTGATACTAAACAATATAGCCTTTTAGCCACTATGCAGTCAGTTCATTCATTGTGCAGAAGACTACAAAGGAATATGTAAAACACATTGTCTTTTTCCCAATGTGGAGACCCGCTAATACAATGTAAAAAGCATCACTGTGCTTGAAAGTCTGATGTTAATTCTTCCTAATCCAAGATTTCTCTAAGACTTCCTACAGATATCTCCTGGTTCAGAAAAAAACTGTATTCTTTTCCTCTGAAAGAAGGGAGGAACACACTTCTCAGCCATTCTGTCTGAAAGTGCAGCTGGCATCATAGAGCAGTCATTTGCTTCCCTTACTTGTCAGAACACATTGCAATCAGTTTTGAATGGAATACCATGTACAGAAACAAAGAAATTCACAAGTAAGAGAAGCTGAGGTCAGGTCACCATAAGCGTACTGCAGCCATGGTCCATCACTAATCAAACCTCAAACATCTTGTGCTTTTTTGCAGAAATCCATCTTGCATATTGGGTAATTTTGAAATTAGGGTTGTTAACACAGATGTGCTGTCACCTCAGCCCAGGGTACAGACAGTTGCCCTGTGAAGAAAAGTATTAAAACAAAGTGAGAGACTCAAGAACTGAAAAATACCCAGACGTTTCTGACATGTCTGCCAGCATGATTGGAGGCTGGAATGCTGGATCTATCAAAAGGCTGTGGGGTTTTATAACACAGCTGGCTCTGCAGGAAGAAAAGTCCTTTTCAGATGCTGCCAGCATAGTTAAAAATTTAGCCACATGTATGATTCTCCCTGCTCCATACTGTTCTCTGGGATTTTCTGTTTCTTTCTCAAGAGTCCAGTGTGCTACCGCTATTTCTCAACATTTTGAGGGAAAAGCAGCACCATAACAATCATGCATAGATGCCAGAGACCACAGCAGCCTGTATGACACCTGAACACAAACACTGAGGTAAAAATTCAGAAAACAACTAGAAAACTAATTTGCATTTTTGCAAAAACTAACTCCAGCACATATCCTGTGTCATTGGAGGGATTTTCGGTGACCCTTGCTGAACCCAAATGGTTTCTAATGTTTGCTACAAGTAGTTGCTGCTCACTTTTCCACCCTAGAAAAACTATTTGCTGATGTCAAATTGCAGCTATTTTCATTACCTGCCTGGAATCAGGTTACTGTGACATCTACATTTCTGTGTTGATTGTTAAACAGCTAATATCCGTCTTCTGCCAAGAGTGACTGAGAATCCTTGGTGCTGTTGAAGTCAGCAAGTTAATATCTTTCTCTTGACTGAAAGTCCTATCCATAATTGCATTGTTTTATCCAGAATTGCTTCCCCTTTTAAACATGACAAGAGGTTATATAGGGCACCACATTGTCTGTGTAGTGGTACTCAGGAATAGTAAGAACCACTTCAGGTCAAGTGTATGAAACAATATCCATAATTCAACATCATGTTCTGCCCTAGCTAACTTACTATTTCATCCATTAGTGGAAGTCATATTGTTTCTAAGCCCTGTGCTTGCTCTAGCAGTGCTAGTTCCAGCAAATCTACACTTTAATGAATTCAAAACTTTTGCCAAAACAGATTTTTCTTACACTCCCTGCCCTGTTGCCAACAGCCTGTATATTCTTCTCACTGGGTTTACCTTGATCTTTGTAGTAGTGGGATAAGACCAGGGGAGGGTCTCTAAGTTGATCAGAAGGCTGGAACACCTCTCCTGTGAAGACAGAGAGGTTGTGGCTGTTCAGCCTGGAGAAGAGAAGGCTTCAGAGAAGTTGTAGGTGCCCTGTGCTTGGAAGTGTTCAAGGCCAGGTTGGATGAGGCTCTGAGCAACCTGGTGCAGTGGAAGGTTCCATGCCCAAGGCAGAGCTCTTGGAATTAGATGATCCTAAAGGTCTGTTCCAATCTAAATCACTATGATTCTACATCCATTTGACCAAACTGTCTGCCTATCAGCTTGATTTAATTTTGTTTCTTCAGTGTTTTTTCGCTTAGGCATCTTTATGCATGTGGTGTTAATCTGTCCTGATGTCTTGCCCTTTCCTGGTAGTTCAGCTCCACCTGGAATTCCCCAGGGATAGGGTTGCCCTGACTGCAACAGCCATGGCAGCAGAACAGCCCCACAGCTCACAGTGCTCACACCTCCCCCAGTGTCTCTGTGCAGACCCAGGCTGGTGCTGTCTTGTAGGTAGAGTATATCTGGAAATCTATTTCTGAAACTTTGTCTCCCCACTCCCAGTTTTTTTTTTTTTAGGAAAATTTATGAAGAAACTAAAAGCACATCTTCCACAAAGAAAAGCTGTTCTTCACTAGGGACTGGGGCAATGAAAGTGACATATGGGCTCAGCAGCTCACAGTGAAGGTAGGTTTTTTCCAATAATTTTTTATTCATTAAAATGGTCTATCACCATTTTTATGAAATGTTAGTGGATTCAAAAAAAAAAAAAATGCAAATAATTTCAGCCAGAGGAAAGGAATGGAAAAAAATAATGTTCATGTTTCTTACTTAATATTCTTGTTGCTAAGATGTCCATGTAGCATAATATGCCCTTCACCAGTTAATGAAATCCTTTGAATTTGCTCCCACTGCTAGGAAGCCTATTTTGAAGATGGTAATCTCCTTGTGATGCTCTACTTTGTTACAGGACTTCAAATAATCACTGATTCTCTCTCCTGGCAGTGAGGATAGGCATCATGGTATTATAGGATCTAGGCTCAAGACCCTGTCTGAATCAGAAGCAGATTGGATTGTAGATTTTTTTTTTTTTTCCTCTGAGGAGGCTGTTTTCAGCACCAGACTAGAGGTTCATGCCCTTTTGTGAATCCTAAGATTTGTTTCTTTCAATAACTGGAACTGTTTCTAATGAAGAAGACTTATAGCAAGCCTTCTCAACTTTGTTTAGCAGCAGAATAGAAGTGAGTTATACTTGATATTTGCCAGGAACAAGGTCCCCAGATCCCCTTCCTCTGAATTGCTGACCAAATTGGGAAGAAAAAGCTGTGCATGAAGGTTTTCTCTGAAAGTCCCAGTGGTTTGGATCTTTTAAAAAGCTAATTATTTATGTGTTTATTTTGGTTTGGTGCAAGTTCTTTAACATTGAATTTAAAATACCACTTATGAACATGGTGTGAGGTTTATTTTTTCATTTTTATATGAAGAAGAAGACTAAAATAATTAATTCATCCTCAAATAAATATAAATATGTTTACACTGGACTGACAATCAAATAAATTATGAGAAAAGTAAATTTTCTGTTCTCAAGCCAAAATTTCCATGCTTTCCTTTTTTTCTCCATTGTTCTTTATTTACATCTGCATTCTGTCTGGGATCAATGTAGCAGACTTATTAGGTATTAAGGAACACTGAGAATGATTTCAGCTGCAGTATTATCCATTCTTCTGATTTTTCTCAAAGCATTAATAAGACTTAGAGCTGTACTTTCCGACTTTTGGAAACCCTGCACTACAGCCCCCATTTTTTTATTCAGGAAAAAAGTTGCTCCCAGAGAATCAAAGCTTTCTGTGGTGCCTACTTTCCCCATATTTAGACATCCTCTGCTTACCTCCCAACACTCACGTGGCTTTATTTCCTGCTGGTTTAATACTAGCTCCATACTGGGATTTTTCCCAATGTTAGCCCTCCAAGGCATGGAGGGGGATAAAGTCCTATTGATGGTGGGCTGCTTCTGACATAGGTCATCTGGGCTTGGTGAGGGAATTACACCCTAGCTGTGTTATGACTGAGGAGCTGAAGCAAATAACCAGCAGCTCAGCTTATGAAGGCACTGGCTTTTGTGGTAGGAATCAAGGCAAAAATGGGTTCTGCAACTCAGTGAAGTCTATTTCATCACAAAGATGCAAAGCAGAAAATCATCCAAAGCAAGACAGACAGAGATGAAGATGTAATTGGGGCAAACTGTCAAACTTAAAATTATGTGCAAGTACTTGTGCAGGTCTTTGGAAACCTATCATGAAGCTTGGGCCATTTGCTGCTATGACATTAACCCAGAGGGACTTCAGAGAGAAGAAGCAGTGGAAAGCTGTGAATGCAGAAATGGAAACACTTTTATCCCCTCTAACTGCCTCTATTGATTGCAGTGGCTAAATTAACACTCTCAGAGTTTTCTGACAGTGTGTGTTTGTCTCTTGTTTACCTTCTCACAGGTAAACAGCAGGCTGTCAGTAAAGTTGGTTTGAAACTTTTTTTTCCTGTACTGATCACTGAGATTGGGTCTAAACAGTCATCAGGCAGCATTTCTAGATCTTCAGAAACTGTTTAAAACATACCAGCTTAGGCACAGCCCAGCAATCATATGTGTTGCTGAAAGCTCATGTAAATATTTAACTTGTTTAAAAAAACTCAGGAAACTAAAAAGAGTGCCTCTCCTTTGAAAGATACTATTGTTTACATGGAGAATATACTAAGTACTTCTACAGTTTGCATTAAGTTTTCATTATTTCAGAAACTATTTTCAGAGGAATTAATGTGCCTTATTTAAAAGAAAATAAACTTAGAACAAGCATATCATGTCATTAGGAGACAATTGGAAAAGTTTTAGATAAACTTTTTTGCATTGATCTGCTAGAAGACACATTTTGTATGGAATATTTGCCTCCCATTGAAGTGCAAACATTTAATATTTCTAAATTGTCCTGCTCTGTGTGTGTGTGGTGACACATATAATAATTTTAAGAGTATTTTCAAATTTAACAAAATGTCTGATGTACTGGGACTTACCGGAGCTATTGACCCCAGTTAACTTCCTTGCTGGGAATATAAATTCCTATTCTTTCAAGAATAGGAATCTTTCGAGGCATCAGACTGTTGCCTTTTAACTTATCTAAAAATGAGTTGAATATTATGAAGCCTTATCCCTTTTACAGCTGAAAAAAAAAAAAAAAAAAAAAAAAAAAAGATGAAATAAAATTAGGTAGCTTGCACAGCCCTGGACCAGGATTAGGTGAGACTTCCTCCTCTGCATCACAAAATCATGGAGTTATTTTGTCAGCTGTAGAACTGGGAGCAGATAGAAACTGTGATGAAGAGGAAGTGATGTGATATGAACAAATCGGAAATCAGTTAACAGATCACAGTCAAAAGAGCTGTGGATGGCATTCTTTACTTAGAAAGGTATATTAACTTTAGCCCTATTGATGGCCTTTTCCCACTTTTTAAAAAAGTGCCCTTTCACAGTATTGTAACTGTAGAAAAACTGCCTTTTTAGGGGGAAATCTTAGAGATCTCAAAAATATGTGCAGGAGCCTTAGTTGTTACCACTTTTACTCAGTACTTCCAAATATAGGAAAAGGGTCTTGTGGTCTGTATCTGAAAAAGTAACAAAGCAACTTAATCTTTCATTTTTCATGTAACCAATATAACTACACCTTCATAAGGAAGAAGAAAAAATAACTCAAATACTTGAAGAGAGAAAATAAAAGACATTAAAAGGATGATTAGAAAGGGAAGAGGAAAAACTTGTGATGAGGGAATAAAAGAGGAAGAAGGAAAAACATTTGGAAAAGAAGGTAGCTTGAGAGTATTACTGTGCATCCCTTTTCATGAGAGTAAAGGAATGGGGAAGCAGACACAGGAAGCTCACGTGCTTTTAGGGAGCAAAACTGGGAGTTGGAGATCTTGGAAAATATCAGTCCACAAAGGTGCTTATAGCCTGAGATTTATAATCTTTCAGCCTGGTATAGAGTTTGGGAACTGGCATGACAGCAATAGCTAAGAGTAAGTGTTCAGTATTTGTAATGCTGACTAAAGCACAGATTAATATGTAGTCCAAACACAAAGGAAGTGTGCAGATGTGTGAATAGCAACCATGAGCTTTATTCAGATCAAGCATTGCTGTATTCTGTGTGTTTCATGCTTTTTTCATGCCTTTTAGAATGAATTCTGAAAGGAATATGATTATAGGCCACAACTATCAATTTCAGTAGTTGGAAACCACATGAAGAGGTAATGTGAGCTGGCAAATTAGCCCTGGCAGCTTCTCAGGCTTAGTCTTCATTCTGTAAAACATATGCTTCTCCATTTTTTATCAGCTTATATGCTTAGTTTTATCAGCTGACATATCAGACACTGATACATAACACTGGCTGATGTAAGTTCCAAGGTCTACTAATTTTCAGAGGCATGTTTACTTGTTGGGCTTTACAGAAGTGCTACAGTCTCCTAAATACTTTCAGGTGCTGAATCATGGTTCAGATGTACTACAAGATCAAAAGCAAAGTTTTGCTTCTCACTAGTCTCCATTTCACATCATGCAATGAAAAAGTCCTATTTTTGTCTAAGAACACTGGAAACAAATTGTCCATGCTGAAGGAGAAAAGTCAATATTTGATGGTTATAGAAAAAATGTTGAAGAAATTCAAAGAACTATCCAAACATTGCTTAATATAAAATCTTTGGCCATCTAAATGGGATGGCTTTGTAAAGTCATCTTACTCCTGATGGGAAAACAACTGAATACTTAATATTGATTGATATGGACCAAATTTAAATTTAAATTACTGTATTAGAATGGCAGAAATACAACTTGATTTTTTTTTTTTCATCGAAGAACAGGTTACCAGTCAAGATAAACATTTTTCAGTTTTTTTTTTTTTTTTTTTTTGTTTTTTTTTTTTTTTTTTTTTTTTTAAGGCAGATAAATGTCTGATCTTATATCCTCTGGGGTTCCAGGAATGCAAAAGTGAATTTCTTATTATACAGATAGATTGGGATACATTGTTCCCAAATGGATTCTGGTCAACAATTTGACAGTGAGAACAGCAGCACTGTTTTGAAATGGTCATGACAGCAATAGCAAAAAATTCAGCTGTTCCCTCATTCGGGACAATTAAGTCAGTGAAGCAGCCATTCCCAGACAGGGAGAGTGATCTTATGGGTTCCTATAATAGAAAAAAACTAAGGGAGAAGGAAGGGCTAAAAGGTAAACTGTGAATTTCCCTAAGCTCTTTCTTACCTCAATCATATATAGAACATTAAAAAAAGATGTTAATTTTGAGAGTGAATTTCAAAGGAAAGGGAAAACTGAGAAGAAAATACTCAACAGCTCTCCTACCAAGTCCCTGTACCCACAGAACCGATTTTTTGGCTCAACCTTAACACAACATATTTTTATTTCAATACAAAATCTAATTAGGGAATAAAATGTTGGTTTGGATTATTCATTCCCTCTCCACAGTGACTCATCTTCTTGCCAGAATTCCACAGTGGCAAGGTTGTTCTTTCTGTCAATAGCTCCCAATTGAGTGATACATATGCTTGTTTCAGTATAATTTTTTCCAACTAAATATGTGCAGCATACAAAAGAAACATACTGCATGCATGTAAAAGACACAGGATAGAGGAAGAGGCACAAGAGTGAATAAAAGATACTATGAAATGAAGACTTTTATGAAACTGGTTTTATTTGGAGGAAAATGAAGCTTTTAACCATAACCAAAGCTTCAAGCTATTCTGGAAATAATCCAAGAGAAATGAAATGAGAATGAAGTATACGAAAGCTTCTGGGTTTGCAAAAGTAACAGCTGTGTCTAGAGAACCTGGACAAGAGGGTTTCTTATGCAAATATATCTGTTTTAATAGTATTTCTAATTCAAGCATACATCACAGTCCATTAAAAAAAAGAAAAAAAACAGGGTAAACACACAGGACAAACACCAATAAACAGCCTTATAATCAAACACCATGTAATTATTTCAAGAATCGAGTGCCAAAAATATGTTGTGATTCCATGAAATGTACCCTTAAGGATTTGTGAAAAAGAATAGATATTCTAGGATCTGTGCCCATTTATCCCCTTTTGTTCCACATGAAAGAAATTATATTAAATCAACTGAATATCTGGAAAGAATTAAATCATCATCTCTCACTGGCAAACCTAAAGGAAAAATTCAGAAGAAAGCACAGTTTTATATAATGAAAGTTCTCATGTTTCATGGAGTAAAAGGGAAAAAAAACTAACTGCCAAAGGGAAAGTTTTTGTTGCCTTTGGTTATTCTTCTCAGACTATGTATTATGGAGTTCTCCTTTGCTCCCTTTATTATCTTTATTCAATGATATAAAATTCCAGACATAATGAAATGAAGCCATTTCAAATGCTCTTGCATTAAGTCCTTCAGGAACAACCCTTTCTCTGTAGCAGCTGATACAGTGACAGTCACTGGCATTATAGAGTAGCAACCAAAGCTGACTGGTCTCCTCAGCAGGATTCTTTTTAATGATAGACATGTCTGACTTATTAACTGCCCTTGAATTCTATTTAAAGTAGCACATGGGCCAAAATCTGCCTTTGTTAATGGGGTTTCGGAGGTGTAAATGAAAGCAATGACTTTTGCCAGCAGACTAAGCTCACCACAGGCTCCAAGTGATTTACCTCAGAGATGGCTTTACTTCAGTAATGTAGTTTTACAAGTCACACTGCACTGTTCTTTAATTAGTTTTGGCCTATCATACTTATGTATTAGCTATCATTAAGCCACCATAAAATGTTCACTCCTCAACTTTCATTAATCTGCACTCTGACAGGAAAATTTGATGTTTTTCACCAGCTGCAGCTGTGTCCCTCAGAATTTACTAAGGCAAAGAAAATCTATGAATTCTAGAAATTTCAAATGAGGTGAACACTTACATCTTTGCATACCTAGAATGTCTTTTTTCCTTCCAGGAAATGATTATGTGAAAAAGAGGTCGTTCTGCATCTTATTTATGGGTTAAACAGCAACATCAGTTACTGGGTATCCTCTTATTTCTCAGGTCATTTTTCTGTAGCTCTTAGTCCTTCCCTCAATCTCTTCCACTCCTTGCTGATCTTCCTTTGCTCATTTTCCTTGGACAAGATTATTGATTCACACTACTTGATCTTTAGCCTCTGTGGTAGGGATTCCCCAGTCTCCTGCTGACAACTCTATTAAAGAAAATGGAATTTTAAATGGGGGAAATGGAGCTTACTCTTTTCCTTCACAGTTCTCCACAATGTCATCTATGTGTCTTCCTAAATGATACTAATATCTCACCCACTCCTCTTGTGGATACCACAATTCTATGGTGTGAATATTTGCACTACACACTATGCTGTTTTGTATACCTGTATAGCAGAGTTCTTGTCAGTGTTTTTATAAAGTTCTGCTATTAAAATATCTTCCTTCTGATCTCCAGTACAGCAATTCTTTTTTTTTCCCCTTCTCTCCTTGTACATGGTCATTCAGATACACTTCATAGATTATAAATACCCAGTTTCAAATACTCCTTACCTGCCATTTTGACTATGACAGGCTATAGCTGAATATTCCCACTTACTCCTTTTCCCCAGATACTAAAAGAACCCTTTCTGATCTCCATGTACACCCTTTTCATTTGGAGCAAAAATCTCCATTACTTGTTATCACATAATCTAATTAACACATTTTTATGATTTTACACTAAAAAGACCAAAGGCTTTTCACCATCATAGGACAATTCCTCTTCTGCTCTTACAGTTAGGAAACTTTAAAGTTTCCACCTGAATTTATATATGGCTGACAGAAGGCCTTTTGCCATGGTGCCAGCAGATAATTTTTTCCCCAGTTACTTACAGTGGACTAGCTAACTACCAAAGGAATCAGCAAAATAACTGTGGACATCTGGGCAAACAACACTATAATCACTGCATTGCTCATCAAAGGACAGAAACAAAAAGAAAGCAGCATTTATACAATGAAATTTAACACTGTTTCCTGTGTGCCTGGATGTAGAATTTTTCTCTGCACAGAGTTGGAGTTATTCCCTTAATCTAAAACTGGATGAATCCAGATTAATCTGGGTTTACAGACTTCAGGAAACTTGCACAAGCTGAATCTTCCCCATGAATGATTCCTTCACACATTCATCAGTAGAGCTTTGTGTGAAAACAGGTATTGATGGTGGTGGATTGGCAGGCCTTTCATGACCCTGTTCTGGTCTTGTTTCTGTTAACAGCAACAGAGAGATGAGGGAGTTTGCAGAGCAGACCACATGGTAAATTGATGCAGATGGTGAGCTGAGTAAATACTGATTTTAAGCAATGAGGGTCAATGACACATTATGCAGGCAACACAATGAAACACAACAAAGAAACCTCCTAAAAGGCAATGCCACTAATCAAAAGTTGAAAGGCCATTTGATCACACTGTCTTGAGATCTTTGGAAGATACCAGGATACGTGTGTGTGTGTGTGTGTGTGTGTGTGTGTGTGCATAAATTAGAAAAACACTTTTGGAAAATGCCACCTATATTTCAAATAGAGATGAAAAGCAATGTTTTAATACTTCAGTTCAACCACACACATAAGCACAGAGTATTATCTTCAGTATTTTTCTTGGATATCATCATTTTAAAAATATGACTGCCTGACCCATAAAATAGCAGGGAAATTCACTTGCTGCTCATTAACAAATTATAGTTTCTTTCATTGTCTTGTTCATAGCAACCTGCACTTTTGCTGAACTGATGTGTTGATATTTTCTCCAAACTTTTTAAAGATGTTTTCCAAACATTTTATTTTTATAAATGAAGGTCTGATCAAAAACATCTTTAATTCTTGTTCACAGCCACATTATTTATTGGTAATAAATAAATCCATAGTCTTTCTAAGAACTAAAGCTAATTAATCGTTTTCCTTAAATCCTATGAGAAAAACCAAGATTTTCACATTCTTTTTATATTAGTGTCTCAAAGGACATGTTCCCACATCTACTCGGAACAGAAACAGTTTAAAGGAGAAATTCAAACCAAATAAACAGAACTATTGGCTGAAGGGTGATGTGTCTCTTATTTACAGTGCCAGAGGTCCTGCAGTCAGGCTGTGGTTAGCCCTGGCCCACGCCAGCTGTGTCTGTCTCACTCTGTGCAACTGGCTCCTCCACTTCTGCCCCGTGTTCCCTGAGCACTGCACCCACCTCCCATGCACCCACTGTGTGCCACCACTCCTTCTGTACCTTCAGCTTTGTAAGTTGAAGCATCCAAAAGCTGGATAGAGCCTGAAATTCTGTGTTATAGTCAGAGGTGGATCATCTAACAGGACCCATACTCAATAATTGATTCCATAAGAGATTAAGAGAATGAATATATTTCCAATATACTAGATCAGAGCAATGTAAATTAAGGTCAGTAGAGCTTACCTTGAGATCCAAGTCCTCAGAGCCACTACCCTGGCTCCTGCTAGAACAATCAAAAGGAGACAATGCATATATGGCATTGAAGGGTGCAACTGATATTTTGAGAACATGAATTCTAACTGCATGTCTGACACACTGGTGACTGAGCAAAGTCTCAAAATGACTAGTTTATGCACTGCACTAATAATTCCCAGATTGTATTCTACAGTCTGGAGGAATTATAAGTTTTTTGATCACTCTGTGTGAGAATTACTTGCTAGTGAGTTGTACTGTTATAAGATTTATGATACTTCAAGCTATTATTATCCATGCATTTTGTAACAAATTCAATAATAGCAGAGAGCATCTTTATGTTGCAAATGTTGAAGGCAGTCAAATGCAAATGATCATGCCAACTTTTTATAAACATTTTTTAACATTTGGTAAACACATATAGAGGACATAAACCACTGCAATATATGTAATATAAAATGCAAACCTAAGAGTACGCATACAATTTCGTATTCAAACTTCATAGGAAACTGGGAAATATTTATGTTAAATGAGAAAACCAACTTTAATTCATTACATCAATTTCAAATTTTCTTAGGATATTGAGGACACTATGCTACATAAAATCTTTTCTATTCTCTATCCATGAAGTAAGTGTAGTATAACAGTGTTCACAGATTCATTTGAACAAATGGGTATGTTAACATACAACACAAAGCTTGTGCTCTACTGAATTCCAAGTCCTTGTCTTATTGAACTTTGTTTCTGTTTTATTTTTCAATCCCAAGGAAAATATAATTCGTCTTCTAGAGATAAATATGATAACCCAGCTCTGAACTGTACTTGTTTAGCTAAGCAAAAACACACTGAAATTTTCCATCTCTGGGGCCAGGAACTGCATTTTCCTGAAAGGGTCTAACACCACCAGTCCACAGGCTGGGCTGGAGCAGCAGACAATGTCTCTGTATGCTAATAAAAACCATTTTGCAACACCACATGCTTGCATACTCAGCAGTACTATCTTATATTCAACCATGATTAAAGAAAGAACAGCAATTTCTTTCCCTGCTCTTTCTCAAAACTGATGCAAATTATACCTCCTAAACAGCAAATTGTAAATTTGGTTTTAGAAGAATGACGGTCTGTTAAATGTGAGTGGAATAGAATCCAAATATGTGAGCCTGAAACTCTGACTCCTGCCTTTGGCCTCACTGGGAATTCCTGAAACTTCCTTCATTAATGAGCTCTGGTATAAGCTGCAAATATCTGTGTGCATGCACGTACGCGACAGACCAGCCCAGGTGTGTTGTAACCCAAGTCATTTCAAAAGTATTAAAGCAGTAGAAACAAGGTAGAAAAAATTGACCCATTAAGATTTCTCTGAAAAATCTTCAGAAAAAAATCATCTTTCCTTCTCTCACATGCATATTTGCATGGAACAGGGAAAATTTTTATCTTTGGCACCAACATCAATTTAGATTATATTTCAGTATTACCTCCCAGTTGTTTCAAAGCCAAAATTACTAAATATCCTTCAAAAATATATATTATCTTGATACTTTTTAATCACATAAAAAGCAATGCAAGGAACATAATTTATTATGAACTGTATTTCAGACCTGTTTTAGCGGAATTTGAATAATTGAACTTCTCTGATTTCCAAAGTGCTTTTCTAGGCTAACAATATGGTTTATTTGTATACAATATATAGTAACAATCTGACAAGTTTTTAATCTACTTTAAAATTCATATCATACAGAAACAGTGAATAACATGCTATGATGTATTTAACTTATGGGCTTATTATACAAAAAATGTTAGAGATATAAAATTAGCAATGTATTTAAGGAGGATCTTTGAATTTTATATCAAGCCTGGCTTTAGGCAATTGAAAGTAACACGTTTTGGATCTTGCTTACAGTTTGCAACAAAGTTTAGTAATTTCAGAAGCAGATATTGAAGGTTCTAAATCACCCTTTCTGAAAGTAAAGTGAGAGCCATCCATTCCTGTTGATATAATTATGGATTTTTGATTCTACTGTAAATGTGCATGGTCTTTGTTGAAAAGAATGCTTTTTCTTAACAACTAAGAAATTCCAAGCATACTGAATGCAATGATGTATCAGAGACTCTATAGATATGATCTTTCCACATGGAAGGAAATAATACTCTGAATGCTCATTTAGAAATTCATCAGTCTGGTAGACCAGACTGCATGAAAATATTCTGAAATTTTACTGCTAGTAAGCAATATTAGATGGTTCAAGCATACATCTGACAAATTTAAAATTATCATGCTTTTTTTTTCTGAAAGATTTAAAAAACCCTGACCAACCAAAAAAAAACCAACTGAAAAACCCCCACATCCAAAACTAAACAGCTGGACAGACAGTACAAAAAAAAGCAGCAATATATATTTGAAGGACAGAGAAAAAGTCATATGCTATCTGCCTGCATCAACCATGGATGTAAGAGGTGAAAATTAAAGTACACATAGAGGAAAAGAATAACAGACTTTAAGAGTATGTGAATTGAAAAGGAATCTGCTATCAAGAACAAAAAATCAGGCAAACATGAGACACTTGAGTAGATCTCTACGTAAAGGGTAGTTATTTCTGTGACTCACTAAAAAGTTTCTTTTTATTGCTTTGCATTCACTGTTTATGCAGAAATAATTAAATCTAAACAAGACTTTGCTAGCAAAAACAGTTGTAGCTATCTCACATTTTCTGTTTAACTCTCTTTTCCCTGCTGTTTATGCTAATTTGCACAGAGGATGGAACAGTTGGAGCACGCTAAATCCTTCTTTTATACTTCTTTTAACTTTGATGAGCAAAATGGAAATGCTAATCCCTTCTGCAGACGCATGATTTCCTTCCTTTCTCCTGCTCTCTGAGATATTTGTTTTTCTGCTATCCAGCCTTTGTTCCCCAGTCCCAGCGAGGTTCATATGATGCTCTTCTTTTCCCAGGGCCCTAGGGTGAACAAAATTCCACAGTCCAGCAATTCATGAAATGCAAGTGATACTGAGACAGGCAAGGGATCTATTAAAGCAGATTCCTACCTCTCCATCCTCTTCCTATGCCTACAGAACAAACAAACAAACAAACAAACAAAACAGTCAAGAGTGTTCAGTACTGCAGAAGGAATCAGTCTAAAATGCTGGCCTGAATTTTAGCCCTGAAACTGATTGAACTGATCTTCAATGATTCCAGAATGTCACATTGTGCTTTTCCTTTGTTCAGTATAATTCTGACCACAGATTTGAGATTGGAAAATGAATGATAAATAATGATGCAGGAAATAATAAAGTCAACAAAAACAAGGTGAGAAAAGCTTTTATTTGGACATGAAGCAGACACACTGGTACATCATGCAACATCGGTGAAAATGTTGGAGGATTTTCATATTAAATGACTGGGAGAAGTAGCATGTCAAAGATGCTTGATCCAGTGCTCTTTGGTATGCACTGTAGTAAAATTCTTCATTCAGTGGGCCTAATCTGGAATACTAAATACTGCTTTTATTTAGAAAACCAAAACCAATGAATTTGAATTAGGTAAAGGTACATATGTGTAGGTAAAAAGATATTGTTTGAAAAGTCATATTTTAAATCCTAATTTATTTTTTTTAAATTCACAATAATACATGTCTTTCCAAAGAATTTATAGTGTCTCTAGAAGGAGTTACATCTACTTTGCAGTTACTTGTCTACAGTAAACTCAAAGAAAACAAACATTCATTTGCTTCCTCATACTAACATTAACAAGCTCATGAGTCATAGCATATTTTGAGAAATTAATATTCATGGACCTCCCACTTCTGACCAAAACACAATTGTCTCTGTCACACAATATGGGTGACCCAATTTTGTTCATCTGACAGATACTTTTTTGGTCACAGAACATGAAAAATTTGGAGGAAACTGAATGTGACTTTTAAGAGACTGTGCAACTCAACAGTTGAACTTACTGTCACCACTACAGGAACACTCATTTATTACCTCCCCTCTTATGTAGGACTGGTCCCTGGCCCAGGAGAAGGCGATCTTTTATTTTGTTACTACTGTTCTAGATGGGAATACATCAACATGTTAACTTTGCTTTATTACTCTTACACTATAGCTTCAGACAAGGAGAATCTTTTGGCCAAGTGCCAAAATGAAACAACAAAATTAATTTTGGGATTCTCCTGTCACTCCTTTCAATTCTGGACATACTCTTGTTAAAAATCAGTACAAGAATTTTCCAGAGCTGTCACAGTAGACTGAAGACCTCTGCTTCTGTTCAGACTAGCAGGTCAAGAAGCTGACAAGAGGGAAAGTTGGTACAATACCCAAGCTCTTTATGAGATTCAGACAGGATTTTTTATTTTATGACAAAGGTAGCATTTTTTTCACACATTTTTTTTCTTATCATAAGTTCCTGGGGATGAATCTGTGAGGCCTGAAAGAAAAGAAAGCAATGAAAAAATTATAATGAGTGAATGTTGACAGTCTGAATCAAAGGTTCAGTGCTTTATAATCAAAGCTTTTGAAAAACAAAAATAGGATGACCCTGAGGCTTTGGCACTGAGTTCAAGAACACCCTTAGGAGTCATTGCACCTCCAAAAACTGGGAGAACTGAAATGGAAACAAAGCCCTCTCAAAAAAACAGGGGAATAAATTAATTCATTTACTACTGCCAGAAATTATGCAGTGGGAATGCATTCTGCCTAGGAATGTGTTAGGCAATGGTCACAGCTGGGTATGCTTCCAGTTTAAGCAGTGCCCCAAAAACCACTGAATGTGATGGAACTCTCTATTAACTTCAGTGAGCTTTTAATCAAGCCCAACTAAGTCAAACAGCAAGATTTAAAGACAGCTGAGGAAGTTCACAAGACAGTAACTTATACTGCACAAGGCCAGAGGACCTGGAAAAAGCCCAAGTGTCAGTGAAGGGACTAATTAGAGGGCATGAAAAGCTCACTCTCAAATGTCCTTTTGTCAGTCTCAGGAATTTCATTATCTTCTGTGATAACAGGATTCAGAAAATACAAGCAGTGATCTGAATCAGTTTCTAACTCAAGCACAAATTTTCTGTGAGCTTTTTAAGCTTCGGGTTTTGCTCAGCAATGCCACAAGACCTCTAAGTAGTCTTTTTTTTTCTTTTATATTTTTTTTTTCTTTTTTTTGTTGGTCTCTTGGGTTTCTATCTGGTCCAGGATTGCTAGCGTCAGGACTTCTGTCATCCAAGCTCAAACAAATTGCCAAACATTAATTTTGGCATCAACTAAGGCATGTCCCCTGTAGATACACCACTCAATCTCCAAATTCTTGCTCTTTAAAGCATAAACCAAAACAAACAAAACTGTTTTATTTGTGTGCTTAGCAAACCATCATTCCTGTAAGCTTCTAACATTCTTTATATAAAATATATTCTTTTTCAGATTTCCTAGTTTTCAGATTTCCTAGAGCTAGTTTCCCTAGCTTTAACAAAAAATAAAAATCCAATATTTGTAAGTTAACATTTGCCTTCAATTAATTTTACTTGCTTAGTGTTTCTGGAAAACAAGGCCAGCAAAGCATGTTGTATTCTCACAGGAATACAGTATGCCACTAAAATCAAAGTTAAGATCCAGACACAAAGTGGTTTGAACTTCACTGGTATTATAAAACAAAAAAAGCAAACCTACAGATACAAAGGTTTCAGGACCTAAATCTATTTAGTTGTGTAAGAATGAAGATAAACATTAATAATTATATTAATAGCTTGTTACAGATATGAATTTTCCTTCAATAAAAAAATAAAAAATTGGCATCTTTTGCACAAGTGAAAGCAATGAATATTGGACCTGACTAGAGAGAATATGTTTTGTAAATGAAGGAGACACATTGGAAGTGAGGATTTAGCAGAATAACCAAGTACAGCAGAAAATACTATACTGAAAAGTGAAATAATGTTACCTACTTGCAAATGGAGCAGCATAACAATTATCAGTAGCACTAGGAAGGTGAATGACAAATTTTTGCTCCAGCAGGTACAGATGTTTGCTTTGTTGTCAGGAAGGAGCATACACAGGCATTGCAAGCAACTAGATCACTAAATTAAAGAGTAAACTGAGGCTACTGATCTGAAGAAAGAGAAGAGCAACAGGACACAATAGTGTGGTGTTTTCACTGTACTTACTGCCCTGATTTTTCATGGAAGAAGATGCTTTTGCAATGGGTAAGACAGTGAAAAAAGAAATTAAAAATACCTGATTTAATGATTTAAGACCTTTCATAGAAGCAATTAATGTTAAACCTTCCTAAGAAAGAAATCTGTCATCCAAGAGTGGTCATATTACTAAAAGCCACTGCAGACTTGACTCAATTGCCAAAATAGCACATGATACCTTGAGCTATTTAGTATGTCCTACAACACCGTAACCTCTACTATCTGCTAACAGAGCTATTGCTCTTCTACCCTTTGACCTATTGGTCAAACATCTTGGATTCTTGCCACAAGGCACGTGGCTTAAAATTCTTCATGTGCTTTCAGTGCCTTATGCAAATTTTGTCCACTAGGATGGCCTTATTGGGAAAAAAAAAAAAAGGTGCTGTGGAAGTTACATAAAGCAAAGGGAATAAATTTTCCTTAGCACATTGGAGCCTTATACATGAATCTTACACCCCTCCAGAGATACAGGAGAGGTTCTTTTGTTAATATTGGACATTGACAGTATTCGAAGGCATATTTTATTGAAGAGTTGGAAAAATTATGAAAATATTCAGAGGAAAAAGTGGATGTTGTACAAATACTGATGATATAAAAGTACAGAATTAAGTAGGAACTGATAATAAAGAAAACACAATCATATAGGAAAAGAGATAGCTAGACATGCTAATATAGTGAAACTTTTTTCTGGTGTAGTAGAAGTGTATGCCCATACTAGAGTGTATGCCCATCATTTGCAGCCTATGACAGAGGTTCATATCTATTAAGAAAGTGGCATTTCCTCTCAGAAGGAAAACACTGGAAAGAGTATATTATATGAGCATTGCTTCATAAGTACTTACAGAAAATTAAGGGGGGGGTACCTCTGAATACATACCAGATAATACCTGCAGTTGATGGAAATTTATTAAACATTATCATGTATAAGTCACAAAATAGAGATGTTACATATAGGGAAAATATTAATATATAACTCAATTTGCTTAAGCCTTGGTTTTGGACACTGACAAATTTGTATTTGTAGTTTATCAGGTAATACAAAAAAGTTGTTTCAGAGTACAAATGAGAGTGTTATTGCCATATTGGTAGGAGTAGCAAGAAATTTGAGAGGAAGGGGTAAAAAACTGTCATGTGAAATAAATGCCATTTCCTTACAACAAATCTTTGTTTGACATTCCAAAAATTCAGTTCAGCAAAATCGTATATTAAAGGTGTTTGAAGTCTGAGAAACTCCCTGGGCTGAGGTCTTCAGCTGAGGGTAGAAGCTGTGCTACCTCCCACAGCTGCAGAATGCTACTGCCATTGGTCAGGGTCTAATAGCACTGGCTCTGCATTCTGAGTAGCTCCATCCCATTTGAGACAGTGGAAGCTAAAGGTAAGTTTTGGCACTTCTCTCTTAGTTGAATTTTTATCGCTGGAAATACTAGTATTTGTTTTATTTTATCATGCTTAATACTGATTCAAAGCTTGCAGATTCTGGAGACTATTTATTTTTCCCTGGATATGTCTTAGTTCCTTCCTGTGAGAGGTGTACATAATCTTCATCAAAATATTTGATCTTACAGCTACTGCAGATGCCAATATTTCTACAGTGAATTCCAATATATTACATGAAAGGGAAATAGAGATATGCAAACCCTGCAAATTAGTGCAGATAATATAACCATAGGCAAACTTTTTTTTTTTCACAGATATTTGCAGATTTTGTCCCTATATATGCAAAAATTGATACCTATCAAGCCTTATACCCTTTAAAAATCTTTTATTTTTAGGAGTTGTGACATGAAAACAATTTTGCATTGTGAACGATTTTTTATTTAAGAATTGTTTATTCAGAGGAAAAATTACACCATTACACCAAAATTACACCATTATTTTAATACTATATTTTGGATTGATAGATAACACCCTCTACAGCTGAATCATCTGAGATAAATGACATGGAAAGGAAAAGCAAGACCAAAACCAATTCTGTCAAAAATAGGCAGCAGGAAACATAAAGACCGACAAAAACCCGCTAATTCTAGCATACTTCAGAAACTGATTGCGTTTCTATTTTATTTTACTTTTTTTTTTTTAATAAAGCAGAATACTTTTAGTAATATTGGAAGCTAATACTGAAAGGTGAAATTCATCTAAGCTTTCTCAAAGAGAAGACCCAGTGACTCTTGCTTCTTCCAACAGCAGCTGAAGTCTTTCTGAATAAAGAAAATGAGAGAAAAATGAACGCCTTGTGTTACTGACCATCCCCAGAGGAATTTCATATCCTCATGCCTAAACCCACTTTATAAAGACCTCTTTTCATGAAGCTAAAATTCAGCTTGTTGCCCAGTACATACATTAAAAAAAAGCCTCATATATTTCTTGTACTTTATTATAAGTAGCTACAATTTTGAAATTAAATATTTAAGAGTATTTATCATGGCATCACATAAGGAATACAGTTTATTAGACTTATGCATTGCTCATCATCACTGTGCTTTTGGTGAAATTAATGTGAGCTGTAGATAAATAAAGATGTAAGTAAAGAACACTGAATAGAGCCTTGTGTCAGGCATCTTATATGATAACAGTGAATGCATCATTTACAAGGAAAACACTAGTGCTCAAGCTTAGCATGAATTTTCTACAATTTTACAAAATTCTGGAACTTTAAATAGGTGAAAATTCAATTTTAGAGAACTTTAAATGGGTGGTAATTCAGTTTTACAATTTTATTTTCCAAGGAGAACAGGTGAATTCACCACACCACAATTTCTCACTACTTTATAAAAGGTGTTGATCGAATAACGAAGGAATTCAGAGTACTGGCACTACTGTCCACAGGGCGATGGAAGACACATATTACTTTTATTTTGCTTCCAAGACCTTTGCAAAAGTATGGTCCAGATGTGCCACACCAAGTAAAATTATGTTCTGACAAAACAACTAACGGGTGAAAAGTGTTTTGATTATGCTTATCCAGAGATGACAGAGTTTCTGATGTTTTCTAACTGTGTGGTGGTTTTGTTTGTTTGTTTGATTCTGTTTAGTGTTTTTTATGATGGAGGAGAGATGTAATATTACATTGTTATACATTACAAAAGACTATTTTTTGTGATAAGTAATATAATAATTTACCTTTTCTCTAGTTTCTCAAAAGTTCATATCTAATTGCAATGAAAATAGGTGAAGCTAGATGAAAGGGTAAAAATATCATTCAGATGTTTATTTTTACACCAATAAAATTCCATAAGTCTTTTCTAAATTATATAACTATGAGTATGGCCAAAGCAGTATGAAAAATTCTCAGCTCCAGGGACTTTTCATGAAGAAAACCAGATTAAACTACTGAGTCACCATAAATAAATATGAATTATTCATCAGAAATATTGTGGATTTTATATACAAGTACTGTATTTGTGACAGTAAATTGTCATTGATTCCTTGTCAGTACTAGAGTATCTACAATCTGTCCATTTTCTTCTCTTTCAGAAAAGAAAACAAAATGCAGACCTTTGTAAATATTTTTCTGGGATTTTTTATCTTTGAGTCTGTTGGAGCTGCCCCTATCAGTGATACAATAATTTATGATTCCGAATTCTATGACATACCATTTGGAGAGCTGCTTCATCCATTTGCCTATGATGAAAACAAGCAGTCTGACCAAGTAGAGGTAATTAGAACTTTATCTTTTCTGTCTTTCCAAAGTGTATAAATGCAGTAGTTACTGATCAGTTTTTCTTTGCCATGAAAATACTTATCTGACAAATCTACTTATGTGGTTTCAATTGCCTTTGCAGTTCATTCACTTTTTCCCTAACCTACAAACACAGCCAAAATATATTCTAATTGTTTTGGGTTTTATTTGTGGTAATCTTTTAGAGTAAGTGAAAGGTATCATGCTTTCCTCAGGTCTCCATGCAATTCCACAAATTCTGTTGGAGATCATCATAGTAATTTACCTGTCTGGGTGATGCATGGAGCCAGTTGAGACAAGATTTCCAACATTTCCCATTAAATGAGGTTGTAAAATTCTGTTTCCTTAGGTTTATGTTCACTACAAGTGTGTCAGGCTATAAATGCTAATGTTTTCTTTTGCTGTTAGGAAAGTGGCAGAAGGAACAAAAAAGAAAGGGAAAGCATTTGAATTTAAACACTGGAAATTAAGAAAAATTACTGAAAAAAAACTGTTGAAATTCTGATACAGTATGAGCCCATAAGATATTTGTTCCTGTAGAAGCAAGGAATTCCACTTTGTTGGCTTAAGTGCTTCCTTCCTCTTTTACAATCCTTTATTTCTTTACAGTTACTAAAAGGCTACAATAATTTTTTTTCTCACCCTGCTGATTAGACACTGGTACAACTTCCCTGAAGGTAATATAAGCACTCTGTGATCCAGGATTTTGTGTGATAGAAGTTGATTAAAAAATATAACATTTAAATAATATGGTATTTTCATTTTTATACATAATGTTTTAATGCTTTTTCACATAACAATGCATAATTCATGAAAATACAATCCTTTGAAAGATTCATGATTACAGCAGGAGGGACAGGAGCTAGTCTTTCATCAATGTGAAATAGAAATTTCACATTGTCTTTAAAATCAAAGCTTTAAAATCAAAGGACAGAGATAATTTAAGAATAACTATATTCCAAAATAGAAGAACTGAAGAGATAAAAATAATCTTAAAGTTAGCACTAAGATCAGAACCTTATAATTTGTAGGAAATAAATTTTCAATCTAAGAGGGATTGAGAAGAACTTTGCTGTAAGGAACTTTGCCTTTGGCCTTTCCTTACCTTTCCCTTGTGCCACTCTTGTGCTCTACTTGATTCTGTTTGAGCTCATTTTCCTGATAAAGTCACTACCAATTTTCGTCGCTGTACTCTATTTCACATTGATTAATATACAACAGTTTCTGTCCCTCTTTGCTCTTAGAAGTGAAGTCTTTATCATTCCTACAGAAACTACTTCCTTCCCGGAAATGGGAGAAGTTATTTTGAATGTGCCTCATCACTGAGTTTTTCTCATTCAAACAACAGATTTCTTAGTAATGCATTTAATGGTAGGTGGGATTCTCCTGTGCTGTGCTCTCTGTGAGGTCCTATAACACCAAAACATGGGGTGGCCCTTTCCAAGCTTCTGAATGAAGGATAGAGATAAAGCAATGGGTTAAGATGGGTGTTCTTTCCCAGCTGAAAGGAAATTCGGGATGACTGATGTTGCACCCAACAAGAAAAGATATGAGAGATCCCAACACAGGTTGTTTTTTTAGAAGGCGTGGAATAGGCAGAGTCAGGGTAAAATGGTAAGCTTCTTTTCCAGAGCAAGATTATCTTCCATTACTGAGCTCTTCAGACAGTCTTTTTAAAATTCATCAGGTGAAGTTCATCCATCACAGCAGTTGAACAGAATTTTGTTTTGCATATGGATGGACCTCCCTGTGAGAGCCTTTTTTTCATAGATGTTTAGATATTTAGCCAAAATCTTTTTTTTTTTTTGCTTACATTCCTAATACCATTTACCACCCAAGAGAATCCTAAGCATTCATAGTTCCTCATATCCCAGGAGATATGAGTGGTCAGTGCTGTAGGAATCAAGCAAATTTTATAGACATGTCAGTGTACTATTTGATAGGGCATGTCAGTCTTGCAAGTTATATTTTAATCACTGATAGTACTGATGCCATGCAAGTTTTAAGCAGAATACATTTGATTCCTTGATTGTGGTTATGACTTTACTGCTTAAAATCTTGTTATCATAATGATGTGAACAACACAAGTGGGTCTATGTGTAAAATTCAATATTTATTCAAGGTCACAGGTTAGTTTTTATTATGCATAGTTTACATGATGAGCAATACCACAGAGACCCAGATAAACAGCAGGCCTTCAACAGATCTAGCCTGTGTGCAGTAACTCTTTAAGACTGGAATTTCCCTTTAGAGAGCTCTGAATCATGTCTTCAGGCTTCTGAAACAGTGGAGAAAAAAACTCAAATAGCATTTTCTGTTGCTGTCCTCAATTTAAGATTTGAAAATTCAGCTATGTTCAAATAGAAGTCATTGTATTTAATCCATTTTTAGACTCATTGGCAAAATGCAAACTTTACCAAGGTTGTGTATCCAACTGATTAGCAGAAGGTCCAGGAGACTGACCAGTTCTAGTACTTCAGATGCATTGTGTGCTAGTCCTTTTAATTTCAATGTGAATTGAAGTAGAAATTAACCTGTGCACCTCAAGGAGTTAAACTAAAGCAACTGTGTCAGCATGTCCTTTTCTAGACTATTAGGTACTGTAATCACACATTCAATGTGTAATCACCAAAGTGTGGAAAGACCTGAAGGTAATTAGAAAGGGATCCTTTCCACTCATTCTACCTGGTTAAAATTAGGCTTGGCATCCCCATACCATGCTCTAAAACAAGTGAACGAATCATTCTCTTGGGATATGTATTGAGGTGGGTTGATCTTAGCTGGCTACAAAGGTGACCATCAAAGTGCTTTCTCACTCCCCCTTCTCAGACATACAAGGGAAGAAATTAAGGTTAAAAAATTGTGTTGACATGTAGGCAGTTTAATGAAGAAAAACAAAGGTTGCATGGAGAACCAAAGGGAAACAAAATATTTATTCTCTACTTCCCATCAGCAGGTGAGGGCCAAACACTTCCAGGGAAGTAGGACTTGAGTACCTGTAGCAGGTGCTCCTGATGACAAACACCTTAATAATAAAGCCCACCCCCAACCCTCACTGCCTCCTTTCTCTCAGCTCTTATTGCTGACCAGATGCCATATTGAATATCCCTTTGCTCCTTGGGTCACCTGCCCTGGTTCTATCCCCTCCTGAGATCTTGACCACCCCTGCCATACTGGTGAGAGGGGAATGCTGGAGAGACAGTCTTGGTTCTGTGCCAGCACTGCTCAGCAGTCACTGAGCACTGGTGCATTATCAACACCTTTTCAGCTGAAAACACAAAGCACAGCACTGAGCAATGCCATGGGGAAAGTTAATTCCATCCCAGCCTGACCCCATACACCTATCTTCCTCAAGTAACTTTTAATGAACCCTAGACAACTGTTCCAGGCTTAGTATGAGAATTTCGTCTTAATGCAGTTCACGAAGAGTGACTGAGTCCAACTTCATGACTTCTTTGCTAATTCTCATACTCTGGAAGTATTGTTTTTTGTGTAGAGTGCATATGTGCATATAAACACACTCTTCATTGGATTGAAAACATTTTTCTGAAAACGTTTCTAGATAATGGCTCTTGATATTCTTCACTTGAAGTCCATTTTCATCATAGATTCTGGAATAATCTTAAGGTTGGGAAAGGTTCCGTATGTATACATGGAATATTTTTTTAATGCAAATATTTGCAGGGGGCAAGTAATTGTAGCTGTGAATTACTTGTGAGAATTGTATTGAATCCTCAATCAAAGCTATGCATTGTCATGTGTTAGGTGACATTATAGATTATAAAATCTATGGTTTCCAAGATCCCAGGTTAGTGAGACACAGAAGACCTAGCTAATGTTTTGCATCCAAATGGAAATTATTACTGGAAAAACTTAAAGTAATATATCACTCAGAAATAAAATGTGCATAGAGACATTAAGATAGCAGTATCTTTCATAGATAATGGCTAAAAAAGGCAATGTAAAAGAAAAGCCTATTATCAAGGAAAGAATTCCAAGGTCCTCAAGGAGAAAGCTGTGGCAAAGAAATGTCACCGTAGTGTACAAGCTTTGTGTTGGATTTATCTTCTGAAACAGACAGTAACAGTATAAACATGAGCTGATGTATCTCCCCTTTTCTTTAGAGTTCATTAGTATTTTGAATTAATATTTATATCATGGTAGGGTCCAGAGGCCACAGTCAAGTGGCCAACTGCTCTGAACGCATATACAAAGAGAGATTTCCTTCTTTAAAATTAATAAAATCAAGCCAGACTCTCAAAGGAATTATTGTGTGAGCTTCTAACTTTTTCCCTCTTTGAAACTAAAACTTTGTTTGGAAAATGTGTGAGAAAAACAAATTGTGGAGAGAAATTCTTATATATATCAGCTACTACTGCTTAAGAAAATGGCACTGCCATATCACATATCACAGTGCCTGTTAAATATAATCAGTTAATTTTTCTTTAGGTAGCAAAAACTAAGTTAGAAAAATAAGAAGTAAAAATATAGGAGCATCAGAAAAAATATTTTCATTGCTAAGATAGGCTATCAGTGAGGCTGAAAAGCAAGAATGGTTTGCCTAGCACTGAATAAGCAGAAAAGTGAGGGAGTTAAATACAGGTTGGTCTGGGTCTGTTTACACAAAAGAGGTGAGCTGTAAAATATGATCCACAAAATATTCTGAAAGAAACACAGTGAAAGTCTAATATTTGATGCCTTTTGATTAGCATTAGTCGATAGTTTGTTGAATTTGACTCAAACTAATAATAGGGCATTTTGGTGCCTGCACAAGCTCAGAACTAGAGTTCCACACACATATTTGCTCATGCCTGTGTGTATACACAATCCAGAGATTTAAGAGACAAAACCGTCTCTCCTGTTGGCATAACACACATAAAGAGGAGCCATGCTTGAACAAGAAGTCACTCTTGCCATTCTGCAGAGTTGGGAGAGGATTACACATTCCTGTCTTGGTGGTTGGTATTTAATTAAATAAGAGATTTCAAAGTGGATATACAATGACTTTTCAGAACATCATATACATTTTGAAAAAAAACTATTAATTGGTACAAGTCATGTACAAGTCAGCCACACAGTCGATCAGAGAATCAAACTTATCATTTGAAGCTTTATCCCCAAATAGGAATTTTTCTAGTTTTTCAGAAAGGTTTTGACTATACCTCTTGTTAATCACTTGTCTGCAGTGACTAACAATTCAATTTCTTTTTAAGATAGAAAATAAGTCTTTAAATGCAAATTTCAAGAATAAGTTTAGGCCACTTTTGAAAAGGAAAGCAAACCTTCCTGCCTGTGGCAAGGGGGTTGGAAATAGACGATTTTTATGGTCCCATCCAACCCAAAACATTCTGTGACTCTATGAATAATTTCTACCATAATTAGACATTGTCTTGTAAGTATTGGTATTTTCAAAACAGCTATGGGAGAAACCAGTTCCTTTTGATGGGTCAGTGTGTGGAACAACTGTCCCTTCAAGGTTAAAATGCCTCTTTTTAAGTTTTGAATTTTTGTGTATTAAATGTATTTTTTGCCGTAAAATAAACACTGGAACAGAACACACTTCAGATTCTCCCGTGGATTTAAACTTATCACATGTAATACATCAGCTTTGATCCTAAAAGATGTAGACATAAAATAGACACATAAAAAAGATACATAAAATAAACTCCTGAGCCTCTCCTAGTCTTTTGTTTGTCTTGCCTATTTTACTGTCAGTGGTGAGATACAGATAACTGAAGAGCCCACCCTAAAATTGATTTCTATAGCCAATGTCTGGAGCCCCTTTTAAGAAGTTTTGTCTCTTTCTGTACTGACTGTGAAGTGATGCTAATATAAACTAAATGCCCAGCCTATGGATGGCAAGTTGCAAACTGGATTTACCAGTAATAAAATTGCATTTTATCACTTACTGGTGTGTTCTGATTTCTGCATTCTTGGCTTTTGTGACTTCCTGGTCTCAAAGTGCCTCTGAATTGGTCAGCCCCACTAAGAACTTTCATTAGAAAATGGAGTCGCATTGGATAAATATAGGATGGGGAAAAAAGTAGGTACTCCATGTAATCTTAGGAAAGATATCACTATCCTTTGGTATGCTCTAGGATTAATCTGCACTGGTATTCTCTAAATCTCTTGATTGATTCCAAAGACAGAGTAGGGTAACTATTAACCACACAGATGGCTAAAGATAGGTGACATGATACCGCTTCAGTTTTTTCTTATGCTGTGTATTAAAACTGTCTTGGAAGGCAGATTATTATTTGAAGACTTGTAGCTATTGGCAAAGAGAAACATACTTTATTGTATTTCTGTATAATGTTCTTCCTGCTTTGTGATTTTTCACAAAGAATATTTCTTGAAGTACCAGATGAAATACAAGTCCACTCCCTGCCTAATTCCAGGCTCTGACCTCCCTCCAAAAAACCCTATGGAAAATAATGCCATTAAGTGATATACAATAATTTATGTTTCAATTTTTAATTTTTTTTAGCAAAGTCCGGTTTCCAAAAATAAACAAACATCTGGAAAATGAGGGATTATTCTGTACAGCAAATAGTCCAAGAAACATCTTTGTCTTGTTACAATTTTGCATGATTTATCAAACTTGTAAAAGATACAAAGCTGCATGGATCAGATGACCAATAATGGGAAACAGACTTTTACCTTTAGGTCACTGGTTCAAATCCAAGTTATGTACAGCAAGAAAACAGCGCTCATGCTCTGGGTCTGGTATGCAAAACACATATATCAGTGAACTCCTACTCTGTTACAAGTATAAAAATTGTAACATCATTAAGTTAACATCAATAATTTTTGTTTTCTTATGACACTCATGACTGCAGGAGACAGAATAGATAATGCTAACTACTTGGAACAGTTCCCCTAAACCCCAGACATAGTGCATTTGCAGGGAAACTGCTGGGAGACTTTTAACTGTGTATCTGCAATTCCAGGTAACATCCTACAATAAGAAAGAGATAACTGTAGAAATGGAAGTACTAGAGGTTAACACCTCTGCTTTGCTACCCAACAGCTGCAGTGATTAATCAACTAAGAACCCTCAGAAAGCATAAAGTAAATGACAAATCCCAAAATTGTAAGTTCCATAAAGCATGTCCCAAATATGCAGTCAGTGTAGATGACCCAAACTTCATCACAAGTGAAAGGAAAATTATCTTTGGTCTGAAGCCTATTTACAAAGCCTATCTTGAAAATACTCTTCTAGAGAATATTACTTTCAATAGAACAAAAGTTGCATATAAAGACATTAACAGATCTTAAATCTCTGGATTTAATTCCAAAGTTCAGAAGAGGGATTCTTATCTAATTTCCACAAATCTGGTGAAGAGGTAGACAGCATGTGCAAGAACTTTAGTGCAGCACTAACCTGGGTCAATAAAAGTCTGGAATGTATCTCTCCCTCTAGGCTTCCTCCATTTGGAGAACAGCTGTCCCACTTCCTTTGTTCCCAAAGCCTTCTTTTGATTTGTCCCCAAGTCCATTCCTGGTTAAGCTGTCTACTGTCAATGCTACAGATGGTAACATTGTGTATTTGTCTGCACAAAAGGACAAGGGACATCCTTATTCTTACATCAACTCAGGTTACTTAGTTCAGCTGAAGGTCATCAAATGCTCATTTGATTACCTTGTATTTTGTGAGGTTATGATCTTGGTAACTGTACTGGGGCATTTTTATCCATAAACTCTAATTAGTAATAGCATCTGTGGCGTAGTAGAATATAACTAAAGAATATACAGAAAACCTAAAATGTTCTTAGTCAAAATCTGAGCCTGTGTGGTTTAGAGTGCTTACTGGTTTTTTTATTGCTTTCATGTTCTCTGTCTTCAGCAAAACTAATTAATATAAAATATTTGAACCTATTGCCATTATATAGCCTAAACCAAATTATTTATATACAAAAGAATTAGATTTTAGGTAGTTATTTAGATGTTCTAAGGCAACCCAGGATCCTAATGCTTAATATTGCTTGTAATTATATATAGCTATGCTGCAAGATAGTCTGTTATGAGATGTAAATTGTTTTTTTTCTGAAATTTTCACAGTTCATAGAACCCTAGAATTGTTTGTGTTGGAAGGGACCAAGATCTTCTACTTCCAACCCCCATGTCATGGACAGGGATACTTTGAAATAGCCCAGGTTGCTCAAAGCCCGATCCAACCTTGCCTTGAGCATAGGAATCCATAACTTCTCTGGGCAACCATTTCCAATGCCTCAGTACCCTCACAGTAAGGAATTTAATAATATATAAAAGTTTCAGCCTCAAGCCATTCCCCCTTGTCCTATCACTACATGTCCTTCTAAAAAGTCTCTCTTCAGCTTTCTTGTAGGTCCCCTTTAGGCACTGAAGAGCTACTATAAGGTCTTCTTTTCTCTGGGCTGAAGAACCCCAACTCTCTCAGCCTGTCTTCATCTTCTTGGCTCTCCTCTGGACTTGCTCCACACAGGCCCATGTCCTCCTTGTGCTGGAGTCTCCAGTGCTGGATACAGTACTACAGGTGGAGTCTCACAAGAACAGAGTAGAAGGGCAGAATCACATCCCTTGAGCTGCTGGTTACATATTAAATATATATACACATACAAAGAGATTCAAATAGGGATCAAATATGGCAAAGATCTGCCTGTGCTTGGAATCCAGATGTTATGTGGTTTAGTTCCTTTAACTTCTATAGTCTACACACAAAATCAATTTTTAAAAATTCTAACTATTTGGCCAGTCTGGATGCAATTACTTTTTATCTGTCTTTTACAATTAGAACTTATGAACACTATTGTGATTGATTTCTACAACTAGTTCTTCATGGAGACAGCAAAGAAAGCAGTAGCTGTGGGATGGGGTCAAAAAAGGAGATGCTTGGTCTGGTGAAAAACTCAGGATTCAAGAGTTTTGTGGTGATGTTTTGCTAGAAAGCTGAAGTGGATGAAAACTAAAGCAGAATTTTGGGCTTTGGTGCCTTTGCAATTGGAATAATGGTACTGTGACAAAATTCCTATATTTGGCTGTGCCTTAGAAAAAGCTAAGGAGTGCTAACTGCAGTACAGGGGTGCAGCACCCGCAGGGTTAAATGTATTGCCTACATTTTTAACAGCACCTCACATGTGCAAAACTTTATAATGACACTAATTAATTGTTTTGGATTTGAAGAATAAAGAGTGCACTTTCAAAAGAGGCTCTGACTCAGCTGAACAATATTATTACACATGGGGAAATAAAGATATGGTGGGAAAGTAACTTGCCAAGATCCCACAACTACATCTGATGATTACAGAAAACAACTCTGCCTCTTTGCTAGCACAGACCCCTCTGCAACAAGCCTGGCAAGTCTGCAATACTCTATTTATGAGAGGTGATGTGATACAGGAAAATTGCTACATATTAATTTTTATCCTAAATTGTCATATAGGAAAATCAACAGAATACATTTTTAGAATTAGATTTAACCTGTCAAAATTTACTGCTTTGATTAGTTTTGTTGAGTGAAGGACAAAAAAAATAAGCTTTCTAGTTCCATGCAAGGATCTTCCAAATTTTATAAGTGTTTTAAAACCAATGTTTTATGCAATATTTTTATCTATATCCCTTTTTTTTTATACTACATAATACAGCTACTAATGAATGAAGTTAACCAGAGTCTTGCACATATTAGAAAGTTGTATGTAAAGTTGGAGTTCAGAATTATTTAGTAATATTTTTAAATCATGTTAGTGTTCTAAGCAGAGCCTGCACACCTACACTGGATTTGGATTTATGATGGTACAATTCAAAATTTTATGGTAAATGACTTGCACCTTTTTGATATTTCGTAGCAAATTTTCATTTTTCACAACATTTTATCAATTTTATCACAAATTAATTTATCTTTAAATAAATATGGAAAAATAATTTTGCTAATATATATTCTCAGTAATGAAGTATATGCATGTGAAGTATGTGCATGTATGTTGCATACATAAAAGCCACTCAAAACACTGAGCTAAAAAGTGAACAGTATGTTGGATTTTCATAAATTGCTTATATACCATCAGAATTCATTATAGCCCTCGGATAAAATGTAGCTCAAGCACTAAATCTCAGAAAAAATGCGACCTCTAGTGGGAGAATATGAATAACTGGAAGAGGAACAGCTTCCAAGGGAAGTAAACAGTAACAATTCTTTTTTATTTTCCCTAGACAGATATTGGGACAAAACTACCTTCTGTAATTCAAGACAGTTATTCTTCTGCACCATTGACAGAAGAAACTGAGGATGAAGCATCAACACCAAAATTAATTGACGGGTCTTCAGCACAGGGGTCAGGGGTTCTTGGACCCCAGACTCAAGATGGTTAGTAGACAAGGGAAATGTTTTTGTGTGTAGCGTTGATTTTGAGTAAGCTAATTTTATTTTCTTTTTTACTGAAAAAGAAGTACATAATTTCTGTATGTCTCTTACTGAAGAAAGATACAACATGCCTATCTTGAATCCTCCCAAGTCAGAAAGGTGCCTAACCAAAAGATTTCCTTATTATTTCACTGTGAAAACAACTGTGCCAGTGAAGATTTACAACTTGAAAATTTGCTGATGGTTGGCAATGCTACCAGTACTTGTTTTTCTGTCTTACATTTCAATATCATTATCAACTGCCTTCACTTATAATGATTTGTGACATGTTTTTTATAAATGTATTCATACAAAGTATAATTAAAATGTTGAAAAATTTTTGACCATGAAAGCTATAAACTGAAAAACTGAAAGAAAGGAAGCTACTTAGAACTTTTTAGTGGAGACAATTTTCAGTTCTTCTGACTATCTATACTGGAATAAAACTTTATAAATCTTGCAGGACAATTAAAATTGTGAAACATAATCCATCCCTCTCCCCACAGTTTTTGCACTGCAATTTTTGGCATTTGTCAGAAGCTCCTCTAAATTATAGTAGGTAAAGTTCACTATAGTTATCAATTTCTGTGAGGGATCTTTGTGTTGTATGGTGATCAACATACAGTAACAGGAAAATCCTACTTTCTACTATGCCCAACACTACAGCTGAGTGCCATAGAAGAAAAATTAAATGAAAAAAAAAAAAAACCCAAAAAAACAACAAACCAGCTCCAAACATAAAACCCAGACAGAGTTCTTGCTTCCAAAATTGTGCGTTCAGTGAAGTTAATAATTCATAGTCTTATTTTGGTACATGCTACAAGTAAGCTTGACCAGGCAAAAATATACACTGTCAAAACAAATCAAAATGGAATGAGAACTTCCAAGGAGATTCCAGAAAAAAGAAAAAAAAAAGGCCCATACTTTTCAATTTTGAAAATTAGAAGATTTTGCTTATATCCTGTAAATATTATATATGATGAATTCTGTATCTGCATTGTATTTTTGAGTACTAAATGCAAATCAAGTAGTGCATCAACTAAAGAAATGCTCAAGGCAGTAATATATCAAATCAGATTTCTCTTTTGTCTTCCTTTTTTTAGCAACATACTTTCCTGTCAGAGGTTGCTGCTATTGGCCTAGTACTGAATAAAAGACTACAAGGCTCAGTAACACTAAGCCATGCTCATTTTTCTTATTGATAACTTTTTGAATTCTTCCCCTACCTCTGGTTTTTTTCAGTGTCTACCAGACATTGGTGAAAAATACCACTCCTCCAAGATCAAAAATAGGACAGGGTGAAACCCTTTCCCCATATTGTGGTACTATGTTGCAATATTATGAAAAAATAGCAGCCATCCTTAACTACGTATTCATTTAGGTCTAGATTTGCCAGAATAGTTCAAGGTGTGAATTATTTTTTCCCTGTACCAGACCTACTCTCTGCAGCCAGTTTAATCTGTCCTGTGGAGAAAGTTAGGGAAAGCATGAAAAGATCCTTATCTCTAGGGAAATTGTATTCCTGGATGTCCAAGTAGAGATTATCACATAAAAATAAAAGAGTACTCTGGTTACTGATTCTTTAATCTTGCCTCAAATGGCACCTCAATAACCTACAGGTAATGGGGCAGATTAAGAAGGCACATCTCTCATGTAGCCAAATTTGACCTGGAGAAAAAACTAATCTGCAAGAAAAACATCTTCATATTCCTGAATTCTCCTACTATCCTATAAATAACAAGAGCAAACCACCCCATCTGCTACAAGGAGGTGGAAAACATGAAACAGAAAAGTATTTCTATGGGATTAAAAGCTGATAAACACATATGCTGATTTATACTCACAATATACTCATAAAAGATGTATCAAAAAGTCAGTGTCACAAGTGTTACAATCCAATTATTAAAATTGTTAGAGGGATGCCTCTGCCTGAATTGAAGTGTAAATGAGGCCATATACCAAAGTCAATAGCATGGATTTTATTTAATAGTAAATGTGAGGGGGGGAGAGAGAGGGGTAGAAAGAAATATAAAAAGGGAGAGGGAGGAGAGAAAAAGAGTGACAGAGAGAGACAGATTAAGTAGAAAATATCATTCATCAGCTATTATTCCCCCATCTAGATGGGAGTATGTATCTGCTAGCTTAAGGGGAAATCAACTTCTGGCTGGTTGCTGTCACCAAATATTCTATTATAGTTTGAGAAACAATTTATTAGAACAAATTAATTGTTATTCTAGGCACAGGGAGAAAAATAAATTAATTTTAAAAATAATTTAATCACTTTAGTGTTGCAACGATATGATTTGGTGATCAAAGCAGAATGGGAAGTGAACTTTACCATAGACAAAGACTGATCATTAGCTGCTTATGTGAGCATTTCATTGTAGTAATTTAGTATGATTTTTTATTCATGTCCTTTCTAACAAAGTATTTTCTTTTAAATTCCTTGATAGATCTTCCCACTTGCCTTTTGTGTACGTGCCTAGGGACCACAGTCTACTGTGATGATCGTGAGCTTCTTGCTGTTCCACCATTGCCTAAGAAAACCACGTATTTCTATTCACGCTATAACAGAATCAAGAAGATCAGCAGAAATGACTTTGCTAACTTAAGTATGGATAGCAGTGTTATTGAAATCAGCTTTAATTTTGATTATTTCTGGCTCATATCAACCAGATATATAGTGATCTATTTTATATAATGTTTGATTATGGGAAATTTCACACATAAATGCACGTGCATTTTGCTACTTTAGAGCACAAAGGTCCATACATTAGATGCAGATTCTCTGTCAAACTTCTGAATTATGATAAATTACAATGATCATTGATCTTTTTGCTGTTACTTGCAATCATCTTTAGAAAAGATTTATTACTTTAAAAAAGTAATAAACCCCCCCAAATATTCAATTTAATTTTGGGTTTTTTTTAAATTGACAAAGTGTTTGAGTGCATTTTATAAAGAAGTCAATATATCAAATTTCTTTCATATAGGAAAGTGTTGAAATAAATAAATGTTGAACAAGGTAGTAGAAAATATGTTTATTTCCCTTTAAGTGTCATTTTTCCAAACTATAATAATTTGTAAGTTTCCCAAAACACACAGAAATTTTAAAACTCAACTTTGAAGTCTTTCACTGAAAGATGCATAAAGAATGACACAGGCAGGGTTTTTTTTTTAAATTTCAGGAAATAAGGAATTATAAGGAATAATTCTTATAAGTCTATTGTATCTTATTTCTATGACAGACAATTTAAAGAGGATTGATTTGACTGCAAACTTCATATCAGATATCCACAAGGATGCTTTCCGAAGATTGCCTCAACTTCAGGAATTGGTGCTCCGTGACAATCGGATAAGGCAACTCCCTGAGTTACCATCTACCTTAACATTCATTGATGTTAGTAAGAACAGGCTTGGTCGCAGAGGGATACCAAATGAGGCATTTAAAGTAAGTTTGGGTGTGATGGGAAAATATTTTCTTCCTCTCCCCAGATGATATGGTTAGAAGTGTAGCCTATTCTCCTAAGAGAGATGCTCCAGTCCCCTAATCATCTTTGTAGCCATCAAATGGACCTGCTCAAGGAGCTCCATGTCTCTCTCTTGTCCTGAGGAGCCCAGAACTGGACACAGCACTCCAGATGTACCTCACCAGGGCTGAGCAGAGGACCAGAATCACCTCCCTTGACCTGCTGGCAATTCTTTTCCTGATGTAATCCAGGACTCCATTGGCCTTCTTGGCCACAAGGGCACTGGTGGCTCATGGAAAGCTTGTCGTCCACCAGGACCCCCAGGTGCTTATCTGCAGAGCTGCTTTCCAGCAGATCAGCCCCCAGTCTGTACTTCTGGTTACTTTTTACCAGGTGCAAGACCCTGTATTTGCCTATATGGAATTTCAGATTTCCCGGACCCTGCATTTGCCTTTATGGAATTTCAGATTTCTCGGCCCATGTCTCCAGCCTGTTGGGGTCCTTCTGGAGAGCTGCACAGCCCCCTGGGGTATCAGCCACTCCTCCCAGCTTTGTGTCATCAGTGAACTTGCTGAGGAGGCATCTGTCCCTCCACCCAAGTCATTGATGAACCTGTTAAACAATTCTGGGCCCAGCACTGAACCTTGAGGGACAGCATCAGTGGCAGACCTCCCACTAGACTGTGCCATTGATTATTATGGCCTTCTGGGATCTGCCATTCAGTCAGTTCTCAATTCACCTCACTCTCACTCTTCCAGCCCACACTTCCTGAGTTTGGTAAGAGTACACTATGAGAGACAGCGTTGAAAGCCTTGCTGAAGTCAGGGTAGAAAATATTCAGTGTTTTCCCCTCATCCATTCTGGTAGTTGTTTCGTTTTAGAAGGCAATCAGGTTGGTCAAGCATGATTTACCTTTAGTGAATCCATGCTGGCTACTCCTGATTACCTTCTTATCATTCCTGGGGATGAAGATGGCCTCTGGAATGAGGTCATGGTAGCTCCCTAGATCCACCTTGCCCTTTTTGTAGATGGGAGTGACACTGGCTTACCTCCAGTCCTCAGGCACTTCTCCTGATCCCTGTGACCTTTCAAAGACCACTGTGAGCAGCCTGGCTATGGTGTCTGCCAGATTTCTAAGTATTCATTCCTCCAACAAGTCAAGGGAGAAAATTATTTACCTTTTGTAATGGAATGAGAAATGTACTTTTAACTCAGGTATTTTTTATACAGTTATAATTTACTTCAACATAATACACTTTTGCAAAATTGAGCAGCCTTGTCACAAAAGAAAACAAACAACATCATCATTAAAATTACATCTTTAATAATTCTGTAGATATTTGAAAAACATTTTTCCCCTTCATTTTAATCTGAACACCTAACCGTTATCAGCAACATTCTCAGCCTATGCAAATCAGAGTTCATTACTGTCTTTGAATTTGTCTTTTCACCATATCATTCTGAAATAAAATGTTTTGCTATCCAGTGGTGCTCATTGTAGTGATAGATCTCGAACTTACTGACCAGAGATGTTAAAATATATCTGTCATTTCCCCCTGTTTTCTTCCATTTTCCTCTAGAATCTAGATGAACTACAGCATCTTTATATCACTGACAATAACTTGGATCACATTCCATTACCGCTCCCTGAAAGCCTCCAAGCTCTTCATCTTCAGGTAGGCTTTTATATCATGAAATGGCTTTTTATATCATGCTCAAAGCATATGCACAACTCGGAAGGGCAAATATTTGTCTTATAGTGTTTCTTCTGTTTAGCCAAAAATGTTCTTACTTGACTAAACAAGCTATGGGAAACATAAAATTAACTAGTGATTGAAGTCTTCTAGAGAAGTAAAATTTAGGTCAGCTAAGCATTAATTTTCACAGTTTGTAACACAATATTTTTTTCAAAAATCAAATTCTAGAATTACTATGATCTAATAGTTTCTTTCTGAATCCTTCCTTAACCTTTTCCAGCTCTGCTTATTTCCCTATATCTCCTCTTCTACCAATTTACAGTTTTATCAGATGTTTTTACTTATTGCATCATACAGAAAAAAGCTTTCAGTAAGCAATGTAATGTACCTCACATCATTTAACCTCGATCTTTCAGTAAGTAAATTTATTGAAACTCTCTGCCTGCTAGCTGACTTCCTTTTCACCTGTTTGTGCCTGTAAATTAAATATTCAGTGCTACGTGCTACAGAAAAAAAGTTAATGAGCAGGACTTTGTCCACGCCAATTTTTCACTAGTAAAGGAATGGAGAAGGGAACAATTTTCAGACAGCCCTCATTTTAGGTAATGAGTTTTTAGTCCCAGTTTCCTGACAATGCTGTATTCCAGAAATTCATTGTTGAGAATGGTTCGCTTCAAGAATGGAAGCTCAGTGAATATAAGGCATGTAAGAGCAATTTAAATCAAAGGAATAAATTCAAAAGCATTCAATTTTGCCAGTATATATACAGGTGTGAGTTAAACTAATGTGACAGGGCTGGGAGGAAAGAAATTGTCACAGATCAAATCACAAGAGTTGTACCTTTCAGGTTGAGGCATATTAAGATGTCGGGATGATAATTATGTTTCTATGATTTTTGGACTGGCCTATCGTGGATCAAATTTGTCTTAATATGGCTCTTCACTATAATCTGGAAATGAAAATGCTCCATACTTCTACCAGGCTCCTCCTTCAAAGCCTATCTCTGCTACATTGCTTGAGTTACTTAGTTTTGAAGCTTTACATTGTCCAAGAAATTTTCCCCTGCTTGGAAGATTTCTCTGTTGATGACTTGTCACCACAATCTGGGCCCTTGAGTTCAAGCAAGTATCTCTCTAGACACTGAAAATATGTCCATAAATGGTGTTTCAGAGTAAAAAATTACTTTCAGGTAACTATTCTGATAGCTTCTTTTTTGTTTGCTTGTTTTCTTTTAGAACAACAACATTCAAGAGATGCATGAAGATACTTTCTGCAAAATGAGAGATTTTACTTATGTGCGTAGGGCTCTTGAAGACATCAGACTGGATGGTAATCCCATCAACCTGAGCAAAACACCTTATGCATACATGTGTCTACCCCGTTTGCCAGTTGGTAACCTCATCTAAGCTACATTAACCTAGATGAATTTTTACAAACTTCATTTATCTGGGAAATATTTCTCTTAATATTGGAATTGATTACTGAGATACTGAGAAGATTATGAAATGCTAAAAGATAAATCCATTATCTACCCAACTGCAAGTTATTTAGCAATATCAAGAAAAATACCTTACTACAAAAACACTGCAAATGCAAATTTTTTTGCTGAAGTGTTCAGATCTAATGTATGAATTCTAAATTTAAATAATTTTTACGTATCAAAGTCTAAATATAACATGGTAAATAAAAAATAAAAATAAAATTGTGTACACAATTGATTATTTATTGGGTTTTATTTTAATTGAATATTTTTCTCTCAGAGATACATCAATTTTTCAACTTCTTTCCTTAGAGATTCCTTCATTTTGGAAAAGTACAAGCAATATTCCAAAAAAATCTTTTCTTCAGAAAACAGAATCTTTCCTTCAGATTACCCTCCCATAATCTATCTATATTTTTGCAGCAATAATTCATCTTTGTAATGTTGATGAGACCCAAAGCTGTTGTCTTTATCTTTGATAGACCTGTCTGACAGGTTATGTGGTAATAAAAATCTCACATAATATAGCCTATTTGAAAAATACTAGATTTTATTCTGCATAGCAAATGGAAAAAAAATCACTTTTTCATATTTACATAGACAAAATTTTGCAGTTCAATACACTTAAGGACCAGGATTCAGAGACCAAAGTCACAAATCACCTTGTAGAGCTCAATTTCCAATTACTTGATTCACAAAAAAAATCTCTGCTTTACTGTTTAACAGGCTTTCCAGGTAAATATTAGAAAATTTCCCTCTTGGGATAGTTTGAATAACTCTTCTTCTTCAGAGGAGGAGATTTAATACCTTTTTCTAGAGACAAGGCCCCCAGGAAAGATCCACTAGATATAACATAAGTACCTGTTCATTCTGTTCTATGGTGACAAGCAGCAAATAACCCCTGCACAACTTCAGTGATAAAGGTTTGATGAAAGACTTTGGCAAAAAAACCATCCCTTTAAACATAACAGATCAACCTAAACCATCTGGTATTTGTTCAATATCTAAGTTCCCTTTCATCTTGCTGATCATATATGCTCATTTAAAATGTAAATGATAAATTTCTGTTGGGCCAGATAATGGAAACTGTTCACAGAGACCTCACTCTTCACCCTCACTGCCACTTTCTAGAAGTGAACACACATTGCACATCAGACAAAGTTGGCATGGTTTGAGCTGGGAGGAAGGAGTTGCAGGGAGGTAAGGACAGGATATGGAGTCATATGATGAAGCAAGACAAGAAGTCAACAGTGTTGAGAGCAGAGACAGATCATTTTTGTTCTCTCCTATCTTGCTGAAAGGCAGAGCAGCAAAATTCCAAAAGTCTTAGACCCTATCTACATTTAGCTTTATTTTCAAGAAATTCTAGCCTTTCCTTTCCATCCACATGCCACCTCTCATGCCATCATCAACTCATCATGTTCCCAGCAGAACACATGTGCTCTGGGAAAGATAAAAAATTCAGAGGTTGAGGGGAAGGTGAGGGAGAGCACTAAAGCCCCTTCCACAGCCACTGCAGTAGGTTGAATCAGCCCCTGAGCTCTTGTACAGAGGTCAAGCTCCACACTGTGGTGATGGATTTGCTGCCCATACCACATCTGTTTCAGGGAAGAAGGTGCATTTCTGTTGGAGAGGGCAAACCTTGCTAATCATGAAGAACATGGTGCACCTCCATTTTACAAAGGAATATGGATGTTCAGATGTCTGGTCCTCAAGCATATTCTATGGTGCAACCTGCAATGTCAAGATTTCTGCAAGATACTCTTAGATCAAGGACAGCGAGTAAAGAGCATACTGTGAATAAAAAAAACAACTGTTGTGCTCCAGAAGTCAAGAAATACTAAATGGAATGTAATCTCTCTAAACTTCGCCTTGGAAGAAACATCCAAAATCACAGACCAGAGCTCTCTCTCTTGTGTAGTGGTCAACTGTACTCATCTAATGCAGATCTTATTCAGTTATGGAAATCTAGTCAGGGAGTTCACAGGTTTTGTGCGTATATTTTCCTTTTTTTGTGTGGGTGTGTGCTTTCCCTTACTGCATTAGTTTTATTAGAGGTAATACAGTTGCTGCTCTTCCCACTTCAGATAACAGTTCAAAAGTTAGCAGCAGCAGCAATGCCAAGGTTACATGTTTGAATCACGTATGGGCCAGTCTGCTACTGCTTTCTACCATTCCTGTCCAGACATATACCAAAGTCATGGAAGTGAACAGAGCCCTGTCTCTTCAGGGGTAATTTCTGCCACTTGGCCTCTGCTGGAAAGACAATGTTCTTAAAACAGCTCCTGCTAGTGAATCACAAAAGTAAATCCAGTGTTGATTTTAAAAGAAAAGATTGCTTTTATTACATTTTATATATTTTATCTTCAGTGCAGCAGTTGTGTGCTTGACATCTTTTAAGAATGTCTATCACAGGAGAAATTAAAAACTTGTAAATAATTTCTTGGCCTGGGGAACTGAACAGCACTGGGAGAACATAAGGTGTCTGAAACAGCGGAACTTTCTTACCCTTGAGATCTTCTTGTTAAATCCTGCTAACTTGGGCTTTTTGGAGTGATGCAGTTATTTCTGCTGCTGGGTTCTGGAGCTGGGAAGCACACAGGGTTACCTCATCAGCACAATCCATTGACCAGCGCAAATACTCCTTCAGCCATAAACTCGACTTGGGAGACGCACGAGAATCTCAACCATGTAATTACTTTAAGTTACAGGTAGCTGATGTTAAATGTCTGGTTTCTAGTAAATATCTCACCTGAAAGTGAATACATGAAGACATGTTCTGCAGAAAGGCTGAAGCTATCAGGGTTCAACCAGGAGACAAATAATGACATTAAATCAAACTCATAATTGTGAGGATTAAGCTACATGTCTAAAAGATTTTCCCTTGATGCAATGAAACTGAAGTGCCAATGCAGTTTGAAATAAGTTGTATTTGCTTATCAATATGGCTCTCCAGTGAGCACCTTTGATACCTCACTCAAAATTGATCACATATAAGGGAGCGTTATTAGCTAAACAGGCTGGTAGAGAAATCTTTGACTTGAGAACATCCCCAAAATACTACAATCTGACCAGGAGATAAAGAATGACTACAGAACCTGCTATAATTAACATTATAAGCCAGAAATCTTTCCAAAAAGTCATTGTGGCTAATGAAAGTACTGATCTCTTATGTGGAGTTTGGGATCACAAACTGTACCTTGGATAACATCTAGGGTCACCTTGATCATGAAAAGACTGTGAACCTTCCTCTTATTTTTCTTATTTTTTTTTTAATTTCTCTGTGGAGCTGGGCTCGGAGTTGTCAATATTCATAAGCAAAGACTGTAGCTCTCTCTAGAAAAAAAAGCCTTAGGCAGATTTTGTTTCAGTAATGTACAGCATCAGCTAATCATTTCATGGACTGCTGCTGCCATCGTGTGTTGATAAATAGTGACACTTGAAATCATACCAAAGCCTGACACTAAGGCTTGTCTTTACTTGTTTGGTAAACTCGACCCTATGCCCATTTTTTTTTCCCTTTCATTTTTAATGATAGCTGAAGGAATGGAAAACTCTTTGATAAGAAAAACAAAGGAAGAGTATGTGAAATGTTTTTGCTTTTGTTTTTATTGAGGGGTTTGTTTGCTTGGCTTTGGTATTTTGTTTGGGGTTTTTAAATCATCCTAGAAAATAAAAAAAAAAAAAAAAGAGGAAAATCTCCTTTTTGTATAGCATATTGCAAACAATTATTTTATATATTTTTTAAATTCTACTTTTTTATTTAAATAAGTAGACTATAAATGCCAACCACAGAATTTATGTTGCAGGGCATGATACTATACAGATAATGTCTCTAATCATTAAGTACAAAAGTTCAGAGTCCTTGATGATATCTCTCAGCAAAAGATAAACATAGTTTCTGGTCTGAATGTGGATATGCATCACTTACTATGAAACCATAAGCCTGGTCTGACAGTATCAGTGGATGGACAGGGAGCCTAAAACAATAAATACCCACCTATTCCCAGCAACACAAAATCTACAAACTTCCAAAGACAAACACAGCCCCAAAAATCCCCATCCTTATCTTTGTGTGGTGAGAATGAGGACATGCTTTTCTTCAACATAGCTGTCATCTATAAAGCTTTTTCTCTCACATAACAGACACACTAAAAAAAAAAAAAAAAGTTTTTAGTTCATTTAGTCCCATCCCTGGCAGTGTTCAAGGCCAGGCTGGGGCTTTTGAGAAGCCTGGTCTAGAGGGAGATGTGCCTGCCCATGGCAGGGAGATTGGAACTATATGATCTTTAAGAACCTTTCCAGGCCAAACCATTCTGTAATTCTGTGATTTATTAGTTTTTATTCTGCATCACTACAAGCCAACAAGAAGAATGCTACAAACAGTACCTGGTGTTATGTAAATATGCTGTGTATAGAAAATTAATTTCAAGATAAGCCTGGTATCTATCTTTCCATGTTCCACACTGAAAAAAAGTAGGAATTCATTTCAACAGCTGACACAAAGGGCTGGATTTTGAGTCAGGAGGGTGAGAAAGGCTTTTTGAAGGTGCTGACTTTCTGTGCCAGCTCTTGACAACTACGTAGTCCCTCCACACCCTTCTTCACCCTTCGTGCCCAGGACAACTTTCCCTCAGTCCCACGAGGTGTTTGGAGGGAAGCACAGACCAGGGCTGGCGATGGTATCAGGGCTGGCGATGGTATCAGAGCCAGAGATCCGATTTGTTCCAACGAGGCCTGGCCTGGGCCTGCAGGGCCCACACAGAAAAGGCCCCCTACTGACTGACGGACTGTGCCCTTGTCACCAGCTCCATGTCACTGCCAAGCACCGCTGGCTCCTCCAGGCAGGGTGGCAAGGCAGTATGTCACAAAGGGCCCACAGAAAGAACCTCTGCAGGACAGCAGGTTGTCAGCACAGAGGGGGCAAGGTACAAGGCTCCTTCACAGGCCTGCCAGTAAGCACCCCCCATGGGGCCATGGCTGCAGGGCCAGGCCGCAGCTGGAGGGAGAACCAACCCCCGTACCGCTCCCCCAGCCGTGCCATGCTGCTGGCTGCCGTCACTGCTGGGCAGCGCAGTAAGGCACAGCAAGGTGAGCACAGGGACAAGAGACCAAGGCAGTGCCAACAAGTACAGGCAAAAGACATGCTCATCATGCTCCTGTGTAGCAACAGGGCTGGCAGGGGCAGGAGACAACAGCAGGAATGGAAGCACAGGGGCAGAAGGCACGTTAACGGAGACAGTCAGCGAGGGCAACAGAAGAGAGAGAAGCACCTCATGGAGCAGGACCCCTGTGCATCTTCTTCAAATGGCTGTGAGAGACAGGGTGGCCAGCACAGTAGTCCTGTGCATGGACCACAGCAGAAGCAGCCTGGGAAGGCACAGCGGCAGGATCGCAAGTGCAGCAGGAATTGGAAGCAACAACGACTACAATGCACTGAGCCCCTGAGCCAAGACCAGGCAGGCGAGCAGAGTGGCAGTGATGAAAAGAGCGAACTGCTCTGGAATGCAAAGAAGTGCTGCTGGATCACAACCTCACATTTGCCAGCAGCAATACAGCGAGAGGCAAGAGCGCGCCTCCGGCCCATGAACCTGGCCGGATACCGCCTGCCAGGGATGTGCACACCCCACAACACCAACCAGTACTTCATGGGCTACCGCGAGTACAGAGATGAAAGAGAAGCGGCAGTGGAGGTGTCTGGAGAAGTTAGTGACTGCAGCACTGAAGATGAGGATTTCCCTCTGATGGCTGCTTTCCCTTCCACAGATCAGTAAGCTGAAGGCATATCAGCAGAAGAGGAAGAGGAGAGCACATGGCCTGCCTGCCAAGACTGCAAGTGCCAAGACAATCTCGTGTGAAATCCAAACCAGAGTGACAGCACACGGAAAGTGTCTGACTTGTAAAATTATCAGCTATTAAGAGCAGGCAACCGCTTGACATTCAGCTCCCTAAATAAATATATATATTTGTACACTTCTAACCCTGCTGCCTACTGTCTAATGATTCACATACACTAAGAGATGGCTGGCAGAAAAAGAACCAGAAGGTTAACATTGCATACGTCAAAGAGGTCAAAACTGCTATCCTAGAGATTTATTTTTAGAGACCTTTTGTTCCCCTGAGATACATATATCCCATTCAGGAAGGTTTTTCAAGTTATACTGAAGTATTAAATATTTTATTATTACATTATATATGTATTATTATTAACATAATATTTAAGTTATATGCTTATTTAAGTTATAAGTTATATTTAAGTTTTATGTTATACTGAAAAGAGAAAGCCTAACTAGATGATGAAATTTTTAAAATTCCCACCATGTATTTCAGCAAACACCAGAATGGAAGCTTTTCTGAGCATTAGGGGAAAAAAAGAGTACTTGATAGATAAATATACTTTTTGCCATAAACAGACACTACAACCTGTTTATTGATGACTGAAGTGTGCATTTGCATATATACAAGCAAATTAAATGCATTGCAAAAATAAGAGAAAGAGAACAAAATAATCCCATTTAGATCACAGACCATGCACCCTGACCTGTCATGAATGCTCATATAGTTTTCCTTTTAGAAGATGCCAAGAAGAAGCAGAGAGTTGCTGATATGCCATAGCTTTGCTTTTTAAGGTGGCTGAAATTATAGCCATGGAAACCAACACAAATATACTAGTATCCCAAATAGTCAAGTCTCTCGGCTTAAGAAGCTGCTTGAGAGAGAATGATGCTGATGTGGGCTAGGGATTTTAAATGGGAGAAGGAAAAATGTTAGTGGGAAAGGCTGTGGATCTGATCCTTATATTTGTAGCCAAAGATAAAATGAGGTGCCATAAGCCTTTTTTAACTTTGGTCTAAGTTGAGAGAAGATTTCAAACTTGGTTTGTTATGCAAGTATTAAATTTTTCATGTTTATAGTGAAACAAATTACTAAAAAATAGAAATAAAATCAATATTAAATACAATGTTGCTATAGGTGTTGATAGGCTTTCTATGCAAAGCAACTATACATATTTGTATATATAAATAGACATATTTTAATTTCTTGTATCCTTCATAAAAGTAAGTGCCTACCTAGATCTGTGGATCTATTTTTCTTCCTTGGGCTTTTTTCTCCAACAAATTTTTAAAAGTCCTAAATTCTCCTCCTGCAGCTCACCCTTAAATCTCATAATGCTTTCATACTTTTTGGTCTTCCTCCTTCACACTCTTCTTCACTGCTAGTTAATAGAAACCATCTTAAATCATTAGAACTTGAACATTTAGCAGGATGCAAATCTCTAATTTGGCAGAAAGCCTCGTTTTTAGCTCCCATATCCAGACATAGCCCTTAAGATGATATCATGGACTGTAATAAGATAGGGTGGTGTTGAGAGAGAGAGGGAGTAAGAGAGAGGCAGTAAAGCAAGAAAAGCTTTGATATGCCATAAAATAAAGAGCAGAAGTTTATGCTAGACTTATCAAACCCTTGCTTAACTGAAAACCATGCTACTAAATCTATTCCTCAGTGTAATTTTCTATCTTTTTACTGTCTGTAAAAATTATTTCAAATTCACTAATCATGAAAAAAAACAATCTGAATAAATGTAAGGTTAATAGTCTCCTTATAGTATCTCCTTTTGATGTATTTTTGTCTTTCAAAGACAATAAAAACTTTCATAAAACTTTGGCTTGCAAAAGGGATCTTGACAGACTGCAGCACCAGACAATTGATAATGGGACAAAATTTAACAAGTACAAATGCCATATTCTGCTCCTAGGAAGAGAGAAGGACTCAAGTATAAACTGGAAGAGGAGTGGCTGGAGTAGCAGCCCTGCAGAAAAGGATGTGTGGGTGCTGGTGAGCAGCAGGCTTGACACAGGACAGCAGCGATTTTTAGAGGGCAAAATGCATGGGGTGCATCAAACACTGCATGACCAGCTGGGAATAAGAGGGGATTGTTCCACTATACTCAGTGTGGGCTTAGCTAGAGCACTGTGGGCAATCCTGGGCCCCACAATTTGAGAAGGTTGTGGAGATGATTGAATACAGGATCCTTGAATACAAGAGGAGGGCAACAAAGTTTAGGAAAGGGCTGGAAGGCTGAGGGCTTGCTTAATTCAGAGAAGAGGTGGCTGAGAGGCTGTCTCATTGCTTTCTATAGCTTCCCAAGGAGGGGAATGTGCTGGTCTCTCTTCCCAGGTATCCAGTGACAGGATGCATGGGAACAGTTTGAATCTGTGCCAGGAAGGTTTAGCCTGTCATTGAGAAGTATTTCTTTACTGAGAGGGCAGTCAAACACTGAAAGACGCTTCCTAGAGAGGTGGTTGAGGCACCAGGCCTGTCAGTGTTTAAGAGGCATTTGGACAATGGCCTTAACCACATGCCTTAACTTTTGGTCAGCCCTGGAATGATCAGGCTGGTGGACTAGATGATCATTGCAGGTCCCTTCCAACTGAAAATATTCTATTCCATTCTATTCTATTCTATTCTATTCTATTGGAAGGTTAATAAGAACTTCAGTATCAGTAGAACAAAAAACAGAGCTTCCCTAAAAGCATTTCAAATGTAGCTCTCAAGTATTTCGCATTCTAATTCAGACTATTTCTATTCAAATTTTTACTGTTTTTTCAATCGAAAGATTAAGATAAACATTTTTATTTTCTTTTATGGATAAGAAAATTTTGTCCAATTTATTTAATTTTATTTTGTAATGGCTGAATTTATATTTCAAGCAACATCAATCAGCATTCAAAACTCAGGAAAAAAAAATTGGCTTCTTAACTCAAGAATCCTTTGGTCAATGCAATACCAAGGCCATATAAAACTGCAATTGCTTATTCCCTTTCTCTGATTTGTTATCACACTAGAAAGGATGACTGCACCACAGTAAGTACAAAATATTTATCATTTTGATGCACAGTCGATCAAGTTCAAATTATTACGGAATATTTTCTCCATTCACAGTGTACAAGTTGTATGTCATCTTTTTGAGTTCAGTGGTGGTCCACTGACACTGTACTGGTCACAGGAGATTTTTTTTAACAACTAAAACTTTATAAGACTCTTAAAGTCTATAACTTTAAAAGTTATAAGGTTGAAATGCCTTTCTTCAAAATTCTGCCATATATATATATATATATATATATATATATATATACACATAAATTAGTCTTTTAGATGTACTTGTAATCTAGCAATAAAACTGTTTAAATCCCAATATTTGAATATCTGAATTTTTCATCTATTTCATCTGCTTTTGTGATACATTGGGAAAAACAACTCTGGTTACTGCTCAATAATTGTGGCAGACAATTGTTTAAATATTGAATTTATATCTAAAGTGCTTTTAAGGAAAACCAGCTTATTGCACTTTTAAAATCTTCATCCCCTGACAAAAGAAGTTACAGTTGTTACAGGAGAGCTGTTCAGGAATATTATTTTATCTCAAGAGCATAAGGAAAAAATTGTGGGTTTTTAATTTGCTGCTGTGAATTGGAGAAATAAAAAAGATAGAAAGCAAAAAATCTTTTTTTAATAGTAAAGAGTCTAGGCAAATTCTGTTAAAGGGATTGATTATCTATAATGGTATTCCAAGAAGGTATGAGTTACACATATGAATTTCTAGTAAAAAACAATAGCTGAGAGAAAATAACAGCTTCTTCCTCCCCTTCCCCTTTTTTTTTTTTTTTAATGCAGGCTAATATAGAGAAATAATTTGCTCTAAAGTGCTCTCACAGCTAAGAGAATGAATCAAACCCAACTTTATGGCAACATTTTGAATTTATTTAATTTATCAAACTACAATTTAAGTTCTCCAGACAACCACTAGCTAATAATTTCAAGTTGTCTAAATACTTTCAAATTTGTGGCACATCACCAGAAGGCCTCCCAAATAAAACTTCTTAATATCTCCCACAATACACACTTCCTAAAACAGGAATTTATTGTGAACTGTGTCTTAATAGGTATTTCGGATGACATCTGATGGTACGTAAAGATCAGCTTGGTGTTTACACTAAAAAAAGCTCATTACACAGAAATCTAAATCATTAATATTTTTACTGTACATAATTAAATACATACTCAATTTAGTAAATGAGCCTGACAGAATATTGCTATGGAATGCTATTAATGGCAGTCCACAGACCTGGCAATATCTCTCTGTTGCACACTAATGAAGAAGCAACTATTTTTACTACTCCTTTTATCCTACCAGCGGTGCCTGTTGAGAGAGACCCATTCTTCATTTACCAAATGGGATATTGACAGAACAAGTGATGACTTTCTGCTCCTTCTCCTTGGGAGTAGATCATACAAGCGGCACAGCAAGGTGGTGTCTCTTCCTTTCCATGGTCTTATGTGCCAGAGACCAGAGATCAGGCTGATCAGTGTTTCATTTTAGATACTGCATGCAAAGAGTGGCCAAATAAAAGCTGAGAAGAACCTTGCAGTCACTAGTTTAGCATTTTGGTAAAGAGCAGAAAAGGCTGAGGTAGATCTTATGAATGCGTGTGAACATCCAAGGAGGACAGTACAGAAAAGAGAGTTGGAGATTCTTCTTAGTGGTGCCCAAGTGATGACCAAAAGCAAGGGGCACAAAATGAAATACAAGCAATTTCATGTAAATATGAGAAATACTTACCACCTCAGTGAGGGTGCTCAAACATTGACTCAGATTGCCCAGAGAGGCTGTGGCATCTCCATCTCTGGATATTTAAGACCTGTCCTGGGCAACCTGTTCTATCAGATCTTGCTCTGAGCGTGGGGGTTTGGCTCCACAGTCTCCAAATGGATGTCAGGCTCAGCCATTGTGTGATTCTGTAAGCACTTTACCTTGGCTGTATTTTTGTCCTTTAGCAACACAGATTAGTTGCTAAGCAGTACTTCAGCAAATCTGTGATTCCACTAAAAAAAAAAGTTCCACACCATTAATTGAGAGCATAGTAATTCTCCCTTGCATTTACCTTCCCAGTGATCATGAATGAACTTTTCAAAAAGCAATAAAATTCCTGCAGGAATTACAGTTTAAATGGGAGGTATGGCTTAGAATATGCATCTGAAATGCAAACATTAAACAAATTATGCCACATAGATTTAAGAAATTGCAACATGAAATATATGCTTAGAAGAAATCCAAACAATGCAAATTTGGTTTTGGTTAAGGGTTTTTTTTGCAAATGAGATATCGACATTATTTATGGTTTATTATGTACTGATACCATTACAAAAACACAAGAATGCAACATCTTTCAAAATCCATGAAATCCAATCTGGGACTGCAAAGCCCCAGACTGATTATCATTCTGTCTGACTGCTGTTATTGCTATGTCAGAATAGAGATTTGGGCACCTTGCTTTGATAAATGTTTAGGAGATAAGTATCCAGTATTTGAAAATGATATAGTTGTTTACAAAGATTGCAATTAAATTGTTTTCATATCCCAGCCTTCCCCATCCAGGAGCTTTTCATCCATGGTAAACACTTTCTCTAAAGCCAGCTTTCTTCCAAACTTATGTTTTCTATTTAGACTCCTTACTCAGTCATCTTCTGTAATATTCCCAGACTGAGCTGTTCAATGTTTTCTCTGTTTCCACCTCACTACCACCAGAAGCCTTTGTCTACATGAGAAGAGTAAAACGCACAGGGCACTGTTGGGTAGATGTGTATACCTCCCATATGGACTTGGCATCTTTTTAACCTGAATGAACTAATGCTTTTCTATGCAATACCTACAGTCAGCAAGGGCTGACAACCACTCAAAGCCAGCAGTCTGGATAAGGCTATATTTGGGTGGGAAGGGACAGAGCTATATAGAAATAAGCTATGGTGTGTCAGTAGGCCTCAAGTCCAAATGCAGCTTCAGAGACTTTGTTGCTATTTATGTCTTTCCTTTCCTTGTTTGAGCCAAATTTTCTCTCCTCCTGGTTCGAGCTTTCTTGTTGGTAGCAGTACAGCAGTAAGCTTCCTATTCTGAGTTTAGTCCACACTCTCAAGTCAAACTGCAAAAGATCAGAGCTGCCCAAATCCTTTTGTAGCCCTTTCAACCCTGCCCTGGAATATGAGCTGGTACATGTGTCCATGTGGATAGCCAAACTGTAAAACCTTTGCAAACCTCCTATAGTCATAACTAAACTGCACTTTTTTTTTAAAGGTTCATAAATGTAAGAAAAAACACTGATGTATTTTTCATTCGCAACAGAAGAGGTATGCCCTAAAATAAAAGTCATACTTCAGTTCAACATCAAGTTCCTGCCCTTTAGAGGAAGTGCAGGAGGCTGAAAAAGAAGGAGCACAAGGATATTTAACAGGGACATGACACTTTTTCATATTCTCAGAAACAGCTAAAATAAATTTGATTATAAGTTTCCCAAAGGTTAAAACTGAAGAAATATATCTAAGATGGAAAATTTCAGTCCAAACTCAGTTACAAACACCTGAAGACAGGATACTATAGTGACAATGACATCTGATAATGGGCAATGCTTAAAATTAAAAACTAGTGAATTACCAATAAAAACTGCATCTATGAAATAATTGTTGCCCCATGAAATTACACCTGAATAAAAACATATTTTGAGAACACAACAGGATACTGGATGGAATAAGCAACTTTGGTCTGTGCCAAACTCTCCATACCTAAACCTGTGATGGGAATCATCCCACCTCTTTAAACATCTAAAAAAAAATAAATTTTCCCCTCCAGGACTTTAAGAACATGGTCTAGACACAAATGAAAAAAAAAATCATCTTCTGCCCTGAAAGTATAAGATGGGTTCTTTAGGTCGCACTGAGCAGAAGTCCATGCCTCATCCACAGCATGGCTGGCTTTAGCCTCAGGAGTAAAAGCTGGTTTCTGAGGCATTATGGAGTTCAAATTACTGTAACATTTTGGCAGACTAACACATGTATTATGGAAATATTAGCAGGATACAGTATTTGCCTATCCACTTCTTCAGATACCCACAGAAAATTTTTGTAATCTAGGTAGGAACAAGCCATGAGAGATGAGCCATGAGTTATGATGTTTATAGTCAGAGGACTGGACAGGTTGTGATACTCAGCTATGACAAATTTGAGATCCCAGTGTGGTACAGTTTCTTCAGAACGGTGGCATAAATTATCTACTATTATCTTTTTAAATTCTTTTGAGTGGGAAACATTTGGATGGAAATCCTTGAGTAATTACAAAGCCAGCATGACGATACAAGACAGGGTGCATTAACCAAAGTAAATGTGGTGGGCTTGGGGGGAGCAGTGGTTGTGGCGCTGTATTGTTAAGTTTTTGGTGTTTTTCTTTCGTTCCTTCCGTATATGAGTAATTTCCAGCCCCTACATTTTGCTCTTCCATTTCAGAACGCGTTGCTCCCGATTGCAATGCAGAGGATGTCGAGGCGGGGCTGTTCCCGACCGGCGGCGCTGCTCTCCCGGGATCGCGGGGAGGGAGGCGGAAGGCGGGGAGGGAAGGGGAAGGCGATGGCTCCCGGTGCCCCTGCCCGCTCCTGAGCGAGCCTCGCTCGCTGCTCGCTGCCTCCGCCGCACCGCCAGCCGCGGGGCTGCCCGGCAGCGGCAGCGCTCCGCTGCGCGCAGGGAGCTGCCAAACAGGGCGGCAGCGGCGTTCCGTCACTGTCACTTGAACGCGTATTTGTCACCACGAGAGTGGCAGGCCCTTTGCAGCAAAAAAAGGTTTTATTTGTAATTGTAGCTTTTTTGTCAGATCCAGGCTTTCATTCCTGGCACTGAAATCCGTCTCTGTTCAGCAAAGCTTTTAACACCAAGCCATTGCAGCCTGAAAGGAACGGATTAAATTCAAAATACCCTTTCAGTTTCCCAAACAAATGGCACCTGGGCACTCAGGCATTATATTATTTGGGCAGGGAAGGGACAGTAATTTTTGGACAAGTCTTAAATAGTTTAATAGCATTAATGGTTAAGAAACAAAATGATTCAAGAAAGCATGAATAATCAGCCCTCAGCCGTGTAAACCCTGAATTTCAATGTCCACTCCAGTCCTGTCATTCTGAATGGTGATAAGTGAGTTGCCAAACAAATTTAAACTTTGATTTTTCTACAGACAAAACAGCAGTCTTTTACCTGGGGCTGCTGGACATGCCAGAGTGTTTAATCCATTCCTAAACAGTTTGGAAAACTCTGGATGCACACTGCAAAATAAATAAAAATATCTGTGTATCCAGGAGTCATCCCAGATCTTGTTTCAGGTGGGGAGTAATTTTAACTGTTACTGAGAAGCAAGAACTGAAAAACAAGAGAAAAGGCTGGTTTCAGCCCCAAAGAGGATTGAGGGTTGAGAGTGGGAGGAGAAAAATTTGAAGCCAGTAAAATTTCCTGGGAAGTGAAAAGCATCAACCCCCTGAATCTCACTGCTGGTGGGAGTAGTACAGGCTTTCCATCTGCTCATCTCTAGTATGCAGAGCTAGTCAGAGAGCCCAACAGAGCATTTTCACAGAGAGCAAAACACAGTTTGTCAAAATTAAAGCATAGTTCAGGTTCACAATGAAAAACTGTCACTGTTTAGAAAAGAACAACGGTGATAGAAGGGAGATTCTGCTAAATACAAAATGGAACATGTTATGATTTTATTTCCAAATAATTTTTCATTTCTATTAGCATAAGTTTTAAGAAACTGAATTATTTATAAATTATAAGACCAGGATCAAGTTACATCATACACCCCAAAATATTGCTAAAAATTACCATTATATTCTGCTGCCATGTTATCTGGATATGCCACAAAGGGTGCATAAGAGCTACTTTAAAAATGTTTTGGAGACTTAAAAAAGCCCTCCACACATTGATTTTTTAAATGTCATTATTTCTATAGAATAGTGCTTGAGAGAATGAAACCATCCTGAATTCATTAAGTACACTGATTATTTTATGCCCACAGCCCAAAAAAAGAAATAACTTGTTTAGAAAGATGCCAATAGCTTGTGCAATATGCCACTGAATTTGGCAGTTTGATTTAAAAAAACAGTTTTACCATTCTAGGGCTGAATTTTCTCCTTTTTATCCTCAGTAAAATAAAGGTTAGAGATACCTTGTGCTTAAATGTAAAAGAAAACCTACTTAAAATAGATTATCTGAGGAGACCGAGGCAAATCAAAATATTTCAGAAATAGGGGGTGTAACTTTCAGAAAAAGGGGGTGCTTGGCCAGAAAATGTCTGAGATCACAGAAGATTCATTAGAGCTTCATGCACTGGAAGAGAAAAATAATAAACTTTTCTCAGAAGTCTTTGTCTTCATAATATTGCTTCTTTCTTAGAAAGAACTAAGCTTACAAAGACTTTTTAAAGGCTAGCAAATTGTCCTGTTTGCTGTACGTTTGTGGCATAATGGAAGATGCAACAAAATTATCCTACTATTCCTGTGACTTTATGGGAAGGAAGACCTTCTAACTGCCTGGGGAGCTGAACTGCCTGGCTATATTTTATCTTCTCTCCCTGCCCTCAGCACCCAGCCCATGACAGCAGGCAGCTGAGTAGTTTGCTAGGTAAATTACAAAAATCCAAAACACATCAAGCTTAATTTTCAGGCTATGTTACTAAGAGTGGCATTTATATCAGTGGAACTTTATAGAGATATAAGTCATCCATATTATTTAAAATGCATGCAGATTTGTCTTGATCTTTCCACCAGTTTTTTCTGCAGTCTTGCCTAATTATCAAAGTGATGTCTTGCCCCTAGAGAGAAAGTAATTTGATGTATTTTTCTAGTTGCTGCAGTAGCTGAGTCATAATACATGGTTTGTGAAATTACATCCTTTCTTTGGTGATGGCAATAAGATAGAGGGAGCTGCATGAATTAGTATATACGTAGGAGAGTTTCAGAGAAGAGAAAGATTTTGGCAAGGTAAAGTCTACTTTTAATCCACAGAAGTATCTCTACAGTAGAAAAGAGGACTAAAAAACCCACTGGCAAACTGCTGGTTTTGGCAGAACATTTCTCCTGGAACCATGCTTTGGTGTGATTTGTCTCTAAAAAAACCCTTAGATATTATATTAAAGTAACTTTAAAGTACTTCTTGTACATTTTTACATCCCTAAGCACATAATTTCAGAGAATCATGTTTTAAAAACCTCAGACTATTTTAAGAAGAAGATGGCTAATTAGAACAGACATGTCCAGAAATTACATAACAGTAACGTAATGAAAAAAAAAAAAAAAATTCAAGGCGAATTTTTTTCCTGTTTTTTTAGCAATTAATCTTTTAAACAAATGCCTATACTGATTAAGATAGCTATCTTGGCCAAATAATTAATTAAGAAAGCAATCAAACAGAAGGCATAAGTGAACAGAGTCCTGTGACTGGAGGGCTTTTTAATGCTGCACATGTTCCTACCAGTCAGCATTTCCTTTGAAAGGCTGGAACAGCCTTGTTTGCTCTTCAGTGACAGATTAAGCACAGATGGCAATTCAACAGTCTTGCCTGCACATGTTGGCCCAGAGAACGTGACCTGCATCTGTTTAAGCAAGAGACTAATGTGTTTGCTCAAGACACCAGCAGGCATTGCTGAGTAATCCTTGGCTTCACATGGCAGCCTTCCTTGCCTCCGAGACTTCTTCAGTGTGGAAGAGCAGGTGTTCATATGTGCTTGCTCTAGGTTAAATTATGGTTTTCTGGAACATGGCTGAAATTTCTATTTTGAGAGGGTTTTTTGTAGAGAATGTAGAAATTAGCATATTATATTTTAGAGAAAGGTTAGTGGATGCTATGCCACAAAAATCTTGTTCTTAATATGTAATCATATTAATCATGACAGTAGGCTATGATTCAAATGTGCTTTTTGAATAAAAATCAAAATATTTGTTGCAAGTTTAAGAAAATTTACTCTGTATGTGTACAGCATGATTTGCAGACCAATATTTTTATGAAGTAAACACAAGATTTACATATAGCAAGTTTGTCATCAAATAAGCAAACAAAACCCCTTTAAAGTTTCCTTATTGTATAAATTTATATACAACACTGGATAAAACTTATCACATATTTAGTCCTTTGTTCAGAAACTGGTAAGATATCATCAACATGGAAACTAAGGACTTTGTGGATTTTCTGGAAAGAACTCTAATGTACAATCACAGAGATATCAGATAAGGCTGAGATCCCCATGGCCAGTGTTGGCGTCATTTGTTGGCTTGGGATTTTTTTTTTTTTTTTTTTTTTTTTTTGTGAAATCTTAATGAAATCTTTACCTGGTGTGTAATATTTTAACAATTACTGTTAAAAAATAAAAGTGCAGTCACATTTTGAAGAGTTGATCAAACTTCACATTAGTGGAAGTTCTATCTGGTTGTCACAGGTACTTTTTTACAAAATAAGTTTTATTTGTCCTTTTTTCCACTGTGATAATATTGTATTAGAACAGGATGTGATCACAAAATGTACATTTTGGGGGTTATGGTGGAAAGGCTGAGGACTGCATCACAGCAATAAGGAGAAAGTATTCATAATGTAGGGACAATTGTACATTTTAGACATTTTTGTTATCAAATTATATACATTGCTTTCAAGGAAAAGAAATGTCATGGTTTTCACACAATTCAGTTGGCATGACCTACAATTCAGCAGTTAATTTTAATACTTAAATACTTAATATACTTAATATACTTAATATTTAAAATACATTCATAAAACTCTTTAAAATCACAAATAGAGTTAACTTAAAGTTCAGTCTTAAGAAACTTATAATGCAACAGGGTTTTGCAACCCATCCAGCTCTTTTTGCTATACTTTTTCACTAGTTCACAAGGAGGACATATAAATTCTACAATTTTAAGTTACTAAGAACAGGAGATTTTGGAGTTAGAATATTAAAAAATTTATTGATACAAAATTCCTGAAATACATCTTTGCACTCTAATGAATATCTCAGTACACTATAGTCCTAAAAAGCTAAATATTACTTTTTTTTTGTCCATTTTCAGCACTAACACCTTGGATTTCATGAAAAATCAATATTGTTTTTCTTCCAGAGATAGTAGTTGAACCTTGTAATATTTTTTTCTCCTGAAATCAATCTCTGGAGCCAAATGACAAGATCCAATCAAGAAAGAAAATCTCTGATCAGTTTTTCTACTTTCCCTGGAAGGCATTCTTGAGGAAAAAAATTATAAAAGTCTGTCATTCATTTTTTACATGTAACTTGCTTTTCGATAAAGTGTCAGAAAATTAAAACTTTGAATCTTTAGATCACATCATTGATTAACTTATTTTAAAAGAAATACAAGTAAGAATCACTGAAAGTGTCTACAGTGTCCCTGTCTTAATGAATCAGGCAGTCTTCACCTAATAAAGGCTGTTACTTGGAAGAGTTGGAACAGATGGCTGGTTTTTTTAAATTTTTTTTTTCATAAAGGCAAAAATAAAGAATAAATCAGGTCACGTGCAAATCTTTTTCCCTTTAAGTGAGATTTTGTGAACTGAAGCCACTGAGTTAACAGAGCTATTAAAGCCTGTATTCCATTCCACTCCAAGGAGCTTAATTTACTTCTTCATTACCTTAAAAGAAAACTGTGTTATACATTATGTGACAAATAACACTCTAGCAAATGATTTTTGCAAATGTGGCATATACATTAGCAATGTGTGTATCAGGCATATTGTTTGCTAATGCAACTATCATTCCAGTCAACTCAGTGTTGCCAGAAGTTCGTATTTCACCTGGGTTATTCGTAGCCCATGTCACACTGAATACACCGATTAGAGTTTTAACAAAGACTGCTATTTCTCTAATTATCAGATCAAATTCACTGAAACACAAAAAAAAACAACACACAGCATTGACCATAAGTACCATAAGTGGTTTTTTTTGGTTGGTTGGTTGGTTGGTTTTTTTGGTTGGTTTGTTTGTTTGTTTTTTTGTCATGAACAAGAATAAAATATTTTCCAGAATGAGAAGGTCATCAAAAGTAGTCAGTGTGACTTCACCAAAGTGAGGTCATGGATGGATGAGCACACAGTGAGGCAGATTGAAAACTGGATGAATGGCTGGCCCCAGAGATGATGGACAGTGCCATAAAATCTAGCTGGAGGCCATGTAGTACTCAAGGATCAGTACGGGAGCCATTCCTGTTTAATATTCTTCATTAATAATCTGGATGACGGGGCAGAGTGCAACTTTTCAAATGCCAAATTGAGAGGAAAGGCTGATAGGCCAGAGGGTTGTGCTGCCATCTGGAGTAACCATGACAGACTGGTGAAATATGTGGATTTCTTCTCTCTCACAGCTTCTATAGGTCAGGGTCACCCCAAGAGAGATCTGAAAAGAGTCTTTGCTTCCCTAGCCCAAATGTCGCTGAAGAAGGAGTTTGGAATGTGTCCAGTTGTGATTTCAAGGTTGTTTATTTCTTCTTATCTATAATAGTTTCTCTCTGACCTGCCAAGGTCCTCTCAGCAAGGCAGCCATGGCATTCTGCTTGCCCTCTTGGGCGGTATTTACTTTTTATATCAAAAGTTACATATACTATGTTTACAATTTATTACCAATACCTAACATTTATGTTGGATAGTGTGTCCAACTACCTTAAACCAATAGAAAAGTGTCACTATCACACTGAGACATGGAGGACAAGAAGAACAAGAAGAAGGTCGGGGCACACCCAAATCCCTCCATCTTGTCCCCTGAACCCCTTATCTTAAAAACCCCAAAATTCTATTTTTCCACCCTGTGTTAGTTTAAATATCACACTACTAAAACCCTTGTGACTTGTTTGTAATTCCTCATACAGAGTTGGCAGTTTTCCACAGGCTAAAACTGAAGCCACAGATGTTTTTGACTTCTTGCCAGGGTCTCTGAGACCCCTGCTAGGGTCTCGAGACAGCCAGGGCAGCCAGAGGGATGTCCTAGACTCCGACAAAATGGGCTGCAAAGATCTTCATGAAGTTCAGCTAAGGGAATTGTGAAGGCCTGCACCTAGGGAAGAACCAGCCCAGGTACCCAGCCCAGGCCCTGAGCCACACAGCAAAAAAGTAGCTTGGCAGAAAATGACCTGGGGGTCCTGGTGGACACTACATGGAATATGAGCCAGCTGTCCTTCCCCTTTATTCAGTGCTGTGAAGCCATCTCAAAAGCACTGGGTCCTGTTCTGGGCTTCTCAGTACAGGACAGACATGGACATCCTGGAGAGAGTTCAATGAAGACCCACAAGAATGATTAGGGGACTAGAGCATCCAGCATATGAGGAAAGGCTGAGAGAGCTGGGACTTTTCATCCTGGAGAAGAGAAGGTTTTGGAGAGATCTTATCAGCATATATAAAAAATGAAGGGGGGTAACTGGAAGAAGATGTAAGCTCACTCATTTCCGTGGTGCTGTGATAGTACCAGAGGCAATAGTCACAAACTGAAACTCAGGAGATTTCCTGAACATCAGGAAACACTTTTTTACTGTGAGGTTGACAGAGCACTGGCACAAGTTGCCCAAGGAGATAGTGAGGACTTTTACGTCGGAGATATTTAAAAGCCATCTAGATATGGTCCTGGGCAAATGGCTTTAGGTGTCCTTCTTAAGAAGGAGTTGGGCACAAGATGACCTCCAGAGATTCCTTCCAGCTTCCCATTCTGTTACCCTGATTTTGTGACAGACATTCTCTGCTTAACATTCAGCCTTGCTCAAATTTCTGCAGAAGTGCAAATATACACACTTAAAATACACAGGAGAGAAAAAAGAAAATCCAGGTGGGGATTGTTGACAGATATCTACTAAACACACAAACTGAAAGTGCAGCAAGTTTTAATTACTTTACTTCAGGAGAACAGGAATAGACATTGCTAAGTATGTTATCCTTCCAAATAAGTACAACTTGAAAAATAAAGTATTAAAAAACTTTTTGAAAGATAATCCAAACCAATCAAATGAGGAGGTATATGAGGATGAAAAAAGTAATCCATGTGAAAAAAATTATAGATTAAATTCCTGAAATTATTGGATATTTTAAAAGGAAGATTCATATTAGGCATCTTCTGTTTCTTTTCAGTTTAGGGCTACAGAGAGAAGTGGATCATAGCAGTGCTATCCTGACTTTGCTGAAGTAACCGAAAATTGGATATTTTCCAAGATCTTTCCTTCAAAACTCGGTTCTCTCTATAGTTTTGATCCTCACCTGCAGCATTATTCTACAATATTTAGTCTTGCACATCTAGGTAGGGTGGCAATCTTGCTCATTTTCTTTAAAGAGATATCTGAAACATCTGCTGGTGTACTTGTCTTATTGCATCCAAATGTCTTCAGCCACAGCATAGAAACACTCAGGATTTTACACATTTCTATAAGTATGTTGCTAGAGAAACATATAACCTGTGTCTCTAGTAATAAACTGAAGAGTATGAAGATATATTTCCTGGCCCTGAAGTAATCAGCATAGAACTCTAAATTGTTAGAATAGGTGCTGTGTTGATTTGGCCCAAGTCACTGTTCAGGGCTCAGCACGGGTTGAGTATTACTCTCATTAGGCAGCTCCAAGGCTGTTCTGGTCAGAAGATAAGAGTTTAATACCACAGATGATGGTCCCCAATACTACAGCTCGTTAGTCTAGATGATTACTAATGTCCATAGTCTTTTGATAGCTGTAGTCTGAAAGCCTCAGACATAGCCTGAAAGCCAGTCAATCCTCAAGCCCTTTGTCAGTTATTTTCCTCTTCTCTTGGTCACAGAAAAAACGGAATTAGGCAAATTGCATGACAGCCAAAAATTACCAAATACAGGCTCAGAGAGATCATCACAAGAATCTCATGCAACCTTTTATTTACTCCTTCTTAAAGGAAGCAGAACATTTTTGCATGACTGTCTCAAAAAATCACCACGGAGCTTCAAGATAAATAACTATGTAAAACAACATAGCTAAAATATATTTTAAAGATTAAGACACCTAAATTTTACGCTCACACTCTTATCTAAGATCACAATAGAATGTAGATTTCTCCAGTGTAATGACAGTCTACATACCTTGCTCAGTGTAGGTCTGAAATTCTACTTAGAGACCCCTGCATTACGTGCCATATCTACAAATTGAATCTGATTTCTTCCTCTATCACTACAAGTCCAAACTAAATTCTAAAAGTAATTTGGGGTTGATTTGTTGAGGTTTTTCTTTTCCTTTTGATACAATGGAGATATAACCATTTTTGTTTATTGACTAAAATAGCTAAATTGCATCTGAGCAACCACTAAAAAGTGTATTTATGAATGAAAGCTCAAACTAAAGGAAGCTAAAAGTAAAAGTCTTTAATATGGCAATCAGTGATGATTTTGTCATCCTCCCATTTAAAATTCTAGTTATTTTAAGGTTTTATTTTGGTTTTGATTTCTGTTCATAGATACTCTGTCAACATTTTAGAGCATCTCAACTGGTCTTGCTCATATAGATCAAGTCTGACAGAGAACATTTGATTTTTGCTCTCATCATTAAAATACTTTCCTCCTTTTTCTTGTTACTCTGAAGTATTGATCTGTGACATAGATAGGGCTTATAACACCTTAAATACCTTAGAAACAGTGAATACTAGTAATTCATTAGTTCCACTATATCTTCAGAGAGGTTGGAAGTGTCTTGACAGATAATTCACATGATATTGTGCCATAGATTTTTCTTACTGCCTCTTCCTACATTAAAGAATTCGATGATTTATTAACGACCACTGGAACCTAACCCAATGCAGTTTGACAAACAGTAGCAAGGACAGTGAACTGGACTATACACATGTAATTATAGAAAAATAACTACTTTTTCTTTGACAAGATGCTTTCAAATTCTCGCAAAAAAACAAATAAAGAATGTGTATGCTAAGAAAGGAAAATGAGCAATGAAATGGCTGTAAAAGCATCCATCTCGATAGCTCTTCTGCAGTAATATTCATAGGGGTTTTTAAAGAGAAATCCTATAAAGCTGCCATAAAAAAGATGCTACAGAAGAGGTTTATCATATACATAATTTGATGGTTTGATAGTCCTGAGATTGAAGAATTAATGTTAACACAAGAAAAGGCAGCATGCTGCTTTTATTATGAAAACAAAATAATTACTATTGACAAGGTTTAATTTGATAAATATTATGTATGCTATAAAACCTAGAAGTACAATTGACTATTTTAATGTCATTCCTTTTTCTTTAGAATCAAATTAATTCAGCTTTGATATGAAGAGTTTTCTAAAAACAAGTTTATTTTCCAGGCATGTCAATGAAATGGTTTTAAGACTGACAGGAGACAGATGAAGAGAAGACAGGCATCAACAGTACTTCACTGTGATTAAATATAATGCAATTAAATCTATGATTGTAAATAATAAAAGCATTTACATGAATCTCTGATGTTTCTTTTTAGAGTTCACAGCAATTGATTGAGCTTTTAAGCCTGTCAAGAAGGAGAGGTATTTTCTATAGTGGCCCAGGAATCATAGCATGCGCTCTTAGTCAAGAGCATTGAAAGTTTCCATGTACTGCTTCCAAAATTGTGTCACCAATGTAATCTCTTCCAGCCCTCAGTCACAGAGCTGCCTCCTTCTCTGACTCTGCACACAAGTTGGAATTCACTGCTGTAGCACATCTGCCATATACTCCTGTTGTAGTTAGAAGATTAGACTTTCCAGAAAACTGCTAAAAATGAAAAAATTTTTAATATTGCACTGTTGGGGTGAATAAGACTGAACGGCAGTCCCAAGCCTACAGATACAGAATCTAAATTCTGATTTATTTCATTACAGATTTCTCCAGAAGGTCTGTGAGAAGTGGAAAACATCATCCTTAGTCTGTGCAAAAGAAGAACACCCTTAGGTGACTGTGTTCTGTCCTATTAATGATTAAAAAGAAAGAAAACCGGAAGAGTTCATCATTTTTCACCAGCACAAAATGTAACTGTCAGCAATTTAAGACACATTTTGTGATCTATAGAGCATCTCTGCCCCATACTTTACAGACTGTGATATCCTATGTTGCTTTACTGAGAAAATCATGCCTCACCACAATCCCTGACTACATATAAGAATGGTGTTTAAATGTCACAAATGTCAAGCGGTTTTCTTCAGAGGATAATGGATTTGGTCCTTGCTATTTTGAGGAATACTTGTTGTCATCTTGATATGTATCATGATTAGAGAAAGGAAATTAAGCTAAAGCAGAACTGATAGTTTGCTTAATACACAGATTTATACTTCCCATAAACCAAACAAGAGGAGACGCTTTCAGCTTAGATATAGAGGGAGAAACTGAATAGCCTAAGAACTTTGAAAAACATCTCTTTTATGATCCTCTGTACTTTTAAACAAGCATGTACTTCTAGTAAACAGGCAGCAATTCTCCAGCAGCACTGGGAAACTTCTTTGACAGACTCAAATTCCAACTCAAACTCCCAGTTCAGGGGCATTACCCTGAGTTTCTAACCTGTACTTTTTTTTTGCTACACAAAAGGCTTTGAGAGTAGTTGATACTCCTAGTTGGTGAAGATGATTTTTAAATGTCGTGTAGCCAAACTAAAATGATTTCTCTTAGTATCCAAAGTGTTACCTTTTTTCACCCTTTCACTCACATTTTCAATTGTAAATGAAAAAACTTCAGAAGCAACTCATTCCAAAGATAACAACAACAACAAAAAGGTTACAACATTGTCAAATTTTCCATCATCCAATTCTTTTTTAGCTGATCCTGAAATAGAGGGATGTTCACCATCTGAGAAGGCAACATTCTGCCAGACATAGACCTTATAGTTTTCACCCTGTGTGATAGAGAGGATATAGCTATTTCCTTTTCCAAACCATTCCCCAAACTGAATAGAAATATGTAAAGAATTAAATTTAATGTCTGACAAATTTACTGTGGAATTTAGAAATATGTTTTGTAGAAATGTCACAAATAAATGAGTTCTTAGCCTTTTTAATTTTTTCTAGTAATAGATGAAATAACACAGGGACATTTCAGTACACTTAGGTGGTGCATGGTTTTTCAAAAGTACTCTAACTTTTCTGACTTTCTACTTTCAGCTGTAGGGCTTTTTGTTCTAGGCTTTTTTGGTGATAACTATGAAGTACAGTAGCACATCTCGTGTCCTGAGAACTGTCCACAAATCCTGGTCTACTCTCTTGTCCACAAATCCTAGTCTACTTTCTTGAGATCCTGGTTATCAAACACTACAAAATTCAGCCATAAAAGAGAGTTTGTATATCTGGGAGTTAATCTCATATTTCCAATAATTTGTGTATGTTCTTCTCTAAAGCTTTTCATTTCTGCATGACTTTCTTGTAGCATATTAAATGAGGGTACCATGGTAGTAGCTGTGGCTTCTAGCTAATAAGATGATTAATTTTATCATCTGTATTAATTAATTAGAATCGGTCAAGGCAATCAAAAAATAAATTGAAAGAACTGAGTTAATCAGGCTAAAATTTAAAACATCTGCAGAAGATTTTTTTTCCAATGTAGAAGCTAGCTTCGATGAAAGTGCTATAAAATGGCATAGGTGAACTAAATACAACTTTTCAGAGAATTAAAAAAATTAGTTTCTAGTATAAAACCTGAAATACAAAAGGAAAATCTTGTAGCAATAATATGTAAGACTTTTATTCATAAAAGATACATTTCCAGTTCAATCAATTCCTTCCTCATTGAAAAGTGTTTTTCCTGATCAGTATATGCATCTGAAATAAATGAGATCAATAGGAGATTTGCCAAGGCTTAGATTTCACTCTAAATGCTTTGCATGTAAGAAGGTGACTTTTTCAAAATAGAAGTCTTGGCTACTAGGTCTGATGATCCTTAGATTTAAATTTTTGCTTGCATACTAACTGAAAGAAAGGTAGATTAGACTTTCAGTTTCTGTATTCCTACTGCATTTGAGAAAGTACAAGAGGCTGACTTGGTATTTTTATGAAGTGGGAAATTACTTACCTTGTAAAAAAATATTTTTTGGTACAGGAGCAGTTCTATATGTTATTTTACAGTAATTTATTTATTAGAGATCACTCTTCATAGCTGCTCAAAGTGGACCTGGACAATAGATTCATAAACACATTTTTTAGTCTGTTTTTTCTTCTCATGGAAGAGACTCAAGTACTCAAAGTGCTCTATTTCTGTTCCAGCTTGGAGAGCCGTATGTAGTTTCATTATCACTCTTGCATTAGAGGAGTTCTTTATGGATCTTCCGATCTTCCTTTCCCACTGTCCTAATCTCCTTTCAAGCAACATATAAATACTTCAGGTTCTCAGTATTTTAAGCTATTATAGAAATCATGGAGGTAGAGGGGGAAAGACAGTAACTCCATAGCAGGAGAGCTTGTTGTGACACAAGAGGCTTGACCACCAGACACAGCTAATACCCACATGAGGCACTTCTGACAGAGCAGGCATCCTGCCTGCCATAATATCTGCTAATTCATTGTAACTCAGGAATTTTTAGTATTTACATGTAAATTTACATAAATTTACATTTACAATTTATAGTATATACATGGCAAGCAGTTATATAGCTCTGAGATTCTTCTCTGCAAGGACACTACACCTTTTCTGAAAGTCTGCAGTGTCCTCTGCTGCACTTTCTGCTACTGATTTTATTGTGAAAACTCTGTGTTAAATATGAAGAAGCTTTGCTTTCCTTTGTTTTCTACTTTCCATGACTGACAGTCTCCGTTTCTAAAGCTTTCTTTAATGTGTACCACAGAAATCACTTCTGAGGAACCAGTGGTTGTTTTTTTTTACCTGGAATAGAGTTTTTGAACAGCTATTTCTAATAATCTGTTTGCTCACAGCAGAGGTTAATTAAACCCTTCATTTATACTTTCTGGGTGGCTGCATAACTCAGGGATGTTTATACTCTATCACAAGTTCCATGTGTGCCTCATGAGTCTCTGTGGTTTCCTAATTTCCAGTTAATAGACATTCCCACAGATGTCTTGTTCATTCCTTAAGACACTGTGTTCAAAAATCACTGTACTTCAGTCAGAAAAGCTAACATTTTGTGAACAGGACCTTATTGTCTTTTTGGATGTAGATGATTAGATACACCAAGGTTGAAATGATAAATAAAAGCCATGCTAAGGCACAAAGCACATGGAATTTTGCACTGGTACACCAGTGCTGGTATGTCACAGAGTCGCACCTAGTCAGTGACGTTCTGTTGCTTGTGTACTGTGGTCAGAGATAGTTTAGAGCTATTGTTGCAAACCAGTTGTGGGGCATTGTTAGGAGTGGTGATCTAAGGGATGGACCATTTGTGGACTTGCTGTCATACTGCACTGTCTGCATGTGAGGTTTCTGAGAGAGTGAAAATAGAACTACACTAATTCATAACTCTGGTTAATTCAGAAAGAAGGACTGACAGAAATTAGTCTTTTGATTTTTTTTTTTCCCATTGGAGAAAGAGCTGAGATTTCTTTCTATAGTGACACAAGTGAAATAGTTTCTAATTGATCCTCTGAGGCACTGACAGTACTTTCATCCAGTCAGAGAAATGGAAAGAAGAGTGTTGATTTTCTACAGAAAGACAAGATTCAGCTTTCAAATGCATCACAGAACATCAAAAGATGTTTGCAGACAGGCAGGGAGAGCACAAAGTTTGTACCAGCTGCAATTAAAAGTTCACAGAAGGTTTGCTGGAACTAATACCTGAATACTGAGCAGACGTGAATCAGAGTTGCAAGGTGCTTGACATTTTGGTAGCGTGTTTCGCAGGCCTTTAATGACTATATAAAGCTACAGAGCAAATGGTGGACTAATGAATACATAAAGCAGCAAAGCAAATAACAGAATTTCACTGAAGAATAAAGATACATAGGTGACAGGAGACAGCCATTGTATATGCCCTTCAAAAATAATTAAAGAAATAAGCAAATGTACAAAGGGATGCTGCCTAGATTTAAAAATAGTGATTTTCTGTAAGAGACCTATCCTGGTTCCAGAAAGGACTGGGTTAATTTTTTGCATTAGCCAGGAGGGAGCATGGCTACTAGAGCACAGAGGTCACTCCATACCACCTCATGTCATTGCTGAGGGCCGAGTAAAGGAACTCTGTTCCAGGCAGAAGGGGTTCCTTTGGGTCGAGCAAGCACAGTGGGCAGAGCAGTGGGGTAACACTTGTCCTGAGCTGGAGGAAGCAGCTGGGGTGAGTGGCTGCAGTTGGGCTGAGCTCTTCACTCTATTTTCTAGGCTTTTGTTATTAATATTATTGTTGTCACTGTTGATTTTCGTATCTCATTGTTGTTCCAGTAAATTGTTCTTATCTCAATCTGTGATCTTTCAATTTTGTGCCTCCTCTCCAATCTGCTGCGGTGGGGATGGGAAGGGGGAAAGGGGGACAGAGAGTGACCAGTGTGTGGTTTGGGGTTTCAGTGGGAACAGTACATTGGGGAGTACCATTCCTAAACCATGACAAAATCACAATAATAATGACATATTTAAAGATAGTACTTTCCTATAGAGAGGCATCAATAACCTTATTTTGAAAAGCCCAGGAGAAAAAAGGCTTTACATTTTTTTACATATAACCAGTAAGCTGTTGCCTTGGGAAGACATTCACATTTCCCTACTAGATTATCCTGTGGGAATATACACAAAAGGGTACCACTCCACATTCATGGCTAGTGAAAGAAGTCAGAGGAGAAATGGAAATGAAGAAAAAATGAGAAGATTGCAGTGAGCTGTCATTATCAACTGTTAACGTAGATTCTAGGTAGTATAATGGTCTAAACAGAATAATGACAGATTTCCCACAGCTGTTGGAAGCAGCAGATTGGATAACGCTGTCTGTCCATGGCTCAAGGTTAAAGTGGAGGCCACGTGGGCACTCAGCTCATGTCTCATGCCATCACCAGCAGTTTCCAGAGCTTCAACTGAGGCCGAAGGCAAGATAGGCTAGCAAAGGGTAAAGTTCTGGCAAGTTCCGAATTGTAAGATTTTAAGATCTTTCTCTCTGCCAAACATTTGTTAATCTCTTAAAAAAAGTTAGGAAAATAAAAAGGAATTAATATAGTGGTAAGGTTTTCTTTCAAATGCACCCTTCTCCATCACCCACTTCCCGCCACCGCCTCCTGCAAAGATCACAAATTTTACTGAATCACAGTGGAAGTGGAACTTTGATATCCCAAAATATACAAAGCTACTGAATGCTAAAGCCATGTGACTCTCCCTTGCTGGCTCTTTAGATATTGAGGAGAGTGAGAGAATTATAGTTGACCTTGCACTGATGTAATTTTGTTAGTGGCAGGAAGAGACTGGAGAGGTGGGAGTGTCATTCGTCTAGAAGTAATATCTACATTCAGGATGAAATTCACCTCTTTGCCAAGAAATGCTAGAGTTATTTATAGAGAAGTCTCATATACTGGGCCCCAATCAACTCCCTGTAAAGGGCCAGTGTGAGTTCTAGGCTTGCATGAAAAATGTCTGCCATCCCATCCTGCATGTTGGAATAAATAAAACTTGCAGTAATGAGCTCTGGTACATGTCATACTGGGTAGCCAGTAAGGCCCTGAAGGTAGTTTATTTTTTCCTTTGTTGTGCTCTGAAAGGTTTCCATGTTAACAGAACAATCAGCTTTCTTTTTAATCATAAATTGACATTTCTAAGCTGTTCAGTGTGGGTGAGCACTGTCACTACTGTAGTTTTTTGCTGCAGGAGACTGTGGAATGAATAAATAAATGCTTATTTCTAACTTTCCCCTACTCCTTGAATGTAACATCTGTCACAGAATGAATCAGGAGAGTCAAGAACCGTTGCCTTCCTTTGACACATCTATAGCTCACACACTCTCAGTCATCAGCTGAATTCATTAGATATACTTGTAGAGACCTTTTGATCACAGAACTCCTGTAGCAGAAGCTTGCTTTAATAGCAATAATAACAACAATGGCAAAAGTACGACCAATGTCTACTGCACAAGCAAAAAGATCTGAGAAATAAAAATACTAACTGATGATCCATAATGAGTGGTTTAAGTGTGAAGAGTTAAAGAGACATCTAACGAATACTAGCAGGCATATTCCATCAGTGGTTTAAAAATGGAACAAAGTCTTTACCAGCCTTATCAAAATATAATTCAGTGAGTGTGTTTTCAGTGTTCAGGTTTGCTATAAAATCAAGTCAATAATTCTGAGAGATCAGTGTTAGGAATTAGGGAAGATCTTTTTTTGGACAACATGAGAAGAAAAATAGATTTGATGCCCTATTACAGGATAACATTACAGATATGGAAGTATCAGGTAAAAGCACTGACTGGTAGTAAGGTGGAAGGAGTGCATGGGGGATGAGGACATAAGGAATAATGAGCAGTAGGGTTAGTGTGCTTTGAATGAGCAGAGCTGGTGTTACTTGGAGAGACAAGAGATCTGGCTGTGAGGACCCAATGGGGCAGTCAATGTAGGTCTTGGGATGTTGAAAGTCCATGAGAGAACAGAAAAGGCATATTCACTCACTGAATAAAGCATTTTTACCAAAAGCCTAACCATGGAGGAGAAGTCCCCTGAGGAGTGGATGGAGAGAGTACAGGACATCAGGTCCTGGCTCAGTGCAGGAAGGGGAAGGAGATTTCCACAGTAGTGGTATCCTTCATGCAGCCCCTGATCAGGCATCTTCGCTCCCTGTCTCTCCTGCCCTTACCATTTCACTGCCCTGAGCCAAGGCAACTACTTATAAAGCCATTTTCTGCCTTGCCTCCTTCCTTTCCCCTTGACTCCTGTCATCTCCTAGCAAAGCAGAAAACAAGCAGTCTGGTGTAACTGAAACCTACAAGGATACAGTGTCAGGGAAGGCGTAATTTGAGCAGCAGTGGACTGTGGATTGTATGTCACTAGGGAGTGAATGGGTGAAGCAGGAAAGCATTAGAGGATTCCAGAAGGTATGAATACACCCCAGATCCTTTGGGAGAAGAGAGTTAAATAGATGATACCAAGATATATTAGTAACATTACCACTGGATTTTCTACAGTTCAAAAAGACTTTCCATGTTATCACACCCCCATTCCACTGTGTGCATCCCTGGATGCTCAGCTTGTTCACAGCCTTCATCAGGGAAGGAGGAGGCAATGTCAGACACACAAGTGCTGCTCTGGATGCCTCATCCCCTAGCAAAGGGTGCAGAGGGCTGTGCATATATACTCCAAAGACACTGGTTCTCATGGTCTAGATAGAAAAGTGGACCTGGGTAGAAAGGTTATCTGAGCACAAGGTTGCACAATGCTCAGCAAAGAGCTAGGTTAACAGAGAAATTTCCCAGCTCCATCCCTTCCTTATTTAGCAATCTTAGTTATCTTTCCCACTGGAAATCACTAAAATTCAATGTTTCTTGTGGTAGAAAATATTTTGTCTTAGAAAGGACAAGATATTCAATGGACTTTGGCCCAGTGTCTCAAATGTTCTAGTCCACAAAAGAAGGGTTTCATAATTTGACTGAAACATATTTCCAGTGAGTTCCACAGGATGCTCTTAACAGTCTGTGGTATTTTTGGTTAGTTGATTGTTTTGGAGTTTTTTCACAGAATGCACTGTAGCACATGTCCTTGTCATGGCAGAAGACCTAGTCATAACTGCTCATCAAGTAGTTATTTCTGGGCTTTCTAAAATAAAATCAATCTTCTTTATCGAAGTTATTTTAACTTTTTTTTTCTCAAAAACTAGTGTCCTGGTTACAGCTAGGGTAGAGTTAATTTCTTCTCAGTAGCTCTTACAATGCTGTGCTTTGTATTCAGAATGAGAATGATGTTGATAACACACTGATTTTTTTTTTTTTTTTTTTTTTTTTTTTTTTTTTTTTTTTTTTTGCTGAGACTTGTTTATCCTAAGTCAAAGACTTTTTTTCTTTTCTCAGGCTCTGCTAATGAAGAAGTGCACAAAAGAAACTGGGAGGGAGCATAGCTGGGCAAAAGGATATTCCACATCATAGAACATCCTAAACCGGGAGGAATCAGCTGGCAGCGTGGACGATCTGGGTTCAGGAATCCAGGCCTGGCATTGGTCAGCCATTGCATTGTGTATCATTTATTTGTTTCCCTTTTATTGTAATTACTGTTTTTTACCATTATTATTGTATTTTGCTTAATTTTCAATTATTAATCTGTTCTTACCTCAACACACAAATTTTACTTTGATCCTTCTCCCCACTCCACTGGGTTGGGGTGTCGGCCACCCCGGGATCCGGTCCAGCAGAGTGGCCCACAGCTGGCTAATCCACAGGTGCCCAGATAGTTATGGATGGCTCCACCAGAGAAACACGAAGACGCTCAAGCTGCCATATTCCACAAGGGTTTTATTGTAGGAGAGGTAGAGGGCGAGGAAGGTGGGAGAGGTGCACAGAGACAACCACTCGGAAGGGAGACAGACTCTGAGAGCCCCGAGGGAAGGCGGGGCTAGGGTATATAACTGGGGAGGGGTAGGCGTGGTCGGGGTACAAACGAACCAATAGAGGAAAGGCCAAGGGGAGGAACAAGGATGGGGTGACATACACAGAACCAATGGAGAGAGGGGAAAGGAGTGGCTTTACAGAAAGAACCAATAGGGGTAACGAGAACAATGAATTTTCTGGAACAGGGGAGTAGACCAACTGTTGACTGACATAGATCAGGGAGGGCATAACATCTGATGGATAAGTTCACTTATACTTGTGTAACTTCCCAGGGCAGCCCAAGGGCCCCTCTCACAGTGGGGGGCATGAGAGGGGCGGGATGTGTGAACATCTGCATGATGCTTAATTTCCATCTGTGTTTAAACCACAACAACAAGACAATAAGAAACCTCTACAAGTTATTTTTTTAAATTCAGCTTTGTCTTCTAAAATAATTGTTCCTCATGAAATACGTGCTTATCAGACAGTGTGAGTCAAGATTTATAATAGCAAAAAAATCCTTCTTATCTCGTCTGCCTTATTTTCATCACATTTAGGCTCTCTGCATATATTTTTACTTTTCCTTCTTCAGTTATCTCAGAATCTACTGTCTCTTTTTATACTTGCCATTACAATTCCATTCCACTCTCCTATGCTCTTTTTAATCTCTTTTTTCCTTCATTCCACATACAGTTCAAATACCTCATTCTCAGCTCCTAAGTGAATTCATGGTGCTATCCTTATCTAAATCTCTGCTTCCAGTTAACAGGTCCATTTTTGTAGCTATTTTTTGCAACTTTGTGCCTTCATTCATTGTTAAACACTTTCCTCCATTCTCCTCTTGGTATCTGAAGCATCTTTTTAAGTGATGATCTCTTCTTCCTGCATCTAGTGCGAACTGTGAGATTCCCCAGCATGCATAAACTTATATTTTATTTTGAATTTTCATTAATATAGATGAAGCATTTTTTTAGCCCTTGCATGTATGTGTTGCAGTATCACCTTGACACAATCACACGCAACCTCATTTTCTCAGATATTGCGCAAATTGCCCTGGCAATTTTTCCTCTATACTTGTTAGCTGTAAAAAATGTAGCTGTTTCACTCAGTTGCAAATTAAAAGTTAATTGTATTTCCCCGTCATAGTGGAAAAAAATCAGGATACAATTTTCTGGTATTTCTAGGTCATTTGACAATCAAATTTTTTGATTTTGACAAAAATTTCAAAAAATTTGAAATTTGATTTTAACAAAAATTTCAAACTTTTAATGTCTCTCATAACAAAGGAACTTGTATCAATGAAAATGCAGGGCTTCAATGGGAAAAGCCCTTTAAACAAATTATTTTCAAAATGCTTTAGTTTTCTCCAAAAGAAGATAGTATATTGGGACACTTTTTCTGATATCTTCATTTGTGTAGTCATTTAAATCTTAACAAACTAAGTGGAAGTAGAGGGTACCTTCATCCCTCATTTCTTCATCTTGCTGCCAGAAGATGGAGGAGGCATTGCACTCTGCAAGAGCTGAGGGGTACAGATGGGGTGAGAACAGTGCTGTACTTAAAGACAAATATACTTCACAGCAGAGGCAGGGTTAGAGTAAAAAGTCTGACTGACAAAAAAGTAGCTTGCTTTCTAGAGACATGACCACTGAGATGAAGTTTTGTTCAAGAAACATGTATTGATATAAATACATTCCCTTTCTGGTTAAACAAATTGGGGGTTTATTTGCTCTACCTTTCCTCAAGCTAAAAACTGTGACCACTGTCGACTTCCTCAGCTTCACTGAAATGTTCTAAAAACATCTGCAGGAGAAAAATATGGCTTTAGATCAAATTGCTTTAAATACTACTTGCTAGTTAGCAGCACTTCAGGGGCTAAGCCAAGTAATAAAGAAGACTTCATGTGAATTTCCTGTTTCCTAGGAATGTGGCTTCTGAGCATTGACCTAGAACAACTCCATATGTGCTATTTTCAGTAATGTTTGCTGCTACTGGATTAACTCTTCTTTTATTATTTCTGAAATAATTATTTCATAGCTGATACATTGATCTATCTTCTGATCTATTCAGAAGAATATACAGGTTTTTGGCAAGATCTCATTTGGATAACTCCTGACCATAATTTTAACCCTCAGTGATTCTGGTTGCATTTCTGAAATGGACTGGGTTTTTTCAGACCAATCCCCACATTTCAAACCTTCACATTGACCAATCTACCCTCTTACAGTTAGTTAGGCATCTTCTTTTCATGCAAGGTTGACCTGAATCCCCACAGCAATTTTGTCTTTTACTTATTCTTCCATTGGGAATGACCTTTAACACTTTTCCATAAGCTAATCAGTTATGTTAAGAAAAAAAAAAAAAAAAAAAAGAAAACATGTTCCTAAGAATTTTGCGCCATTTTGTGACATGCTTGTGGTAGCATCTCAGATACATACAAGTTGTTGAAGGCACATCCAAGGACAATACGAACAACTCACCAATGCACCATTCTGTGACTTACTATTACATGAGGCTTTTCCTAAACATGAAATATATATATTTATATATACATATACATATATATATATATATATATATATATATATATATATATATATATATATATAATCCCCCTCACCTTTGGGGAATTGTAAAATATTTCATACCTGTTCTGAAATATTTCAGAAACCTGAAGATAACATAACTCTGAGACTTTTACCCTTAAGCTACAACATCTAAGACTACTATAAAAAAGAAATATTAATTCCTTGTCTGACTAGAGGATTAGGATAGGCTTATGGAATTGACATCTGCTTGACAGAGGAGATACCAATGCATCAGCTGTAAAACTCATTCTTTTGTGAAGCTGAGGCATTGAAATATGTTAACCTAGCTTAAAACGTGTAAAAATAAGAGACTAAATACAAATGACTGTATGAATGCTTAAGTTGTATTTTGAAGCTGAAGTACTAAACAATAGGTCCAGTATTCCCAGAAGTCTTTAATATATGCTTTAGAGAATATATATCTTTACCCTGACAGTGAACTATGGTTTATGTCATGTATTTTGGAAATTAACATTCTAGTTTGATTTAAACTCACACAAGAGTACCAATGAGACTTAAACAAGAATGCGTTGCTGTACTTAAAAGCATTTGCTGGATGTTGGATCATAGAATTATAGAATCATAGTATAGTTTGGGTGGGAAAAGATTTTTTAAGATCATTAGCCCAACCCCCCTACAATGAGCTGGGACATCTTCAACTAGACCAGCTGGCTCAAAGTGTTTCCAGGGATGGGACATCTACCACCTGTCTGGTTAACTTAGTCCAGTGTTTCATTATCCTCATTGTAAAAAGTTTCTTCCTTACATCAAATTTGAATTGACCCTCTTTTAGTTCAAAGCTGTTACCCCTTGTCCTGTTGATAAAAAATCTGTTCCCATCTTTCTTTCGAGCCCTCTTAAGCATTGAAAAACTGCAGAATGTCTCCCCCAGAGCCTTCTTCTCTGCAGGATGTGCAACCCCAACCCTCTCAGCCTTTCTTCATAGAAGTGTTCTATCCCTCTGACAATTTTTGTGGCTCTCCTCTGGCTCTGCTTCAACAGGTCCATGTCTTTCCTGCACTCAGAACTGAATTCAGCACTCCAAGTGGGGCCTCACAAGAGCAGAGCAGAGAAGACTGGTGAAGTAGAGTGGAAGATTGATTGCTTTTTATTTATATATTCTTTCAATTGTGCTTTTAGAATGGAACTTGTTAGCTATCAACTATCATGGATATTTTTTCTTGTTTTCAGTAGTGCTCTGACTGGAAAGTCTGTATGTTTTCTTTCAGTTTTCAAGCTTGCATATAGCCATTCTTAACTTGTCAGCTACTTCTGAGTTCTCATCTTCACTAAATTATATGCAAGTTATGTTAAGTGCCACAAAAACAATTTTTTGCCAGATTGAGTATGGATGGATCTGGATAATAGTTGCATGTCTTTAATAATTTTATTTTTCTGTTTTATAGGGACAAATTAACCTAATTAATGTATCCTTAAAATGCATGCTATACTTCATATATGCAGCATATAATGCTTGATATGCAATTCTCTTGTATTGCCATATATTTGCCCATATAAGCCTAGCTAATAGAATGAGTGCTAATCCACACTTGAATGAAGAAACAGCTTTGAAACTGATGCCTGCACTCACAAGCTAAGAGGTGGAAATTAATTAAAGAAGTAGGATGTACATAAAAAAAAAGATATTGCATACATAATAAATGCACAGAATCTTAAAATCTCAACATGGCAAACAGGACATTTTCAAGAGCATTCTCCCACTTATAAGCAAGAAAAAAAAATGTGGCATTTTCTTCCAAAATTTTTAAAATTTTATTTTATGGTGAATATATACACATTAATAAGAAGAGCAGTAGTAAATCTTATTACACAGGGAATTCTCACTAACACGTGAGGTAGGTGATACTGCATGTTGCAAAATCCTTTGTGTATTTCTGATCTCCTGCTTTCTCAGATCTGCCCTGACAAATGATTTACATGGTGATTTTATGATATTAAGATAGGTCTGCTAAAAGTAATAGTATTCATATTTTGGTTTTACATTGTTTTGATTCAAAAGTGTGAAGCCACTTTTTGTGGAAAAGAGTTTTTAAGACACTAAAACATGACAGTCTCCTATATTTCCTTTGTCAGAAGAAAAAAGTTGCTCTCAGGTTTGATACATAGAGAAGATTCAAATATGTTTACTCAACCACATGGAATAAATTTCATGAAACCTGAATGTTGCTTTTTCTTAGTGTGATAATTCTACTGTCAGTCTTAAGGTTTAACTTACCTATCGTTAAAGCATATTTCTGGCATTTTGAAATAAATAGTTGAGCAGGAAGTATCAAAGATGAAGAGAAAATATCGAATAGTGCTTTGCATCAAATTATTTACACACACTCTTTTTCATCCTATCTAATTTTACTCTGCCTAAGATACTGGCATATCCATTATGAAGTGAATGGAGAGGGAATATCAGCTCATATAAAATGGAATGTGTATCTTCTTAGAGTAGACAAGGACTTATGGACTATTAAGTTTTAGGTTTAGGTGCCTCATTTGGGTAGATGATGCCTCAGGTCAGACTTTTTTTTTTTTTAAGGTCAAACCAGAAATGGAAACATATTTTTAATCAGTCCACACGGGGACACAGCTACTAGTAGTGTGTTTAATGTAAACACACTACACTTTTTTTTGTAAACGTAATTTCTGACACTGATTAATCACAATTCATGTCTCCAGTCTTAGAATGCAGACTAATTTATGTCATTCCATGTTACACCTTCACATAAACACTGTCAAACCCCTGGCAAGAATAAAAGAGCCTAGGAGAGACAGAAATCCCACATCTTGGTACACAGTGAAAATATTTTGTGAAAGGATAAATGCCGACCACTGGTACAGTCCTCAACAAAAACTCCCAGGTTTTGCAAGACAAGCCCCATGGTAATACATGCAAGCAGGCATTTTTCCAAGTCACATATCTGTTTCATGGTGAAGGGCAACACTTGCTAAATTAGTGTTAAGATTGACTGATTTTGAGTTTCTGCTTCATTTTAACAAGATGTTAACTAGTCCATTTTCAAAACTGCAGTGAAATCAGCTGCAAGGAATGAGGGGAGGGGACTTCAGAAGAAAATACTGCTCCAGCAGAAATGGAAATGGCATGGCAATGTGTGTTTCATGAAATGTGGAGTAAATAAATGTCTGATACTAACGCAGAAGAAAACAACTAAATTCCAGATTTTCTCAAATACAATCCTTCCTACCTCTACATGGCATTTGAAATAGATTTGGAAGACTTGAGTGGTGCCAGGCCCCCTGGGGAGGGATCAACACTTGTAAATATTGAACAAAGGCACACCTCAAGGCTCTGAAACAATGAATAGCTACTTGTATGCATACTCAACCCACATGGACAGTCAAAGTACTCCCACATATCAGTAGGTAAGCAGGCACACAGATCTCTGCAGGTCTGGGTTTAGCTGCATTCAGCTAAATGTAGCTGCCTTACCCCCTCCTCCCTTTTCCCTCCAGTAGAATGCCATTCTTATTTGAACTTCTCAATTCATTGTTAGTTAATTAACACCTTTTCACCTCTATTTCTTATGCAATTGCGTGAGTAACTGCTTTAAGAGGAAACAGAAAGATCTTGAAAATAACACATTGGTTGAAGTGGAAAAGGAAACAAAAATAAAGGCATTATGATAGCTTTCTTCCGTTAATTTACTCAAAACTTGTAGTGTTGTTTTCATGCCTTCAAAACATTCAGTTGTTCAGAGATAAATACCATCTCATTTCACACAGATGCATTGTTAGTTTTTTTTGTTCATGAGGACTAAGCTATACCTCATCATCCTTACTGTTTGTTTATCAAGACATTCTTGTTAGTTTAGATGAGTTTCTTCTATTCAATAGCCTATCTAAGCAAAAATCTACCTCCATAGGCATGAAATACCTACAAAAATACTGTTTCCAGTGCATTTAAGAAAATACCACAAATAAAAATGTGATTTACGTGGATGTTACCATGGGCACAAGTCTTTGAGAGGCCAAAAGATTTCTCTGCACAAGTTTGATGATACAGTTGTAAAGGCTAAATAATGACCAAAATAATGCCAAATTTGATGTCTGTGTGTTTTGCCTAGGCTTATAATTTAGTAATCTATTTTTAGGTGGTCATCTAGTTTTCTTCAAGAGTAATTGCAGAGGAACAGATAGAAGATTTCAAGACACTTATGTGTGGGTGGACTGAAGTTTTCCATCCCTTTCTGTTCATAGAGGGATAATTTAGGTTCAGTAGATCACCAGCAATACGTGTCAAAGATATTTTTTTTTCTTCTGTTCTTTTACCAAAAGTAAAGTAAAAGTGTTTTTTACTGACTTCAAGAGTTACAAGAATCTTATAGTGAACAAGTGTACAAGCTAAAAGTCTTTCTATTTCCACACAAATATAGACAAAATTATAGCAATTATATACAGGCAGGGTTTTCTTCCAGTCATGTTAAAAGATACACGGAGCATTTTGCTTTACCAGAATTTGCAAATTTTCAAGGAATATTCTGTGCTATTTCTTCTTATAACTGGTGGCAAACTTCAAAACCTCTTAGTATGGCAGTTACTGATGTACCTTGCTTACTTGGAGTAAAACCCCTCTTTATTATTTTGCTTTCTAATGAATGCATGAAGTCAATGGAATGACTATGACCCACTGTTTCCACACTGCAGACTCAGGACTGTTGGGGAACACTATTCATGAATATGTTAATTAAGAGACTCAGTTAGTCTCTTACAAATTTATTTGCAAAATGAACACAGAGACCTGCATTAAACATGGCAAAGTGCTGTGAATTTGAGCTGAGTTACTGTTGCTATGGCACACTTCACTTACTTCATTCTCAGTACCGCAGAAGATTCAACAAAATACCCTTAAGCATACAAGCAGGTGCTTTGACTTTGGAATTGTTCATAAGCTTTAAATTGGACATCTGCTGATAGATCTCGTTGAACAAGATCCCTTGTCTCATTTTACTTATCTTTTCAGTTTGTGAGAAGAACTGTATAATAAATGTTTTTGTACAAATGGTTTGCAAAGTATAGTTTTGGGTTTGTCGGCTGGATATAGGCTGGATTTTGCTACTAACTATGCTGTTTTTAGAGTGAATAGCTCTATGAGAACCTTGTGCTAGGACAACGTGATGGCTCAGAATGCATTGTAGAAATTCAGAATGTCTATACTTTTATGAAATTATTATAGAAAATCACAGAAAAATAAGGCCAGGATTTTGAAAGACAAAGTATTCAATAACAGTTGCAGTCTAAGGTGTACCTGCTTTTAGAAAATTATTTTTTTTTAAGACTTATTTTTGTTTCACGGTTTTTTGTCTTTGTTCAAGAGTATGATCGCGCAAACACTTGTGCAGACTGAGAGGGGTCTAAGGAATGGGAGCAAGAAAGGAAGGGCAAAGGCAAAGAAACAGAACAGAAAGACATCAAGGTAATATTGCTGCTGGTAATTTTGTGAAATCACAGACTACGGCTATAGTGAACCTAGAATGTTACTGAGTCTATTCCTTCCTTCAAAACACAGCCAAGTTTGTCTAACTTATTTTAAAAGAATTAAAATGGTAGAGATTCTAAGCAACCTAAGCAACCTGTTCCTGCAATTGTCTTTCTCTTCAAGTAAATATAAAAAAGACTGATATCCATCACATGCTAGTACTGCTATTATTACTACTGTTAATAACAATCATCATTCCCTTTACTTTGACTGCAAGAGTCCATATTTTTAAAATAAGCATGAACATTTGAACAAGAAATAATGTTAATTTTTGATATATAATTAGTTATCTGCAAAATATAGCAATCCATTTCAACTGTATGAATAAATGCAATGTTTACCCACAAAGTACATGTATAGTAATTAGTAAGTCTTGATTAACAACTTGTATATTTTCTAGATATTTTTCTTTTATATGTTAAAAAATTCAGAAATTATATAATTAATCTAAGGCTCTATTAAAAGTATTGTGTAGTGTGAAATAATGTAATGGAACTCAGGACTTGACATTTGCATCTCACCTATCAAACATCTATTGCATTGGAGACCGATTTCTTCTAACTGTATCCTGTGTTCCCTGTGACAATTCTGCAGTAGTAAGTGCTATTTCCTAATCTCACTGGCATTAGCTATAGCTACTGGGGCATCAATATGAGCTGTGATCCTTCTTTTTCTGCTTCTTTATGTAAAGAGAAGCTGCATCTCTGAAAAAAATGTCCAACCAATAAATTGTGGCATCATGTGATAAGTTACAAAAGCAGGTGAGAAACTATGCCATGACTCATTGCTAAGGATGGTAGTTTGGCTTATGCCAAGAAAATGTCTACCTCCTGATGTTACTGTTGCATTTTGGCTACAAATTTATGTTTTAAAGAATCACTAAAATCTCTGAAGTTCCCAGAAACAGGGCAGAATTCAATGTCAGTGTGTTTTACTAGTTGCCAATTGCTTTTGACAACTGGCTACCTGTTAGTTTGTTTTGTTTTTCAAACTGTTATCAACAATTGTCCTGTAGCTCAGACACTTGGGATTTTCAGGGATAGGTGACATTCTACAGAATGAATGTAAAAGCAAGAGTGTTTTTCTAAAAAACACTTTAAATCTACTACTGCTTGGTGCCAACCAATTTGAAGAACTGGCTATGGCAGAAGCCACTTATGTGTAAATAAGAATATGTGAAATGTGGAAAACATTTAGTTTCCTGAACTCAGATCCAGACAGCTTACAAGAGAACATCTAAAATATGTCATTAAAAAAGTAAGGTGTAGCTCAGTTTTAAAGATATTTTGACATTATCATAATGATCAGGTTGGATCAGATAGGATGAAAAAAAACTGTTTTGAGGAATGCAATCTATATGAATTTGCCAACTATTACTTTTGTGACACAACTAGAAAATTAATTGATAAATAGACATGTATAAAAATAACTGCTTTTGTTGTACATAGATTTCATTCACAAGTTTCAGTGAATTGTCATCCATTTTCTATATCCCAGCTGTAATTCTGTAAGTTCTTTTCTTTCTAATATAATTCAATATGCACTATGTTTGATGTAGGCTAAAAGACAAAGTCCCTTTTGCTATAGGTGGCAGCACTAGCTTATTGTAAAGGTTGATGGGCTTCTCTCTCTTGAAGAGAACAATTATAAGGATACCTGGGCAGCATATAGATTCTATGCAAAATAACTGTTTAAGATTTAGAAATACAAAATACAACCATGTATTTGGTTTGTTTTAGGGAAGAAGATAATTTCTTATTACACTCATAAACATTTTCTAAAGCCTTATTAAGGATTAATAGATTGAAACCATATTTTTATTTAAAAAAAATCATTAAAAATCCACTGAAAGTTAGAACACATTTGTAAACCTGTGGAATTACTTGCTCTTCTAATGAGAAACCCTAAGTTTCTAGAGTATTGAAAATCTGCCACACTGATACCAATGTTCTTCAAGGATTTTCTGAGTTTTCTTCTGGTATTCAGTTGTATGCTATCTGCAGTTCTTCAGGACAATATCCTAAACAAATTCTGCTGAAGAAATGCAATCTCTCTTCCCTTTTATTTTTTCTCCATGTTTTTCTACAATACAGCCTTTCTTCTCAGTGTCCTCACCCAGTCACTTATGAATGGTTCTTCTATATTTTACCCACATTCTTACATTCCTCCTTAGGCATTTTAGGTAAGAAGTATTATGTCATCTTTAACTTTTAATAAATACAGGACAACCTGGAATACATACCGTACAACACTAATGGTTACTGTTTTATGAACATCAATGGAAAATAATTCTTCCTATAGTTTTGGTCATATTTTACAAGACTCAAGAGCTAAAAGCATGAGCATCAAAGGCAACCAGAAAACTTGTGAGTAGCAAACCTTTCCCAAGTCTCTGCTTGATAAGGAAGGTAAAAAAAAATTACTGAGTTGCCAGACATTGGCCTCTGTCATAAAATATTATTTATAGGCCTGTTAATTCCATCACTTTTTTGCATCAAAGTATGGTTTTCTGAAAAAAAAAATCAATAAATTAGTGCTCTCTGCTATTCTTTTATACTTACCTGTGCCTGAAATCAAAGCCATGCAATACAACATGCAATGCAATACGTCAAAGTCATAGTAAGACATCAAAAAAATTCCTATTAAAAAGCAAAAGAGATGATTCTACTGCTAAAAGCAAAAGTTTTCGAAGTTAAAATCCAGTCTTTAGATTTCTCTGTTCTTCTCTAGTATTTCAAAATGCTGAGTACCAACTCTAATTAACCTCAACTAAAGTTACACTTAAAGTTTGTTTTTCCTTAAAGGAACAAGACCTTTTCCAGGTGGGTCCTTATCATTTTGCTTATTTCTTACATTGTTTTTATATTGGTATAGCTTAGTTATGTGATTGCTAAATATGACAATAAAATTGAACCAATGCAGCAGGTGAAAGTTAATTATTCCCTTTTTTCTCTGGTATCTTTCAATATATTGTTTCAGACACTAATGATTAAGAAAAAAGCCAACCAAACAAACAAACAAACAAAAAAAAACCACCAAAACAGAATCTTTAGAAATTAATTTGGAAATTCACCCAAAGGTCTATAACTTTTTATGCAAAGTAGTCACCAATCTTGTTTTCAAAGAGCTTTTTTTTACTTTGTTTTTATGTGGCGAACAACATTTTTTCTGTTAAATCTGAGATGAGCATACCAAATATCTCATATTTTTTACTAAACTGCTATTCAGATTTAGAGTACTGTAAAGATCAGAATCTTATGGAGAGCCCCTCAAAGTGATTTTTAAAAGAAGCGGTGGGTTTTTTGACAAGCTATGCCAAAACCACACATAAGCAACTGCCTTCTCTTGCCCACCTTTCCCCTTTCTCTTGTAGTAGCTCATCATAGGCTGGGCTTCACCCATATTGTGATCACAACATAGGTCCATAGCCCCTCATGCACATTCCTAGGTGGCTCAGAGGAAGGAATGTTTGCCACCCTTAGGGAACTGTGCATCCCAGTTCTCCTTCAAAGCAACTACTAAGCCTGGAAAATTACTCTGTGTAACCGCTCTTGCTTACATTACAAAGAAAGAGGAATACATGTTATCTGTTGCAAGCTGAGAGCTGTCTGAGACCCACTGATTGCCCTGTGTAATGTTAGTTTCTCCATTTTCCAAAATATCAGTTCTTATCCCACTAAATTTCTGAAATTTTGAGGAGAAGACAAATGTGCAGTAGAGATATTAGGAAAATTCTTATTTTCTTCTGTGGAGCCAGGATATTAAAAAAAAACAACAAAAAATCATAATCCCAAAACATATCTAGAAAATCAATGGTTTGTTCACTAGGGAGAAATCAACTTTTCTGGAGTGATGATCAGTGGGTAATTTATTCATTAAAAGACTTGGGATTCCATGTAACTGCACTGGAGGATTTCAGTCAAGATCAGTAGTAAATTCAAGTGAGCAGCCTGAATTAGAATGCTTCTCTCTTTTTCCCTTCCAAACTATTTTTTTCTCATGTTTGTTAACTTTCCTTATGGTGTATTAAATATTTGTCATTGTAATAGGCTTCAGTGCATGTTTCATTAATCATCTCCAACAAACAGCAATCTTGACCACTGCAGAAGTTTTTTTTTGCTCACTCCTGCAATGCATAGAGAGAAAGGGAGGTTTTGTATTTTTCTAATGCAATGTGTGATAATTTATATTTGAATTAACCTTTCAGCATAACATTGACATTTATCCTGCTGACCTTGATCTGTTTTCTCTCTGTCCTCAAAGGTTTAACTACTTTCCCAGGATGCTCCACCTGGGACTGTGGTGCAGGATAGCATGTTTATTTCATATGGATAAATCAGAATCAGATGGGTGAACTGCTGAGATTCATTCATGCATTTTTCAGTAGGTCTGCAAAGGCTATACAGTCAATATGGAAAAGGAGTTAGTGAAGATTAAGCAATTATACATTTTGATCAGCTGTTGGGAATGATCAAACTCATCTAAAAAACGGACATGAAAGGAAAGAGGTTTCATGAGCTATTTCAGAGAGACTAGAAGGCCACTGATAACAAGAAGGGCAAATAAGGGGAAGGCAAGACAAAACTAAGGAGACTGATCCCATACATCTTGGAAGACCTCTTGACAAAGCCTCATACAATTCTCATAGTGAGGAATATAAAAAAGGGGAAAGTGTGTAGTTTTTCTCCTTTGTATTTTTGTTTTGGCTATAATTGTAAAACCAGTAGTAGAATTGTTGATACCCTTGGCTTTCATGGGCTTCAATTGCTCTGTATCCTTGGAGAGTTTATTGTAAATCATAGTAATTACATGCCGGGACTTCTGGAAAATGAGTATCCTCAGGATATGTGCCTGGAAGAGAGACATTAGTCCTAGGACCTTGGCAGTCAGATTAGACATTCCTAGTCCTCAAGACTGATGTTAAACAGAGCTCCTTCAAGACATCATATTTAAAAGTCCAAAGACAGACTCAGTAATTGGACTTTATTGAGACTCAAAAAATTCACATATCCAGTGGGAGAGGGGGCCAAACAACAGCCTTCTGAATGATCAATAAAGGCTGGTCAATGAGGGATGGACAAAAAAATGGAGCCAGATATCTTTAAAAAAAAACCCCAAAAACACAACAAAAGAAACATTATTTTAGAATGAAAAGCAGAAGCAAAGCCCAAGAAAAAATAACAAAGCCTTAAGCTTTGGGCAGACACCAAAGACCCTTGTTTCATTTTTAGGTTGTCTTCATTTTCTTTACAGTAAAACCAGCCTGTTGTTACTCCATTTCAGCCACAGCTATTTTAGAAATAATTGCATCACATAAATCTCTTCCTGGCATCTGTTTTTGCTGCCCTCTGTCCTCAGAACCACAGAAAACACTTTGATCAATTAAAATGTAAAATAAAGAAGCAAAAAAGCCATATTTATATTTCTGGTCATCAGTTAGTAAAAACTTATATTTTCATTATCCAGTAGTATCTTTTATGACACTACACTTTTCCTTCTATGTAGCTGTCATTTGGTGATAATATAAAATGATGGAGAGCAGTCAAGCTGAAAGACCATCAATAAGTGTTAAGGATAAAAAAGAGTGCTTACAATAAGGCACTGGTTTCATGACCTTTGTAACTGGTTACATTTCTCCTTTGTTCCAGTCTGGCTGTCTCTCAGATGATGGCAATGTGCAGGGACTGCAAGGCCTGGGTAGGAGCAATCAGGTCTAGTCATGGCCTCAGGGCTTGGAAGGTAAACCACATCAGAATACAGATTAAGCTAAAATTGAAATTGACCAGAGAAAGAAAAAAAAAAATAGTAAAAAAAGCAGTACTTTTAAAGTACTGCTTATGTTATCATAATCTTTGTCTTTTTGTTTCTACAACTTCAAAATTTGTCTTCTGAATAGCTGCTGCTGCTACAGAATATACTTTTACATTCAGCAAGCAAATACATAGTTGAAACAGATTTCTGAGCACTTAGAGACTGCAAGGAACAGTCTTTTGTGTCCTGAATAAAATAAATAGAGTAAGAAAATTATCATAAAGACATGCTAAATTTCACAAGCTCGAGAGTCTATGAAGTACCTAATTTTCTGATTTTTATGCTTTAAAAAGTAAATAAAAAATAACTTTGTCAAGCAGATTTTCCTGCATGTCTTACAAGACTTTTTCCTGTTCCTATTTTTCCTGAATTAATAAGCTCATCAAATTCAGTGACAGAACCATTTCCTATGTGTGTCTGCTTGTGACTCTTTCCTAAAAGCAAGCTCTGCAAGGTACAAAAATGACAAATAAAAAAACACTCAAAACAAGTTCCCTAACTTCTGGAAAGCTTTGGGACTACTTTTATGTTAAATTTTTCACTTTTGCTAGCCCAGATGATAAATCCTTCAAAAGCTTTTAATGTGAAATAAAGAATCAGCAGGCCAATTTCATTTAGCATGAGGAATTTTCAAGGCAAATAACAGAGTTATTTGTACAAGCTAAGCAAATATTAGAATGCATAAGAAGAAACAAACCCAAGGGATGCAAAGTTAATGTCATGAACCATTACAAATCTGGAGAGACTAATGAGGGAGAATCTACAAAAGCTATTTAAAGCTAAAAATCCTTTGAATGTACTTTTATTGGACCTTAATCTTCAGAAACACTCAGGAAAGTGTCATCAAACTATTGCAAAGAAGAACAAAAAGTTTAAAATGTCATTAGAGTGATTGAAAAAAAGTGCTAGTTCCAACTCTAAGTTATTAATAGAGAACCTGTGACCCAGATCACCAAAATCTCCATTTTCACTAAGCCACTAAAAGCTGCACTTCAGAGTTGTCTTCATCTTGAAAGAGTAGGTGACCACGGCAGACATATAAATAAGAAAGACACTGTGAGTATTTAGAGCTTTTATGCCATCACTGTTATTGTCCTTCTGGAATAATTATATGTTACATTCCCCTTGACATTTGCAGTCTGGATTTTGGATAAGCTATAAAAGGTTTCTTAACCACAGAACCCTTTTGTGACTTGACCATGCTTATTTTGAGACTTCGGAAGTAGTTTTCAGCACCCCCTTCAAAAAGATGATTTGAGGGATCAACAACTGCACTTTAGAGAGCACAGTATTTTATGCTGGAGGTGTATATTCAGTGTTTTGCAAATTCTGCAAAGGTACTAGTATTTGTATCCACATGAGACAAAAACAGAACAGTGCACAGCAAGCACACTCAGTGTAGTCTCTGCATTGGGAGTAGAGCTCATGGACACAGTAGCCATCCTATTGCTTGCTCTCAGCCCTGAAAGGTTTTTCATTTGAACTGAAAAACTGGATTTGATCCCCTACTCTAGAAGCTCGAGGTGAGAGAGCTTAGGACTTAGGCTGCAGTCAAAGGTATTGGGCTGAGACCTAAAAAAATAATGTTGTAGTCCTCACAGAATTTATTCTCAGGTAGGGGTCTCAGAGCAAGGTTAGACTACCCAGAGGGAAGGTGTCAACACAACCCACCCTGGAGAAGAAATCTGGCTTTGTCTCATTTTCACAGAGTTTAGATTGAATTGTATTAGAACAGAGTAGAATGAGCATGTACTTCTCTTCTTTCCTGGATTTAACTTCCTTTGTAGGACAACTCAGATTCTGGTCTCATAGGCATCCTTTCCCTCTGCGTTTTGGTGAGTGAATTTTCACACTTTCTTTATCTTGACCCATGGTCAATAAAGGAAGAGAGATCTTAAGCTGATTTTAGTGGTGGACTTAATTTTAACGTCACCTGCTCTGAGCAAAAGTGGAGGTTATGGCTGTACAAACTATGCATGGTCCTGGAAAACCAAGCTGTTACCAAAACTGAGGGAGCAGTTGGCATATGTACCCTGGCAGCAGCTCTGGGAGAAGTGAGAGAAGCCCCTTCCAAGAGCAAAGTCATTACCTTCACTTCACCCTCAAATCTGCAGACTCCAATTGCTAAGATGTTTCCTGGGTACAGAGAGCTTGCCATTCCTCAGATGGCATCACCTACCCTTACCCTTTTGAGAAGCCTCAGACTAGCTTCTACATGGATCCCCATCTTGAGAGATGTTCTATGGGCTGTTCTTTCGCAGGGTCAGAGAATTCAAATGGTAATTTAGGTTGAAAAGGACCTGCAGAAGTCATCTAGTTGGATCTCCAGCTCAAAACGGCATTGGCATTCGAGTTAGGTCTAGTTGCTATAGGCCTTCTCCAGCAAAATGTTGATTATCTCCAAGGTGGCGTCTAAGCTAGATGGAAGGAAAGTGTTATTTTTCTGCCTTGGGTTTAGATCCTCAGACTGTATGCTAACTTGCAAATAGCTGAAAGGAAACAAGAAAAAAATCCATTTCAATCAATTGCTTTCTACCCCTGTTTCTGCTTGAGACAGCCCTGAAGAGTAAAGAATGAAAATGTGAGGTGGGAAAGCAAAGCTCAGGATCCCCATCAGGAATTAGCATTTTGCTTTAGTTCTGCCTCTGTCGTGAAAGGTGAGATTTCAGCCACAGCTGGCATTTCCCAGTGCTTTACTTTCAAAGGCTTCACTCTCAGTGTATGAGATTTGTGGACCACCATTTTCCAGAATCCACCTCCCCTGAATGTGAAGTGTCCTGGACACTTAATTCAGGGATCAGAATTCTGCTCAGAGGCATTACCATGCCAGTATGCAGAGATGCTGATACCTTATTATAGCTAACCCTTGACTATGAAAGATTATCATCTTCAATTCTTAGCTATCTATTTGAAACTATACCTAAGTTTCATCAGGACCTCAAACAGTTTTACATTGCTACCATTGTTTTATTATTTCAGAGATACCAAAAAGAACTTTAAATGCTATGGTGATATATTTTACTCCCTATTAATGGATAGTTTGCATGTCTACCAAAGCTCAAGCAAACTAGTAGGCATTAGAATGATTATTTTATGCTAATATATTCCTTTAACTTTAAAGTAATTAGCTGAGTTGAGAGGCAAAACAACTCTTTCCAACAAGAGCCAGTAAATTAACTCTCTGTAAGTGCAAAAGCTGATTACTTTGATATAAAGAGGGACATTATTTTTTGCACCTCTGGAAAACTGCCTAACTTGAAAGCCTCATAATCTGATTTTCAGAAATCCTATTTAACACATTATTATTTTCTTTTTAACAGGCAGCACCTAAAGCAATATCACTCTTCTCTGATGTTACCCCTTCTTTTTCATAACAGAATCCACCATCCCTACTTATGATAATTTGTGTCATAGTCACCAAAATGTTATATTAAATCTAATCTTTTTACATTAATTTTCTTTTAACAATTAGAATAAAATGGCGTACAGTTTACATTTGTACAGTTATACTGACTCATGTCTGTGTCAGATTTTAAAGTCCTTACTGCATGGAAAAACTGATTCTTCCAACAACTCATACCTCAATAAGATTTCAGTTTAATCTTTGGCCTGAAGAGATGCATGCCAAAAAAAAAAAAAAAAAAAAAAAAAAAAAAAAAAAAAAAAAAAAAAATAGAGAGAAAGAAACTGATTAATAGTTCATTTTGGCAAAGTCTAGAGAAGTGTGTTGTAACCAAGACATGAAGGACAGACAAGGTGGAAAAAAACACACATTAAAAATAGAGATTGATGTGAAATTCAAAGGAGCAACTTTTTCCAACTGAAGAAATTTTATTTGATTAGAAATCCATCTTGAAAACTGGATTACTCCAATGTATCCAATACATTTGTATACTCTGATATACCCAGTGGATAACCCCCACAACCTCTTTATCCAGCTGTACTTTTAATGTAATAAGCAAATGCATTTCCCCAACTAAAATTTGGTACTAATACACAGTCTAACAAAAATTAATTCTATCAAGTCCCCCATTATATTCACTATCAAAAGCCTTTGCTAAAAGCATTCTGTATAGGAATCACAGTGTCTACTAGACAGTATCTTGTCTGGTTTGCCATTGTCAGAGGCTTCATGTAATCCCACACATAAATATGGCAAGCATCACCTTGAGAAGAGTAGATGCTCTGGAGCAGGGATACTTCTCTGAAGGTTATTGGGAAGCTTTTCTCATCTTCAGCTTCTCTCCAAATCTGCTTATTGGTATTTGTAATGCCAATATTGTTCTTGAGGCACACTCATTTTCTCTCCTGTGTTTAACTCGCTGCAGTATTTTTGTCAAAGTGAGCAAGCATTGCCTTTCCAGGCAGCTAGTGAACAGAAGACCTCTGGTTTTTACCTCTCCTCACATGGCTACACCTTCCTGCACATCCCCCTCCCAGTTTTTATCCTCATTTCAGAATAAATTTTCAAATTGATCCCTGGTTTATTTTTATACCCAATTGTGAACAAATTTGGGCCTGTGTCCATAAAAGAGAAAATAATTTCTCCTCAAGGAAAAGAGCCAAACAGATACACAGTGATGTTCTGAAACAAGTTCTGGGTTTGCACACAAAAATTGAGTCTTAAAAGTAAGAATTTAGAATTGATAATGTTTGTTACTGTTCCCAGCTTCCATGTGATTTTAAAATCATTTCATGGCCCTGTAGAACTTTTTGTTGCACAGACTGAAAATTCAGTGAGACTATTACATGTATCAGAAAGGACTTCTCATGAGCTGAAAATCAGAGTTATCTGGAATATATTCATTAAAGAGTGGAATTCTAAAGAGGTTCCTGAGAAAATTAAAATTTAATAAAATACTAGCATAGAGGTCCTCCTCTAGGTGTTATGACTTCTGAGATATGCAGACTAATAGTGCGGTTGGCAGAGAGGACTTAAGCTTTCCTTCAGTCACAATGCCTTTTTATTCCTCTTCTTCCACTCCATAGGCAAGCAGTTTCTCTTCTATGAGTGCTTAATGAGTATCTGTCATTGAACTTTTTTGTGGACTAAATATTGACGAAAAAAGGAATGCAACAATTATTAAATTATAGTGCTGTTTCTAACTCCACATTTTAAACTTCAATTTATTTCTTTGCTTGTTTGGTTTTTGAAATTATTTTTAATCTTCTTCCCTGTTCATGCTAGGCACAAAGGTAGACTTTTACTTATCACTAGTACAAAGTGGGCTGGGAAATGACTGATTTCATCATAGCAAATATTTCACAGTTTGTCTTCCTTATGTCGAATGGCAGAGTAGAAGATTAAACTCCTGTGTTGTGAAAGTAAGAAAATGTCCAAAGGGTGAAGAGTCTGAGCAAACATGCACTTACTGATTTGAACAAGTGGAATTCTCATGGCTGTATTCAGTAGAATCATGTCCTTTAATCAGCAGAGTAAAAGGATGGCTATTCCCTTTCACAGCCTGCTTCCCATAGCAGCTCCTCACTTAAGGAGCCTCAGCATTCCTTGTTCACATCAATCACCTGTTAGAAAGAACTCAATTCTCCACAAATGAAAATAATGTATGAAGATAATTTTATGAGTTAATTGAGAAAAATAAGTGGAAAGCTTATCAAAGTAATATTTAAAATTTTAAAAACCCTACATCTCCAACTCTGAAACTTTAATCTTTCAGAAAGAAAGGTGGGCAATCTTTCTTGATTTTGAAAAGGTGTGAAGGTTTGATAGCAGCCGGCCTGTAGCCAGGTTCTTCAGTGAGCTGATTTCAGTACAATAAGCAAGCACTTCTCTTCCTCCCACTACTTTTTTGCTACCTACAGGTATTTAGTGCCGCCTCCATTTGCTCTCTATTGAGTGACATTAATCTAGGTACTCCAGTTCTTTAATATTAATATAGTTTTAATTTAATCTGCCCATATGACAATTATTTATCAATTCTTTATATTTTCTTCTGAGCTTCTTTTAACTTTTAATTTTATTTTTCAGTTATGGGGATGTTTTGTGGGAGGCTTAAGGTAATTACACTTCTTTTCACCAGCTATATACCTAATTAACAACAATTCCTTTTCTAAGGTCTGTGGATGACATGTTGCTGAGTACAACAGCTTTCACATTTAATAAGAAAAAGGAGGCACTAAAGTTAAACTTTTTTTAAGTGGGATTTTTTTTTTGTGTATTATGTTATCACAGCAGAATTTATTTTCATTTTCCATCCAGCTCTTGTAACTGTAACATCTGAACTTGCATATAACAAGGTAATAATTTTATTTCTGTGATTTAAGCTACCATGGGCATATATTTGTACCATGGAAAAATTTATATATATATGTATATATCTGTATATATATAGATAGATATGTATATAAATATACACTAGGAAATTTTATAATCAATATTTGAAAAAAATGGAGTACAATTTTATATACAATGTTCTGGAGTTTGTGTGCTTTTTTTGTTCTCAGGGTATTGTTTTACTTTGATGCTTAAATTGGATTATAAAAGATAAAGGCAGTTATTTAGACTTAAACTGATTAAAGAGGAAGGATTGTGAAACTCACCTGAAATATTTACCTTTTCTCCAATGTCAACTTGTCTAGCTTCAGCTCCCTGCTACTGAAGTCGTTATTTCCTTGATTTTCTTTTTCCTCTGTACACATCTTTAAATTTTGAGATCAGTCTTCTCTAAGCAATTCCATATCTCTCTACTTTCAGGTAATGCATTTAAATGCAATTGTCATTCTTGTCATTAAGATTTGAACACCCAATGCTTTTTCCACCACTTTTCTTGAAACGAATGCAGTGTAGAGCTAAACACGGGTTTCTGGACTACTCTAAAAGCAAAATAGCTTCTTCATGTTTCCATAGTAACTACCTATAAATTCAAGATTTAACTGAGTCCTTTTGCTCCTGCCTTGCATTAGGAGCTTATATTCAGGTGACTATGAACTGTCCCAAGATGTTTTCCTGGTCAGAGTCTGGGAGAGTCTTTGTGTAGCCTATGCTTGGAAAAATTATGTTTGCATAGGGAATATCAGTGCTAACGAGGGAATATCAGTGTGTGTGAATGAAATATACAAAACTGTGTGATAGGGCTTTTGCCCCAAACAGGTTACATTGTAGAGCAAGAAAATCACTTAACAGAATAAAAAGTAACTAAGGAATTGCTGAATGATTTTGGAAACAAAAAAGTCAGCTTGAAAAGGGGCTATAAAGAAAGGCTGGATTTTTTTTTACCACTGGAGAGAGACCTTGCAGTGGTCCCTAGAAGTGGCCCCACCACCATTTCAACCTGTCTAGGCCAGGCAGGGATTCCTCCCTGCCAGACACCACGAGCATCATTCCAGCCAGTTGACCAACAGTGCAGGTGATAAAATGAGGGTCCCACACCCAGAGGGTGTCCATATGAACTACTGGGGTGTTTTAGTGCATAGTAGGGAATAGCTGGCATTAGTGCATAGTAGGGAGCATCTCCACAAAGAAAAAGAAAGAGCATCCACATGTCCAAGAAGAAGTGCTGGTTTTAATTTTTAAAAAGGTCTGGTTGCTTGCCCCTTTTATTATTAATTTTCCTTGCAGTATGTCAGCTGTCAAACATTTGAAGATAAAAGTTTGTTTACATTCCAGAGAAACAAACCAAACAAAATCTACTGCAGGAAATATGACAATTTAAAATTGTTTTTCTTCTACAACATTCTGAAATAGACTACCACTTGACAAGAAATCCGTGATGTATTAGCTCATCTAAAGTTAATAAGTGTCACTGTAACTGCATACCTAATCACACTAAATGAGCTTCTCCTCTCCACTATGTGAACTCTGTTTCCTCTGCCTTTAATGATTTCTTTTGTTCTTCCTTGGGTGCCTGGACAGCATTGTCCCAGTGACTTCTCACCCCTTTCTCACAAAACAGCTGTAAATGCAGATGTTCTGCAAAGCCTGCCATGTGAGCCAGTCTTGGGGAAGATTCTTAACTCCTGTAAATTGCCTGAGTACCACTTCAGTGTATAAGACTTGGCTGATTCACACCATCTGGCCCTTTGAGCCACTCTGTGTTTATTTGCATAATTGAACTTATTGTTTCAGGCTCATGCTGTTTAACTGTAAGATTTCCTGGCCAGAGGCTGTCATAAAAGCATACTGTACAGTCCCAAGTAAATTTTAAGAGCTATATAAATAGTGATAAAATAGATCCATTTTCTTTTACCACTTTCCAAGCCTACCCCCAAAGAGCAGATCTTTCTCTACATGAGTTAGGTAAGACTCCTAGAATCTGAGTTGGACAAGCTCCTGTCAAAACTAATAGCACAGGCTTTCTCAGAGTTGACACCTAACTTAGACTCTGCAGACAAGAGTTAATACTGTAGGACCAACATTGAGATTATTTTGTTATTTTGCTATACTGCATACTTTGCTGTTATTTTTTTCTATTCAGCTTGGTTAGATCACTGTTGTGCTGGATTATGTCACCCTTCACCTTATGTCTTTACTTTTTCTAAAGGGCTTCAGAAAGATTCCACTACCCAGCATAAAATTAAAGAATGTAGCCCATTACCATTAGGTGATAGAGTGAAGAACCCCTGCCCTAGATCTAGATAAGAAGAGCATCCTATTCCTTAAGCAATTTTATAGCAGACCAGCAAAAGGAAAAATACCAAGAGTTGAATTCTAAGTTCTTACTTGGTTTATAGTTTCTTAGCTTTCTTAAAAAGGGATGCAGCAGCACTATTAGTTTATGCAAAGGGAAAAAATATAAAATGTGGGAGATCTCTTTTCTTTTTGCTGCAGAAAATGTCTGTGTTGTTTATCTCTTATTTGTTTTAGGAGAAATGGAAGTACTAAATAAATATGCCATTAATAAAAATTAATTTAATTTTAATTTTTAATGGTTTTTGGGTTTTTTGTTTTTTAAATTTTGCTTCTATTGATTTTTTTTTTTTTTTTTTTTTTTTTTTTTGCATGGCTTGCTTGTGAGGCATTCTGAATTCTGAATTCTTGCATTCTTTTCTCTATGATGTCTGGGACAACAGAGGTTGTAATAATAAAAGTCATTTCACATTGCACATTGTGACTAGGTCTGATCAGATGGAGTCAGGAGAACCAGCAAATATTTCCCCAATCTATATTTCTAGAAGTTTTTAAAGTACCTTTCATACCTAAGGCATGGTAGAAATATAGAACATCTAGGCATGAATGTGGTGTGCTATTAAGAGAAATAAGATTTATACAAATTAAGAATGCTGCTGCTTGACACCTAAATTTTGCAGAAATTGGTTCTATTCTGTTAATATTTTTTAAGATATTGTAGTAATACTTATAATACTGCAGTATTCAATGTCTATAATGTGATGATATTTAAAAATAAAGTTGTGATTTTCCAGTAATATGTATTCATATGTACATATCTATTTCAAGTATTTATTTTCAGGAATGGCAAGATAAAAAAAATAAAAGCAATAAAAATTATTTTAAAATGCTTTTAAAATAAAACAGATATAAGTCTCAAAATTAAGTTGTCCTGATTTTTTTTTAATTATGACAATAATTTCTTAATTTTTTACAAGCCTTACAAATCATTAGAGATTAAAATGGTGGTTTGGGGCAGAAGGTATGTTTGGATTTTTAGTTTCATTCATTTTGGTGTGTTTTGGTTTGGTTGGGGTGTTTTGTATTTTTGGTGGTACATTTTTTGGGCACTTTTGTTAAGGTAGCAAATTATTTTAATCCAACACATTTATCAAATATAGGAGATGTTAACTAAATATTTGGCTTGATTTGGTTGCATTTTTTTGTTACAGTTGTTTTAACCAGCATTCAATAACTGCCTATATAACTCCTGGATACAGTCTGAAGGCCAAGTTGATGCTTTTGCTGTGGAAAGAAGACATTAAAATGCAGGTCCTGTAGAGCTCAGAAACAGCAGTGCAGAGCAACACAATTTGGTGCTCAAAATCCAGCAGCTGTCTTTCTTGTAGCTAGTGGAGAGGAGACAGGGAATTCCCAAAGTCTCTTGCCATTCCAAGGTCAGGCTGCTGTAAAGTATACTGGGTATACTTTATAGTGCCTAACTGGCACTATATCAAGTATGGATATAGTGGAGAAAAAGGATTTGTCCTCTTCAGCATTTTTGCTAGAATCTGGAGCACACTAAAACAAATATCCTGGCTGTTCTCATTTGCTGGGCTTTGGTTCTTACTGCATGGATGACTCAGAGCAGACAAACTGAATTTCATTTGGGCAAGACAAGCCAGAAGGTGCATTCCCAAATTACATCTAAAGCACAGCAGCTGCTGAGAGCACTCAGTGCATGGGACCAGGCTGGATACAGTTCAAAGCAAAGCATCCTGAAAGAAATACAGCATGGACATAAGGTCCCCAACAAAATGTGGTGATTTCTGCAGATATGTTCCTAATTCTTCTAAATGAAGATGGAAACAATGAGAGATCATCTGGACCTCTCCTGTAGTTTCATAGAAAGACTTTTATCCTCTGATTTACTTTGTTGTTCAGCAATATGCAATACAGCTGAAGAAATATGGCCAGGCATTTATATATATTCTTTCTAGATTTCTTTTTTTTTTTTTTTTCTCTGACACTAGGAAAACCCTGGCTGCAAGGCAAAATGTCCAGATTATATTCATAAGTCTGTAAAACTTTTGGGTGAGTAGTTGTCTTATTTGACAGCAGCAAAGCTTTTAATCTATAAACAGATTATAATATCTAGTTTATAAGGATTCTGGGAATATGAATAAGTAAATGTTGAAACTACTTTGATGAGAGGTATAGTAAGCCCACACAAAATTAAAATTTAAATTTTGTATTTATCTTTCCTTGTGTATTTAGGCATACTTGAAAAGGCAAATTTCTATTTGCAAAACTGTTAGAAGAAATCAGATATTTCAGGTGACAAGAATCACAAAGAACCACTTCTGTCAGATTATTACATAGAAAGAATACCTAGAAGAATAAGAGATGCAATGGAATTTGTGAATATAGAACTAAATTCTAAAAAATAAAACTATGACTACTGCTTGGTATTTTGTAGCAGCCAGAGGCCCTGCAAGGCCTCCATGGCAGTCACTCGCCTAAGATAAGAAATGCAGAGTCATGATGAGTGGACCAGAGCTGCCCCTCTTCCACACTCAGACTCCTGTTATCTCTCTGTAAGGCTATAGGTCGTATTCTCCTCAACCCTGGCCATTGGACAATTTCCAACACCCCAGTATCCTACATAAACCCCCATCTCTGCCCAGTTAGGCAGAAGAGCTGTCACTGGAAACCTTCGCAGGAGCTGCCAATAAGAGACACCGCTGAGGAACTCCGTACAGACTTCTCCTCTTTCTATCCCTGTGTCTGCTGAGGCTCTTGTGAGCACAGAGTGAAATCACTTATGAGCTGAACTCACAGAGCTGAAATCACTCCAGAGTTGCTCGCTAAGCTGCCTGTGGCTGGGAGCCAGCCCGGGGGACCCAGAAAGGCCCGAGCTGATTAGCACAGCGCTATCCGGGACACCTACGGCAGCGGCTGCCCCGGGGGCCCGACGGACCCCAGGGACCCCAGGCTGCCATAATATTTCACATAACAATTGTCTCTACCTTCAAGAACAGATTTGGGGTTCTAAAATTGCAGAGCATGGAAGTGTCTACCTCTGTCTTACCCAAGTACTGAGATAGTGCAGGATTTCAGGCATAGCTTCTACTGTATCTTAGCTATTATGAGTGGGACTATTCCAGCACGAGGGGCCAAACACTTCCCAGACCGGCAACATGTGAGAAACCTCATGGACAAGTGTAAACGCTCCAGTTCTGCTGGTGAGGCAGGAAGCAGGACTGTTGAAGAAGCAGATTAGCAGGGTTTGCACAATGCTGTGTCAAAGGTTACAGCGCTCAGAGCTTGGCTGAGGGCAGATATGTCTACAAACAATTACTATGTGGGGTGTTGGTCCTGCTGTGGGCCATGTGCTTGAAAGTGAGGCACAGAGGAGTCTAAAAAATACATGTAAAAATTTTCATGAGATCTAGTTTGTGGACGCTTAAATACATGTATCATCATGAAAACAAAGAATGAAGAATTAACTGAATACCAGTGTTAAAATGGCAGTGATACCTGTTGAAACACAATTGTATTTCATATTTTTTGGGGTGTTGAGTATCTGCTCTTTTGAAAAGAATATGTATCATTCGTGTGATAACATTTCAGAAGTTTCTGCAGGTTCCAACATGAAGAACTTCTTAGGAAATTTCAGGGTGTTTTTTTATCAGTTTCTGGATGAGTTGAACTGGTGTGTTTACTGTGATACCTTTGAGCACGACACTTATAAATAAGTTTATTGTCAACCTCTTTTTTCTCCTTTGGTGAGGCTGGGCTTCTTTTGTAAGCAATGAGTATTGTAACGTGCTGGAGGCTATTTTATGATATAATGTTTATGTAAATCAGCATACACATGAAAAGACTCAAGACCAGCTTCAGATGTGGGGAAACTTGGATATACAATGCAGAATCTTTTGGAAATCGGAAGCTACAATTTTAAATTCCTGTCATTAAGAAGTCCTCACTAATGCTGGACAGAATCAAAAACCTTCTCTATTTTGGGGGTAAGAGGTTTTGTAACCTCTCATTTTGTAACTCTGAAAAGAGAGTATTATCAATATTTAAGGTGGAAAAAAGGCAGTGGTACACTGCTGTCCTCGCCCCGCACGTACACACTCTTCAAAAAGTGGCAAAAGGAGAGCTATCACTGATATCTAAGATTGCCTCAGCATGCAACTAAGCTGGACATGCAGCATCCTCAAAATTGTTTCCTGAAAAAGTTTCCTGCTTTTTTTTTTACTAAAGTTCATGTAAATCTAACCAGCATTTTTTACCCTAATGGATCTTGAAAATTCCACTGAAAGGTTATCCAAATCAGCATATAATGAATTATAGTATAACTGAATCACAGATTTTAACTGATGTAAATAACAAACTTCAGTCTGTACTGATAGATAATTTTTAACTTGTGTCACAAAACTATCTCCTGATTGCAAGTTCTTCTTTACAATAGGTGTAGTGTCCTGACTTGCTGGTATCTGGCAAACTGTGGAAATCTACTGCTTTTGCTGAAATTGCCATGCAATTACAACATCATCATAAGCTGAACACATAGACTGCTGGAAGACTGTAGTATTTTATTCTGAAAACTTACTATTTTTTAAGTAGCAGTCTTTGCAGAATTACAGCTAAAGTATACCTTTGATTTAAAAAGTTGGAAAATTTACTTTCCTCATCACATAAATTAATAAAGTTATGCTGTTTTCTGTTGTGACTTGTTAGACAACTTTATTGCCTTGGAAAAAGAGATATATTCTTGCAATAAAATACATCCATCTTTGAGTGCTAAAAATCAGTAGATATGGAAACTACAGGACACCATTCTGGCCTGTGTATAGATTTTTGCTTCCTTATTTTCTTTGAACAGCAAAGAGGTAAAAGAAACTGAATTACATTAAAAGTATTTCAGTGCCAGGACTTTTTGATGATGTTGGACTAATAGCAAAGGCACTTTGTGTTCATTTAAACCTTAAAGGACTTCTAGATTCATGAAGCATTGTAAAAAGTCTGTTAAAATGGAGGAAGAACTGCAGTCACTTTTCAGTCAGCCTTACTGAAGAATAATTTCTAAATTACCCTAACTAGGATGGACTGGAATATCCCCTTCATTGTCTTCCATGGTAAGAATGTGTTGATTATAGTTTCATAAAAATAAAGATAACCTAAATGTATAGTAAGACCCAAAGGATTTGTTTTTAAATTGTTGAATATTGAAGATTTGTTGAAGATGAAAATTATGTGAAAAAGAAAATAATTTGGGTCTTGCACTTTCTTTATATCATAATGTTATTGAAAAGGAATGAAGAGTTCCTATTTTCTCAGAGAAGACTTGTAATTTATTAGACTCTTTTACCAGATGCATTATCAAAATTAAAAAATTAGACACACCAGGCACACAATATAATTCTTTAATATTTAATCTTGTCATGCAATACTGTTAAACTATTTAAGGCTGAAATTTTATCAGATCTTTAACAGGATTATCTAACTGTCAGTTGAGAGATTAATAAGTGTTCCTTCCCCACCATTTTTATCCCCAGAAAAAAATGTTGGCAGTGTTAATGATTCACTAGGTGTCACTCTTATCTCTATGAAACTGCTGAAAGAAGACAATTCCAGCATGGCAGAAGACAACATTTCCTTCTGGAAACGCTATCTCAGCTGGAATATAAAGCCATAGCCCTGGTAACTTGTAGTCATTAAGAAGTCCTCACCCTTTTTTCAGATGAGCAGGACCATTGCTAATCACAGCAAATTGCAACTTGTCATAATTGTATTCTTGCTTATTTAAATATTTTTTTAAATTTAAAATCAAATATGATTCACATTTCTTTCTAAAAACAGTACTGGTATATACACTCACCTGCATTATTCTTTACCTAAAGGCACCATTTTATTGGTTAAAAGCTGATATCAAGAGAGACTGTACCTCATTTAATCAAGCATTAAAATATGTAAGCCTTTGAAAATGAGAGATGATAAATAATAAATAGTGTATAGTACAACACAAGTACAAGATACATGCCCCAGAATGTGGCTGTCGTTGAAATTGGGAAATTATGCTGTGGTACTTTTTACCTCTCCAAATTCCCATGGTGGGAGGTGGTCTTTACATAGCTAGTAGGTCCATTCCAAGGGACCTCGTTCACCACCGAGGTGACCCAGCTCAGCCTTCCACCTTTCAAAACAAAAGTTTATTTGGTCTCACTGTGTTCTGCCAGAGCTCTTCCTCTTTTCATGGATCCACTGAGAATACTTCCCTACCTTAGTTTTCAGAAACATTTTAAGGCAGGTAAAGAAATGCGTGCTCCAGTCTCTAATACCCCTTTAAACGTTAAGCAAGAGTGAGAAAGACCCATCCAGAAATGTATTCTTCTGTTGGTTAAAAAATACTGGGCTTGGGCTCCAGTATCCACATGTGGGGTTAAAGTTTCACAGCTGTCAATGTCATTAAGGACCGAGCAACTCTGCTCCTATTCTGTAAATTCAGCCTCTTGTTTATTTGGCCAATATTAGAGGGACTTCAAAATGAAATATTTTTCACTGTAATTTTCAAGAAAATAAAAGTCCAAAGAAAACATTATTTATGGTCCATTTATCTCACTGTCTACATTTTTTAAAGCAAGATAAAGACAGGTTAGACTTGACACTGAGGTTGTTTAGTCTATTGTTCATGAGGCTTCAGACAAATTATCCAGATTTATATTTGTCCCTTTTTGAATTGTGACATGCACTGGAAGAGTTTTGGACTGAGAAAAGAGATTTCTATTAGGTTTTTTTGGTTTTAACTTATTATTTTTTTTTTAATCATGTATTGTGTTCCATTAATGTGATAAAAAACAGATTTGTGGAAATAGTCTACATAATAATCAAGGTAAGACAGTATTGCAGAAAAACAGATTTTATTTGTAGAAATTTCCAAATAAAATGTCTGCATTATTGATTCTTTTGAAATAGTATCCACAGAACCATACAAAGATTTATGTTTCTGCTTCCTGCTCAGTGCAAATGCTTAGGAAGACAAAAATAGTCACCTCAAATGCTTTAAATCCAAAACAGCTTAATAGAGGATAGGTAAAGATTCAGAATGATGAAGGCTACATGTCAATTTAATTCTGGTTTCCCTTATTTATTCTTTTAGTACTGGCCTACATGTCAACAAATAAAAATGTAAAGACTGAGTTATTTTGCTGCTCAAATAAATATGAACATTACCATGGGGATATTCTGTTCATCCTTTCTTTTTCACATTATTTAATGTCACTCCACTGTTCTCTTATAAGAAAAAATACTTCCAGATGTCCAAAATTTTCTCTAGAAACAAGTATCTCATCAGTAAGCCAGGAAAAATATTGCAGGTATTTTTATGTATCCACTTGTTAGAATGGATGTAGAAAAAAGCTTTTATATTTTAGTTTTGTAACAACAGTTTAAAAAGATAGGAAGAGAGGTTAAATCTCAGTAGATGTGCAAGAAGGATGAGGTAGGAAAGCTTTGTTGCTATGGTACTCTGAAAATTCAAAACCTTGGATTTGGGAATAAACAAAGAGGTCAGTGATGTATACACTAAGGAATGAGGTCTTGCTAGAGGATCTTCATTTAAAAATGAGGTAATATGGGGCAGCTAATGATCCTGTATCAGTCTGAGGTGAATCACATCAGTTTTCTCTCCTCTAGAGAGCCACTTCCATAATAAAGTTGAGAATGCCATTATGAAAGTTTTGTTCAGCTGCAACTATTAATATAGCTCTTTATTTAAAAAGATCACCACAATCTCTCTGTAAAGTCTTCATTGCAGATTGGCTAGGTATTCGTTTCTGCAACATGGAATGTGAAGAAGTCCAAATTTGTTCAAATAAGCTTTTGACTTTTTGAAAGTCTATTGCAAACCTACTATAAAAGAACTTCTAAAATAGCTCAGTTAGTTTGATATTTTTCTGTAAGATTCTGGAATCGGGAAAAATGGCAACAATGACATACCCAGTTGCTTCCTTCTTCATACTGAACATTTACAACTTTACAAGGGAATTCTGCATAATTACTTCAGCTCCTTTATTTGCTTATAGATAATGCTTTCAGTTTAGTAGTATTTAAACTATTTATAAATAAACTTGTACATCTCTTACACTTCTTATTTATTGTGCTTATTTACAGCTGAGAATCTCTTGGGTGCTCTACAGCATAGTTTTCCTGCAACACTTGAAAAACTGTGCAATGTCTTAGCTCAATATTCATATGTGCTAAATACTTTGGTTCTCTTAGGGAAAAACTGCTGTGACTTGAACTTCCCTTTCATTGTCTGTTTGTGACAGAAATCTTGGTGACAGAAAAAACCACCCCAGTGTAACATAACCAGAGCATTCATTTAAAATGTTATCTGAATACTGCCAGAAATATTTTCACTATTTCCCTGTCTTGACTGAAGATTCAATAATGTTTATTCTTATGAAAAAATGTGCAGATTTCTGTGTGCATCTTGACTAATTGAACAGTTTTGTTGTGAAGTTTCTGTTCTGACAAAACCCTTGTGCTGTGACTCACCAGTGTCTCAACCAACTCATGCATTGTGCTCTGATATACTGTGGTCTGATATACTGGTGCTTTTTTCTGTCACAGAGAAAACAGTACACTATGTAACTTTTCATGGCAGTTAACATTTAATGCTTGAACATGTATCTTTCTTGCTTTACAGTGAAGCACAGTTTGAATTTAATAGGAGAAAGGCTGTTGTGTTTTTGTTCTCAGAATCACTAGCTCTACCAAGAATAGCTTGACACCATTTTAAGTCATAGAGTGTTTTCATTCTTTCTGCCTTGCATAGAATGCACCTCTGTTTTCTCATTAACAATGGGGAAGAAAGTATGCCACTGAGACACAGAGTTGCTGTAAATTTAATATATTATTCATGTATATTTTCATGCAAAAGTTGATTAAAATATAATTACGGATGCAAGTCCTTAACTTCCACTTTGCATGTAAAGTAAGTGTTAAGTTTAAGAGGAATTTCCTCCAGCATGTCCTGGAACTCACTAGTTTAAATAGGTTGGTTAACAATAAACTACATTCCTGCCACCTTTGCTCTTACTGCTGATGTAGCCAACAATTTTTTTTCTCAAATCTAACTAGTTAAAAGTTTCTGCTTTATCTTATTCTATGCTAAAAAAAAACTTACTCTTTTGTAATTTGTACAAAACCAACATGCAGTTGCTGTAACTGCAATAAGACAAATTCATAGCGATCTGAAAAGTATTATTATGTGGGTAAGGAGGTAGAGTTATCTTCTCAAGAAACAATATAATATTAGGAATGGTTTTTCTCATTAGAATAATCTTTTGCAAATAAATTTCACAGGGTATTGAAAGCCCTATTATTGCACAAATGAGTGATTTCAAATTTTCTGTTTTGTTCCTGCTTTGTTGTCTTCTCAGATTAATTAGCTCTCTTCCTGAGAGTCTGGACTAGATATGACTTGGAAAACTTGCCCTAGGATTACAGAAGAGTAGACCAGATTTATGAGATTGAACTTGAAGGCTGAATTTTCTGTGTGAAAATTTGTCTGCATCAGATTTACAAAGAAAAAAGGTAAGATTTGCTTCAGTCTAGACTGTGATGGATGGTATAACCATTTTATTTGGTAGCTAATAGGCTATATCCTGAATAGAGCATACAACTATTTAAAATACAGAGACTGAGAGCAGAGCAGCAGTCAGTCTATTTGCCTTGTCTGAATGAGGAAGAAAACATGAAACAAGCCTGACAGGAAGAGAAAGACAAAAAGAGCAGAGACTTAAATCTTGAGATGAAAGAAGGAAATATTGTAAAGGAGCCAAAATGAACTGTGTACAATTTGATTCGGATGAAAACTGCTGGAAAGTCAATGGCTTGGAAAGCAAGGCTGGAGGAAAGCGGGACTGGTGAAAATGGTATTAGTTTCAGTTCTTTGGAGCACTCACTTCAAAAACAAAATTTGAAGTTTTAGCTCTAAATTTGGCTGACTTGAAGTCCCATCATGAAAACTCCTGACAAAACCTATACAGCACTTGAATGATTCAGCACAAGGTTTATTCTGGTTATTGGCCCAGAAAGCACAGAGAAATGTGAGAATAATGGATTCAAGGCTCCATTACGTTGGAGTAATAATTTATAAAGTGTTATAAAATATTAAATTTGGCAGAAAATAGAGCACAATCAAAAGGTTTATTTACTCTGTTATACATTATATCATATTTCAAGTAAGAAAGACTGAAATCTACTCATTCCTTTTTCATTTTATAATGCTGTAAGATTTTGCATGTGCATTGAGAGAGAGAATGCTTATGCCCTGAAGCGAGAATTTTTGTGCATGAGACAGGTCTTTACTACGTTACTGCATAGAAAATGGATACTTTGAACAAGACTGGTAAAGACAGACAGACATGTAGCAGATTTAGCAGAGAATGGTAACCTGGAGGGGCTTCAGCCTCACACAGGGGGACGGCACCACAGAGCAGCAGAACAGCAGCATCTTCTCACCATAGCCCTGTTGATTCCCCTGTAAACACAAGTGCATATTAATTCTTATTTAAAAGAGAAAATTGCAGTGTGATACCCCACTTTTAAAGGTTTGCAAGGCCCTAAAATGGGTGTCAATACACAGACAAGCATCCATGGAATAAACTAGAACAGGAGAAACAAAACAGAAGAAAGAAAATGTTACCCTTATTTTAAGCTTTAAAAATGAAAAATACAAAGCACAACAAAAACCAACAAGCCAACAACAAAAATCCCCAAACCTTAAACTACATTTATTTTATCTTTTCTTCCTAACTAATTTATTAGGCATAAATAACTGTTGAGTCATTTGTCTTCAGATACTACGTTTCAATACAATTTTGTTTATTCAGTATTTATCGCTTTAACATCTAAAATTCTAATTTTTATTTTTCCAAATAAATAAATTGTAATAATTGCAGAGGTGAATTATTCTTAGTTCTCAAGGATGTTCTGCTTTTAAACAACTCATAGCTTGTGAATAGGTCACTGAAGGCTGAACAAAGGAGGTAGGATTCTTATTCAATACTTTGATTTCATATTCCAAAAGAGTGCTATCATTGAGGTGTATTACCTTTTATCTGTTTAGCTGTCTTATCATGTACTGCCATCATATCAGGATTTGTTACAATTTTTAGTAGTTTTTAGCAAAATTTATTATTCCTGCCATGAATGAAAACTTACTGTTTTTATCCAAAGTTTGAAAAAAAAATACTGAAATAGTAATTTTTTAGAAGCCATTGAAAAATCATGATGGCATTTGCATTGGTATTCTTAACAAAAAATAATTTGATTTCCATATTGTTGTATTTGAGTTTGTTGAGAAGATACAAAAAATATTTTGCTTAGTACAACCTAACACTAAATTTCCTTTTTTATACTCTGATTTATTGCTTGAGAGCAACTTTATACATTTGGGAAACATTATAATGCTGAGCTGACCCAAAATGATGTATAAATATCTATTTGCTTTTGCAATTTTATGGCATTGTCTACTTCAGTGTCTGTTTAAGCAAATGAAATGTTCTCCCTGCATTTAATAGTAAATGTTCAGGTAATTTTCAGTGCTGAGTGTTCCAAGAAACTTGTGCTTTTGGATATTTTTTAACTGATGATGGAAAAACAACCCCCACAACAAAATACTTTGGAAAAAATATGATTCTGTCTAGTACATCTTTTAGCAAAGCAAAGTAATTTAAAGCTAAATATAAACCTGTTGTGAAGTCAGGTGTATTTATTAATATAATGACTATCTATAATGATTTGAAGTGCGACTGCTTCTTAATACTTTTTCTGAGAGCATGCCTTAGAGAAGAGTCTCTTCTTGAAAAGATGTGGAATAGTAAATTCAGCAATTGAATTGTTTTTGATATATTTTTGGAAGTCTGACATTACCTATTGCTGCATTTCTATAGAATTGCTATGTTTATCCTAAGAATCTCAGAAAAAAAACACTTCCTTCTTTCTCTTTCTTTCTTTCTTTCTTTTCTTTCTTTCTTTCTTTCTTCTTTTCTTTCTTTCTTTCTTTCTTTCTTTCTTTCTTCTTTCTTTCTTTCTTTCTTTCTTTCTTTCTTTCTTTCTTTCTTTCTTTCTTTCCTTTCTTTCTTTCTTTCTTTCTTTCTTTTCTTTCTTTCTTTCTTTCTTTCTTTCTTTCTTTCTTTCTTTTCTTTCTTTCTTTCTTTCTTTCTTTCTTTCTTTCTTTCTTTCTTTCTTTCTTTCTTTCTTTCTTTCTTTCTTCTTCTTTCTTTCTTTCTTCCTTCTTCTTTCTTTCTTCCTTTCCTTCCTTTCTTCCTTTCTTCCTTTCTTCTTTCTTTCTTTCTTTCTTTCTTTCTTTCTTTCTTCTTCTTTCTTTCTTTCTTTCTTTCTTTCTTTCTTTCTTTCTTTCTTTCTTTCTTTCTTTCTTTCTTTCTTTCTTTCTTTCTTTCTTTCTTTCTTTCTTTCTTTCTTTCTTTCTTTCTTTCTTTCTTTTCTTTCTTTCTTTCTTTCTTTTCTTTTTATTATCTTAAATTTAGTTTTTAGAATCTGTTGCCATTGCACAGGATGCTTGGCTTAAGTAGTCACAGAGCACTCCAGTATAAAGTCAGGCATAAGTATTCAAACTGTGCAGCCAAGAACTCTCCTATACAGCATGAAATGACAAGGGCAAGTATTAAACTTCTAGAAAGCAGAAAAAGTAATAATCTAATGTAATCTTAGAAGTACAGGAATTTCTGATTCCCCATGAGGATATGTAGTATGTTTTGCTTCTTTTTATAGTTGATGTGTTTTATTTTTGTTTCATTTTTCCTTTCCCTTCTGGTTCTGATTTCTCTCACTATGTTTGGTATGCACATCTGTGCCCCTAGGCTTGGACACCAGTCAGTGATCAGCGGGTGACAGCCTGTCCCAAACAGTGGTATGCTTTACAGCCATGATCTGTTATTACTTACTTTTCCCATTTTGGGCCTCACTTGAGCAATTCTGAGTGTGAGGTCCTGAGATCTACTTAATAGTGGAATTTATGGGGCTGAATTAGGATGACATTGTAATTAAAAAAAAATTAATAAAAAAAGCCAAAACAAAAATAAAACCAAAAGAAGAGCACAAAACCCCACCACAGCTGACAATGAGCCCATGAGAAGCAACCCCAAAAAATAATATTTTTGAATCTCTGCCAAACAAAATATTTCAAAGCTCTCATTAATTGAAGGAAGAAACAATTGGTGCTTTTCTTCCCTTTTCTCTCCTTTTTTTTTTTTTTTTTTTTTTGGACGAGCAGTTCATAGATGCCTGTGGGCATTTATTCCTATTTTCTCCCTTAAACAACTGTGATGTCCAATATTCTCCTGAGCCTTGATGTATTAGAATTAGGACTGGCAGGGGATGGTTTCATCACATAATTTCATGCATCTTATTTTACTGTTTGTTCTGTCTCTCTGAGCTGGCTGCATAACTGGTGTGGGGAAAAAAAGCTCTTTGAGAGAATGCTTCAGTGCAGAAACCCAGCAGAATGCCCTGAATTTCTCTTTGGAGAAGTTTGTGTATCCATTGGCTAATTTTTGGAGCACAAGAAAACTAGATTACTTCTCATAATGCCTTATCTTAAATATATGGCATGAATAATATAGTCTATATACAGAATAGATATTAAAATATATATTATTATATATTTTAATTATTCTATAATAAAATCATCCCCCAGATCATGTGATCCCTCATTTGAAGACTTAGAACAAATGCCTCAGAGCCTCATTCTCACCTGGGATAAGTAAGCCAAACTTGGTAACAGTTGAAGACCTAAAATCCAGTACTGCTATAAAGACTGGAGTAACTGTCCACAAGCTAACCTGTTCATTCAACAAATAGCAGTGGATGTCTTCCACATGGCTGCTTTTTCCAATAAACATTTCAGGGTTCTGAAGTGATTGACAAGCTTTAGACCATTCTATACTTACATTTGATATATACCATGTAGTGTTAGTAACATCTGTCTTCTCTTTGGAAGGCTACTAAGAGATCTAGTACTTGATGCTACTTTACAACAGGTAAAAAGAGCTACATACAGTAGGAGATAACAAAAGATTACAAAATATTTGCATTTCGAAAACCCTTCTACCAGATGGCATTAAAAGATTTGACATGAAAATAATGTAAATTTTGTAAAAAAAACATCTTCATATCTGTTCAACTGACTTTAATGTTTGGCAATGAATTTCTGTATAAAGAACACAGAAATATTTCAAAAAATGTTTTAGAAAATATTAAGGTTGATGGTGTTTGAAGCACAGGTAATCTAGAGGCCAACATCTCTCAGTGTTGACAGGTCGAATGTGGCCTTTATTTCATAAGATTAACCCCCACAAATGCGTGAAAAACTTCAGTATGGACAGGGAACAATTCCATTAAACCTCTTTTTTTTTCTCTTTTTTTGGCTTCTTAGGCTATTTTATAAATTCTGCCATGACTAAAAGCTGGCAAAACCAGTGGAAGCTGGGTTCCACAGATTACTGAATCTTTTCACCTTGCTGGGTTTGTATTTTTTTACTTGCCAGAAAAGTGTAGTGGGAGTCTGCAACAGCAACAAAATTACACAGAATTTCCTGGGGTCACACAAAACTGGTTTCTAGCTGAGGAGCGTAAATAAGAAGCCAGGAAAATTACATATGATGACAAAAATAAAAAGGAGTTCTTGGAAAGCGGCCTGTGGCTGTTCAGCATGGAATGTGCACATCTTTGTAATTGTGTTTAATTACTGTATTCTTATGAGTGTTCATTTTAGCCTAGAGAGCAGAACTGAATTTGAAAGGCATTTGGATATGGAAATAAATGCAACTGAAAGCCAGAACACAGGCTGCAAACCTATAGGATTGGGGCCTATTAGCTTAAGAGAAGGCATTTTTTCCTTCACCCAGCAAAACAGTGATGTACATTCTTAATCATGAATGCTTTTTACCACATTTGTACCTTAGTATCTCACTCAGAACAGGGGAAGTTAAAGCTGAAGATCATACATATGTTAAAGTGTTTTTACAGGTCAAAGATGATGAGTGTTCTAGACCAAATCTGGAATACCCCAGCTCTAATATTTGATTTAGCAATGTGCAGTGCCACTGAAGACAGCCCCAAACACAGACTAAATTACTCCTTTGGCTGCTGCCAGAATGTGCCACTCCTTCTATGGAAGAGGTAAGAATGCAAGAAATAAAAAAAAAAAAGAAAGAAAAGAAGAAAATAAATTAAGAAGTGTGGGGTTTTTGTGGTAGTTGGCAATATTTGATTTTGGGCACTCTAAATATAAGTTCTAAAAAGGAAAGGAGTCTAGATCCCAAATATAACAATTTGACAAGCCCTTTATATGCAACACTTATATGACACCATGATAGATTGATTCTTTGTGAGAATGAGGACCAGCAAAATTGGACAAGATGCTTCCAGATTGTATTTTGAGCTCAGAGGAGAAAGTTTGGATCCTCTCTAAGGTCTTTTGGCACATGCATCAGGATGACTGGAAACTGTTTCAATCTCTAGAGAAAATTATGCACAGCCTTTCTCTGCCATTCTTACCAGTGCACACTACCCATTTATTCCTCATTCTGCCAAGTGACAATCATTCCCATTATCCTTCACAGAGGTGCAAATTTTGGAGTGAGACACAAGGAAAATAAGCAAATGGCACATAAATGAATGTGCTTGTACAGAATAGCATCTTTGAGCCATCAAGGTTCTTTAATGTTGGGAAGTCCCCATGGAAATATGGCAGCTGTCCTTCCTATTGGCCTTCTTACACCTGACAGCTGCATGACAAGCACAAGCCAGTGCTCAAAAGGCTTTGTCTGTGGCCAGTTGGAGCATTCTCTTCAAAAGTCACTGGGTTGAGTGAGGTTTCCTGTGGCAAGGCCCAACACAGACAGCAAAAATATTTTGATAAGCGCCCTTATGCTTCCTCACCATTGCACCTCACAGGTATTAATCCTCTCCATTTTGTTCTTTCTAAACACAATAAAAAGAAGACATTTCAAACATGCAAGGGAAGGCAAAAACTTTTTATCAAGATGTTTTGGATATCTAACAGCCTCTCTTGATGTGATCTAGACCACAACAGGCTGGGGACACCATGGGGTACATCTCTATCAGAAGAGAAGAGAATGGAGGTGATGTTTCTTAATTGAAATGGTATTTTTCTTGTTTTCTTTTAGTCACCTAAGAAGAGGTGAACATGCTTTTTGAAGATGAGCTGTCCTACAGATATGTCCAGCCTGCATGGGATACATATTTTTTCCCTTTACCTGTGCCTAATAGAAAACTGTCTTCAAAAAAAGTTCATTAAGTTGTAAAAGTGCAAGTATTCTATTAGAGTTATGAGCACAACGTTTGTTTGCTTTAAACCTCTTTGTGATTCTCAGTTTAAAGAGACTTTATTAGGTACATGCTACATAATTTCTGTTTCTCATCTGTGAAAGCATTCAGACACGGTTTAAATTAAAGCAGCAAATCTTTTCCTTTGCTCAGTGAATAGTAGCTTCACTGGAATAGAGTTTTTTTGGTTTTTTTTTTTAATCAATAATAGCTTTGGAGGAGAGGGGGAGGAGAGAATGGAAAAAGAGAAGGAATGTAGAAGGCATGTATGCTGTATGTGGTTTGTGTATGTATTAAGCTGTACGTGAGTTTAAATCAATGTCAACATCCTGAGAGTAAGAAAGGGGTACATTGGTGCTATGCCACAGACAGCATCCTTCAAAACAACTATGAAGAAGCTTTCACACTTATGATAGAATAAAATTAAAGCAAAAACTGGTATTAAAAGCAGGTCTGTTCCTTCAATCAACTTTGCCAGCAAACATGGCATCATCAGAAACAGGTGGTCCTGAGTACTCTGGAGTTCCTTCAGCAAAAGCCCTAGTCATGTGCTTTATTTTTATGCATTTCCAGACAAAAAAATCAATTACTCGAACTGTAAATATGTGCTTCAGTGCTTTACTGGGTGAGAGCCAGGCTACTCAGTATCTTTCAGAACTGAGCCCTGGGTTCCTCCATCTTTGAGCTTCTCCTGTGCTATGAATTATCAAGTTAGTGAATGAACCACAGGTAGTAATGAGCAATACGTGCTATATGCATGGTGAGCAGTTAAACTGTCAAAGACACAAGACACAGAGTTTGTCACTCAACGCCAAAGATTAATATTAAAATTATATCAAAAAAAAAAAAAAAAGAGACTGGCACATCAAATTAATCCTAAATATAAAATATGTCGTACTGGGATTGACCAGTTAGTTGTAGGTAGATGATGCTTTGTTATGTGATATATAAAGTTACAGCTGAGAACACTGTAGACATTAATGGAAGAACTAGGGATTAAACTAAGAGATCAATAGACAGAAGTTTTTGCTTAAAAACCTGGGGACAGAGTCAATATTGCATTTTTCTCTCTGACATATTCCCATATCACCTTGATTGTCATATTTTTAAAAACTACACTGCCAGGCGTTTGTATGAGTTTATTTTCCATTTCCCTTAAGATGCAGATTGTTGGGAATGACTAATTTGCTTCTGTTCTTTTTTTTTAAATAATCCCTTGGCCACTCTTTGTCAATACTTTGGCAAAGCTTTCCTGATGCTTGTTAGGGTCAGACCTCAAAAGCAATATTTCACCAGTTTTTTGAACTCTACAGATATAAAATTATTCAGTAGTACATTTAGCATTTCTTTCAGATATCCAGTGTCTCCAACTGGAAATAATTCACACAAGAATTACATTATTTCCCACTGCTCTCACTGGATTGTTGGTTTTTTTATCTTTCTAACCATAGCACATTCTTTCGTAGTATGAATTTTATGCAAATCACAAGTACGCTTATTCTATTTTTGGTTGCTCTTCTGTGTGTCACTGAGCATTGAGAAGTAATTTGCTACTTGAAGTTACATCTGAAGTTATATTTAAAAACATGCAGGGCTTAAATGATGGAATTCTCATTATTATTTCAAATCAGCATACTGCTCATACATATGCGTGACTTTAAGCTCCTGTTGATTCTCATTGAAAGACAGCAGAGAAGAGTTTTGTCCTCGAATAACAGATGCTCTTATCCTAGAAGAGTGACCTTATTTATCTGTTTTGTTTATTAATTGCTTTGCAAGTAAAAATAAGGGAAACAGCACAATTAAGAGAGTGTCTCAAACACTAAGTTTGGGACAGTTCATTCTGGGTCTGTTTTTACACTGCTACTAACTTAATTATGGTTGTCTCTGACTAGTACCATGTCCCATTCAACTACAAATTAAATGTAGTTTTGTTTTAGCAATTAAAATTGTTCAATATAGATACTAAAAAGTCTTTAGTGCTCTTGTCCTCATCAGTGGGTTATGTTCACCTACCAAACTTTGTTTAAACTCCTGACTCTCTGACACTGCGCTGGATAACTCAAAACCTAAGACTGCATTAAATGCATTAACATGGGTTACTGCTCTAGTGCTCTAGGCCCAAGCCTGAGCTTATAATTTGTGTTTCATTATTCAGCTGCTGCTCTCAAAACACCAGTCTCATATTTAGCTCTCAACATGCAGCAACATGTGGCTTCTGGAGATTGTTCATCAGAGGGATGAACCTTTCTTTCCTTCTGGTGTTCAAACACCCACAGGTACCACTGGTGCTGGGATAGGTGTACTGCCTTGGAGGAGCAGGTTGGGGAAGGAGAAGGCTCTTTGCATCTCTTTTCCCTACTACTGAAATGTGCCTTTGTACATGTGTGCCTAAGATAAATGACCCATTTCAGGTTTCTCACCATTCTGGAAACACATATGTGAATTTCAGAGATCTAAACAATTAAGGAAAAAATTTTCTATTCTGTTGTCATTACTGTGATATCTGTACATGCTGGGACATGCACTGTATGTATGAAATTTCCATTATTTTTCTGATATTTTCCTATGTCACTGATGATAATAATAAAGTTCTATTTTCTTTTAAATCTATGTGAATCAGCTCACACAGAGTTAAAAGAATAATCTCAGAAGATAACCCATAACCAAAACTCTATTTTTCTACTTTGCCAAAAGTTACAGACTTCCTGTTTTGTGGGTTTTTTCCTAAATATTTATAAAGTGAACTTTGCACAGTGCCTACTATGGTGGCACCAATTTATGGAAAATCCCATAATGTTTGACTCTTGCAAATTTGCAAGGTTGTGGCAAGCTTGTACCAGAAACATGACTCAGACATAGGGGATTTTTCCAACCTCAAAAAGTCAAGCATTTATCCTCACATCAAGCATTTGTCTTTTATATTTATTTATTAGAAAAAGAAGCATTTTAGGCATTTCACTTAAAGCAGAATATATAACAATTTTGTTTTATCAGTTATTTGTATCTAAAGAGAAAATTCAGGCAACATATCAGAAGCAATAGAGAGTAGAAATCTGATTATCCAGTCTCTCATTTTTGCACTCATTTAGGTACTTTCACAAGGTAGTTTCTGTACTGTGTTGCTTAGCATTACAATGCTTAATTTAGAAGCATACTCACTGAGACTGGAATCTGCAGTCAGTGGTAAATCTCAACTCTCCTCCTAAGATGGGGAAGCGCATGGGACTTGTCAGAGGATCACAGCAGTCAGTCTGTCAGATTGAGAGCTACCAAACTTGGCCAAGAGGAGATGCTGAACATAAGGGTGACTCTTAAATCCTGCCATTACTGGATGCCTAAATACTTTAGATGGCAATAAGATAAATATGTCATTGAATTTCACAGATCAAACACCTTTTAGCTTGTCAAGACCATTAATTGCTTCTGTCCAGTACAGTTTAATGTGAAATGCATTTCAAATCCTTGAAAAGTGGATACCCTTCCTGCAGACAAGTGTTTGAGTCACCAAGCTACAGAGTTTTGACTCCTTGTTTGCTCATGAGCTCCACAAACTTCTGAACTGTCTTTATCAAGATAAGCAGAGAATTACACACTCAGGTCCCCCCCCCAGTACTTTTTTATGAAGGTAATTAGGATGATAGTACAGAAATTGGGAGCTGGGATTTAAATCTTTTCAAACTAATTAATACTTCTGACTTTCTGGGAGAGCACTTGTAGAGCTGCTGAACCCATCTTCAGGGCACCATACCAAAAAATTGACATCCCATCTTGCCATCCCATCCTGCTCCCCTCCTGCTCCAGATCTCTTTTCTCTGCATCTTCCTCTCCTCCTTAGTCTGCTGGTTCAGTTGTTCATCTGAAAGTTCTCTTTAATGGTCCAATTTAAATATAAGAATCAGATTTTGAGGATTAGCTTTATTCTAAAATGGACAATTTCCCTGGACCATTTCACTGTACAATCATGCAAGGAGTGGCATTGGCACAGCTGAGGATCCTGGGCTGCATCAAATGAGAGCGTGGCCAGCAGGTCCTGGGGGGTGATTCCACCCTTCCAGTCCACTTTGGTGGAGACCCACTGAAATTTTGCACCCAGCTCTGGGCACCCAGCACAAGAAAGGCATGAACTTGTTGGAGTGGATCCAAAGGAGGGCCACAAAAATGGTCGCAGGGATGGAGCAGCAGTCCTACGAGGAAAGGCTGAAAGAGTTGGAGCTGTCCAGCCTGAAGGAAAAAAGGCTCAAGGCTTATTGTGGCTTTTCAATACTTAAAATAAACTTAAAAGAAAGATGAGGACAGGCTTTTTAGCAGGGCCTGATAGAAAAAGAAGTGTTAATGTTTAAGCTAAAAGAGTGTAAGTTCAGACTAGATATAAGGAAGAATTTTTTTACAGTGGGGATGATGAAACACTGGCATAGATTGCCGTGAGAAGTGGTTGATGCCCCATCCCTGGAAACATTCAAGATCAGGTTAGACTGGGCTCTGAGCAACATGATATAGTTGAAGATGTCCCCACTCCTCCTTGCAGGGTCATCATAGACAACCTTTAATGTTCCCTTACAGCCCAAACCATCCTATGATTCTATGATTCTCTGAATAATGAATGAGAGGATGTGATTAATAAATGGTTCTGGGAAGGAGTAAGTAGAAGTGTCTTTAAAACTTCTCTTCAGGTAAAGGATTTGGAATTAGAAGTACATCTGAGAAGGTATTGCAGATTCTTCAACAAAAGTACATACACAATGATATCTATGATTATCTTGCTATGATTTACATAGTTCTGACAATGTAAAAATTCTACCTACTTCAGCCAAAGTGGGTGATGGAGAGAGAACATACTGTTGAAAACAAGCCCAAAATGTAGTCTACTGAATCTTCTTTTCTAAATCTTTTCTAAAGTAGCAAATGTCCAATTAGAAACATAATGTCTGAAACTGAAATATATGTATTCACTCTTTCTTTGATTTTTCTATGGACTAAGATGAGACGTTGCCTTATACTCTTCCTTTATGTTGTATGACTGTAGAAGTCATACAACAATTCTTCAATGCCTCTTTGTTCAGCAGGAAATCTAGTGGCAGTTTTACAGATCCTGCTGCTTGCTTACTGTCTGACTTCTCTGTCGTCAGTTCTCTGTGGTCATTTCACATCAGCTTGAAGATTTTCTCCTTTCAGCTTTTTGCCAGATTTTCTTATTACTTCATATCAATTACCTCTAGCCAGGTCATTACAGAACTGAGTTCATTAACTTAGATAATAATTTCTCCATCCTCTTCAGGGTAGGTTCTAAAGCTCTCCTTTGCAGCTTATATCTTGACATTTTAAAATGCCAGATGTTAATTATAAAGAAAACCATTGCTAAGGCTTTTATGCTCTTATTTCTAGCAAATTAAAAAAAAAATATGTTTCTAGTTTTTATACTAATTTTATACTTTAGCACAGTGTATATGAAGAAAACAGTAATTTTAGACTATGAAGCACATAAATAATGGATAAAGAGTGGTTAACTTTTCTAATTTACTCTGGACTCAGAGACCTGTCAGACAAGACTTCATATGTAAATGAGAAGTGAAGTGGAATAAGTACCTGCATATAGCAATCTTTTGACAGAACTGCTCTGAATTTTAAAAGCCTTGTTCTTCTTTTTATGTTTAGTACACAGAGACAAATTAGAGGCTGCCTTTACATCCCTGTCTATTTGATATCAATACAAGTGATAAAAAACAAAAAAAGAGAAAAGTCAGCTTGCTTCCTGTGCATATGAAATAATTTTTTATCTAGATGCCACAAAACCTTGAAGCTTACAGTGCTCTCAAACATCAATTATGCATTAAAACAAGGATGTGATTCTTTAAACTGAAAACTGTAAATTGGAGTATAGACTATGGAGGTACAGATACAACTAAAAATTATCACACACTTTACAACAGGTATAGGGAAATTTTGCACCTGTGAAACAATTCAGATAGAATTTAATAGGAGATCCAAAGGAATAAATTGGCCAAAAAATTATTGTAAGCTAGGGGCCCAGAAAAAGATCATCTGGAAAATATGTGCCATGGGATTTTAGGAGATTCAGATGAATTTGGACTGTATGTGCAACTATATTCTATAATCAATAAGGATTTCATGAAGAATCTTTTTTCTAATTGCTTAGTGCTTGAGTCCTCTTCTGGATGAAGACCAGTGACCTGTGGTATGTGACCAATGTTCAAAGCAAGCCTGTTCTTCCTTTGCTATGCAGTGCTTTCTCCAGCAGGGCAGAAATGGCCAGGGAGTCTGATCTCCCAGCTCAACCCAGATTGCTCCATCTTACAGCCACACACAGCAAGTGGCACAAACAGTCTGAAAGCAGTGGAAAAGACAACCAAGTAAAACCAGCCCTGACCAGGGTCCCAGTTTGCAAGCTCAGCCAATTTTAAAACATTTCTGCAATGAGTTCAGTCTCCAAACCCATATGTATAAGAGTTTAGAACAGAATATTTGTGTTCCACTTACTTAAATGAAGATGTGTTAAAGTTCAGATCAAAGGTTTATATTCAGGCCTACTTATTGGAGATTTGTAAAACAATGTATATACAGTGGCATTCAGATGATAGTTCTTTAGTCACTTGCTATTTGTCTAAATAATAGGGGCTTATTCTTCTCTTACAATTTCCTTGTGAAAATGATGATTAAGAGAGAAAAAAGTTCATGGTGTAAGAAAAATTAGTGGCATGTAATATAATGTAATTTTACGTAAATTTAGTTTCTCATGTCAAGAACATTATATCAAATCTGGCAAATAGATAGCCTTTCTTTGTCAATTAAATAATCTAGACATTTAAAACAAAGTCTAGAATAGAGTTTTTCTTTAAAATTATTTTTACTCTTCATTCAGAACTTTTCTTTTTGCAAACCTTGCAATTAAATACTGCAGCAATATTCAGAAGAGATTATGCTGCATGTATAAAACTCTTCCTAGCAACATGACTAATCCTTAATTTTGCTACCCATCCTACTGCTTCCTCAGGAGGAAAAAGTCAAAGTATTAATGACGTTGTCCATGTGGGAGCTTAATGTACACTACTGAATGTTTTTATTAAGGCATTTAAAAATTATCTAATTACCAAAATTGGCCCCAAATTGTCATTGCTAGCAGGAAACAGCCCTATGTTTTAGGAAGTGCTACAAAAGTGAAGTCAGCACATGACTTTTATAATCTGTGTGATGTTACATACATCTCTCCTTGCCTCACTAAGGGGGCAGCAATAGCAAGCACAAGGCACTGGACGTGTAGATTTTTGCTGTGTCCCCATTCCTTTGTGAGTTCATAAACAAACAGATGATGCTCTGCAGGTAGATAATCAGCCATGGAAACTCCTCTGCACACCTCCCAGCATGATGCCTTTTGCAGAGGGTAAGTTTTCAGGGGTGGCAGAAGAGAATAGGATTAATTTCAAATTCCCAGCTGCTTTCTACTGGTATCAGCTATGGTGGCTATACCTTTTGGGTCAATAAGTACACAGGCTCCAGTATAAAGTTTTTTACCAACATGGGATTCAAAAAAGTCAGGTAACTCTTGTAAATGTTTTTTTCTCACTTCATAAACTAGGCTGTCCACTGGTAAAAAGCTCTTCTGAAATATAAGACTTTCTTCTTGCTGAGCAAAATAATTAGAATTTCTTTTCTATGCCTATTAAATAGAACAACTTATATTTTACAACTCTTGTATACCAGAAGCCTAATATTATGCAATCCATTTCATGAAACTTAAAATTATTTAACAGCCATTTTGCTAATTTTTTTCATCTACGATACAGAAAAGAAGCTAATGAATTTCGGAGGGGTTCCCTTTTCAGGAGAAAATTCCCAGCCTTCCACTAAGAGCCAGTTTTGGGATGCTGATATTATGATCTAAATACAGTTCAAATTCACTTTTTGCAGCAGCTCATTTTTGATGAAGCCTAAGGGTCTAAAATATTGGCAGCACTATTTCCCCTGTGCTTAATGGTATAAAATCCCCATATAAAATTGGTTAAATATAGGTTGTAAAAGACTGGGAGATTTTTTAATTTCCCTTGAGACACCACTGCCTGTTCCTCAGGGCTGTTTGTAGTTTTGTCTGTGATTTGGAAGGAGTTCCACTGGGTAAATGGCAGTAACTCTAGTCAAGACATGGCTTGAAAAAATATATATTCAGCAGTGTACTCCACAGGAGATGAATAAAGAGCTGAATGCATGGTAAATTCATAGCTGAAAATGCTTACCAGCCAGATGGAAAGGTTGCCATGAACATGTTTCCAAGGTAGTCTCCCTACCTGCACATTTTCTAAGGTATAATTTACCACTGTAAGGCTTCTTTGACCATCAGAATGGGATTTAGAGAGTCCAGGCAGCTTAGCACGTAAAATGGCAGTGGTCCTAACAGGCCCATCAGGGGCTGGTGGTACCTGGGAATCACAGACCATACCAACTCCACTGTGTGGAGGATGGAGTGATGAACATGCTTGCTTTGCAAACTGAGCTGGATGTACTCGGGTACCATGTCTAATTTGGTCAGAGATAAGATCAGTTCAACATCAGGAGTGCTAGGGCAGAGATTCAGAAGTGGCAGACCCCATACACATTGGACTCAGTAGTCCAAAGTGGCTGCATATTTGTTCATGCATTGCACTCAAACATCTTATTGCCAGTCAGAAATATGGAAGCTCTGTCTTTTTACACATCAAATGCTAACATTCAACCTCTGAGGTGCACAGACTAAGCCCAGGCTTATAGCAAGGAAGACTGAAGGAGCTTTGGATTTCACAGGCAGAAATATCCACCTCACTGGCGCTTTAAAAACAAAAAGGGGCTGACAGGATGAAAAAGCTGCAACAGGGAGAAGAAAAAGAATAGAAACAAACATAAGGCCATTTAAAAAAATGGTTCATCTCATTTACATACAGAACAGTCTGAAGATGTAGCTGTGACCCAGGATTGTGCTCCAGGTAACCTGAATTTAATTTAGTCAGGAAAGACAGTTTATGTATAGGGAAAATAGCATAAAAACCAAAACAGCCCAAAACCTATTAATTTTTAATAACTTAATTTTCATTCACACAGTTGGCTTCAGGATGCCAGGGGAAGAAGGGATGTTGTTTCATTCTTTCTTTGAAGAGCCCAGGTTTTTTTGGTTTTTTTTTTTTTTTTTTTTTTTTAATCTGATTTAATGTTATCTCCTGTTGAAGACTAGAAAAATTTCTGCTGGTGTGAGAACTTGCTGTATAGCAGGACCTCCACAAATAAGGGGCAATTTTTTTCCCTCTTCTCAACCTTAAAGTATTTACTACAATTTAAATGTTGATATTTAAATTTTACAATTTTACTTTCCCTGATATCTGCACAGGACCTAAGTCCCAATGCTTCCCTGAAACTTCTGAAGTAAGATCTGCAGTGGTATCATCCCTACTGTATTTTCTTCCATAGTTTTAAAGCAATAGTTTTAATCTTCCTTACCTAACATTACAGAAAAAGTAAACAAAGTACAAGAAAATAAAATATTGTTTTTTCTTACAGTGACATCTGGTTTAAAGCCACCTTTAAATATCATATCTGATGCCTGTTCTGTTTCTTTACCTGAAAGGCAATAATTTGCCTTACTGTGCATCCAGTAATGGCACTCACTGTTAGCTAGGAAGCACAGATTAGTAATGGGGAATATTCAGATAATTGCTCTGTAAGACATCTATGATGAGAGACACACAATGGTCTAGGCATTGCATCTTCATTCAGGTTGAACTGTCATTTTTATGCTTTATCTTCACAATTCAGTTTCAAAGATTTAGGCTTCCAGATGATTACATGTCATAAGTGGCTAAAATAAACTACTGAATGTTACTGAAGTGTCTTCTGAGCACAAAAGAAAGGAATAAAATTATTATGTATTTATTTATTTACATAATAAATGAAAATGTGAAGAGTTTCCTGAGGGGCTCAAGTTGTCTGAAATTAGATACCTGGGAAAAGTTACAGGGAATCATTTTAAATGCTTCTGAATGCTAAGATGCTAAAAATAAGTGTATTTATTTAATACTTTTCTGGTTTGTCTCATTAAATTCTCTGCTAATTTTAAACAAATCCTAACGACCATCTGCAACATGTATTTATTTTAAATAACCTTGAATAAAATGTTTCCTTTTTGACCCTACTTTCAAAATGCTCCAGATTGTTGAGATGCATTTTTAATATTGGTCATCCTAAAGTAAGACTTTGAGGCAAATCTCTCTAATCATGGGCCTAGAGTCAGATCATGGAGGCTTTTCTTATAACTTTGTACAATAATTTGTTTATCAGTTTAGTCATAAACTGGCAATTGCCATAATTGTCAGTGACCGTAAATATCTGATCAGATTTCACGGGAAAAAGATTGCTTTGAAATCCTTTTCTCAGGTGATATACTAAATCCAGTTAGATTAAGCTTCCATACTGCAGTAAAAGCATAAATCAAAACAAAGAAAATGCTGTTTATGCTCTAATTTGTCTATTAGTTAATGATGGGACAGTGAAATAACATAGGCTTGTATCAAAATTGTTAAGACATGTCATTATCTTACTAAGAAAGACAGATTATTTAAATTGTCATAGAAGAGTTTACTTCTGCACCCTTTCCCTGAAGTGAAAAAATGTTAACAAAAACATTGCTAACTTCCTTCTAATTTTGCTATGTTGTCTTAAACTCTTTGGAATGAGAGATTCTAAATTGGTATAGATTTAGGCAAATACTGAAATTAAATATGACATTTTATATAATGTTTAACACATAAATATGAAACACATAAAGATATATTTCATTTAAAAAGGAAGCTTATCAAGTGTAAGTTTTGAAGATTTTCTGAATCCTACTGAAACAATAATGGAGCAAGTGATTTGTTCTCAGACACCTGGATCCACGAAGTGCTACAGGACTTTCTGGTCAGGTCAGGTTATGGTGAAGAACATCACAAGAAAGCCTCTCTTAGCGGGTTACATTATCAGTCTTCACATATTAAATAGTCTCAGTTAACTGATGACTCCTTCCTCAAATCAGAATTCAGGAATCTGTTCCTTATTCAGACTTCAAAATTTGTTTCAGTGTCTCTCACAGGGCTCTGAAATCTGATGAGAAACAAGAAGTGCATTCAGTGAAGCCCTGTAAGTATGTTTCCATAGTGGGCTGTGGAGCCTAGATGATAAATTCTAGAAGCTGGTCATGGCTATCCCTGGCTTCTTAGCATAAGCTGCTTTAAAACATATTTTGAAGCCTTTCTAAGCAGAAAAGAATCACTGAACTTCAGTGGGAAAACCAGGAGAAGTCATATCTAGTACTATTTAAGCTGTATGTAGCTACAATTGAAATTTAGTAGAAGTTCTTTTTCCCTTAGGGATATCACTTCCTCATTCAGGTTACAAAGAGGCCTGAGGGGATATCCCATTTCAGCAAACAGAATATCAAACAGAAAGCTATAACTCTTAGCTTTTGTTTCCACCATGCTACTTAGTACATTCTTAAGATGGAGCAAAAAGAGAACCTTGCCATTTGCTTTGTGGAAAGAATAAGGTTCTCTCAAGGTGAACTTTATGCTCAATGTAAAGTTCATTCAACAATTACATCGATTGGTGTTCATCCAGAAAGTATTGATGGAATTACTGAGTCAGTCATCCTTTCAGTAATGTGACAAATAACTGGACTAAAATATGTTAGTCACTTACTTAAATGTTCTTTTCTGGCTTGTAGCATTACATCAGAAAATACAAACTCTCTTATCAGTTCCTGATTTTGGCTGGAATGGACCAGGAAAATCATGACTGAAAGAGGGAAGGTTTCCATTTGTGTTTCTGGTATTATCTGTTAGCTAGAGTAGGAACACTACCTTCAAAAGGTTTTTCATTGCTAGCTTTATTAAATGACTTAGGTTAAAATTTCTGAGATATTTCTCTGTGGCAGGAAGCTTTCAACATCTCTCATGCACTTCAGGGTGTTTGCTTACTAGGTTTGTTTTACCTTGGCCTATTTTAGTCAGTTTTTAGTTTGTTTTTTAACAAAAACATGTTGAAAAATTATTAATGACCTTGGCAGATATTAATTAAAGACAGTTTAATGGCTCTAAGGAAAAGAAGACCTTGACCAATTTCTTTAAGTACAGATGAAATTGCAAATGAAGAAGACTGGTGTGTACTGGTGAGGAGGACTGGGAGAATCATATGAACAATGTGAGTCACAGATGAGGTTGACTGAAATATGATAGAAAACATACAAAACCATTTCAGAAAATCCATTCTATCATTATATCACTAGTGATTCTCAAAGGAAATATTTAAATTATTAACTAGAAGGATCTATCCTACTTCTACTAAAATATTTATTCCAGGTTTGAGTAGGTAAACATGAAAACATGATTCTGAACATGAGGTGAGGAGGGGAATAAGGGATTTCTGGGTCCACATAAAGGACAGCTGTACCATCAGAGTCTTAGAGCAAAAGGAATCTGGCTAGAGACCAGTGAGAGGTTTTACAGAAGATGAAATGAAACATATCCCAGTCATGAAAATCCAGAAAGCTCTCTGAGACAGAAAGAGTTTTAAAGGTAGAAGGATGACATAACAGTTGAGAAAGTCAGGAAGGAAAGATTTGTGTGGGAGAGATTAAGAGAGATTTTAGCCAAGTAGAGCTTCAGCTGACAGCAAATTTATGCAAAATACTTCCAGAAGGCAGCCAATATGGTTTTGGATACAATTCAGCTACTAGTTGATCTCATAAATAGTTCTCATTTGGAAATATTAACATGAAATTATGTCAGACAAGAATTGGTTAAAGGACAGTAGCCCATGAAACAGCTGCAGAAAATACAACAGAAGTAAAAAAGATCTTTAAAAAATCCCCTAAAATAAAAAGGAGAAAAACTAATAGAAAAGGCAAGACCAGAGTTCAGAAAACTCACTCTGTTGGTAGCAAACAAGAGATATGACACACAAAGGTAGAATGTCGAATGCCAGAGATCTCCAGATAGCACATGCTAAAAAGGAAGGACAAAAAAAGATGGTACCATAAGATGCAACCATGGCAAACCTTAACTAAGACTCCAAAATATTTTAACTAAAATCCCTTCCTATGTAACATAATTGTAAACTCACAAAATATTGTACAGCTTGAATACAATGAACTAAGTGCACACACAATATCAGGTTGTAAAACCTCCAGATATTCCAGATATTCATCTCTTATTTGAAGTATCATGACTACGTGACTGTAGGCCAGTCATACTGAAATGAGTACTCTAGGGAAATATACAAACCCACTTAGTCACATTTGCTTCCTAGTGTTGATAATCTCATTTTTCTGAAGTAGGGTAAAAAGATAAAACTACCACAGATTTAACGTGTCCATTCACTGCATTGTCAAAGCAGTCTGGAAATAAAGTAAACTTTTGACAATGGTGAGAGAGTTTATAAAAATAGGTTTAATACAAGTTACGTGATGTCACCATTGAGTCAGAGATGACACAGACTCCAAAAGCAATCAGAAGGCTAATTCTCTTTATTAAGAAATGCATTCCTTTTTATACTCTAGTTCACTACAGGTGGACCTGATGGGTCCTTTAATCAAAACACCATCACCATTGGCTAATTAAGAAAGCACCCTTTGATAAACATATCTCCATAACACATTCCACATATTCACAAACACCAGGTGCAGCAACTTAGATAAGAATTGTTTATAGTTCTTTTCTCTGAGCCTTTCCCAGAACGATGCCTGGGAAAGTTGTCTGTTTCTCTCTGTGGCCAGAGAGCTGGCACCACAATGTGATGTCATAATGAAGTCATAAAGAGCAAAAGCTACTTGCTGTTGATGATGATGAAGGAGGAAAAGAGGAATGCAGTATGTACTCCAAAATGTGTATAGAAATAAGACTCAGTTTAGGTTTGCTTCTTCAACCAAACACTTGGAGTCAAGCTACATGATGATAAATGGGAAATAAATGAATGCTGTTTGACTGCCAAAATGGTACCTTTGTTTCTCTTTTTAGACTGCTATTTTGTTCTCTCAGTTGTGCTTTCTGTTGCATATATAATGGATTTGCATAAACAGTTGACAAATAACTGCAGGATTGTATGGGAGCAGCAGGTGCCTATTTTTCTGGTCTGCATAAACCTTATTCGCAGGAAAACTCCACACTTCAAGAAATAATTAGCACTGCATGTCACAGTAGACCACAAAAACTGAGTAGAAATTATTACAGAATTAACAATGGCCTTTTCCTGAGCATGTCTGAAAGCTCAATCAATTTACAATTCTATTTGTTTATAGCAAAAACAGGCAAGAGAACCACTGTCTTTCCTTGTGGCCAGGTTATTTCTGCAGAAGCAGTTTTCCATTTTCTGTTTCTCCTACCAGGCTTGTTTTTATATGAAATCTCCTCAACTCTCTTGCAAGAATTTTTTTCCAAACCCTTTTTCCCTTGGCTGTTGCTGAGTGCCAATCTGTCTTACTCCTTTCATTATTCGTAATAGCTGAATTTCTGACACCAATACAGAAATGGCCACAGGAACTCATTATGTCTGAATGAAGACTTGTTTAGGATATCTTGTAGATGGATGCACTTTGAAACACTCCATGGTAGTAAAAAAAATAGTTGAGATGAGAACTGAAGTTACATTTTCAAATTCACTTTTTAAGCTTCCAGAATAAATAAAAATAATATTTTAAAGACACGTGCTCTCAACTCAGAAATGCATATATATATATATATATGCACATGTACAGGGGAATGTGTTTTTGTACACATGGGGTAGTTATATATGTACATGGAAGTGAGGAATGAAAGTAATCCCTTGTTACATAATTTTTTAATTGACTTAATGCAGAAGAAAATATATACATTACAGTTAACAGGGACCAAGATTCACCTCATACAAAGATGAAAAATTTGAAAGAAAATAAAGATTTATGATTAGAACATAACTCATGTTAATCTTTTGAGGCCAACATTATACTCTTCTTTGGGACATTCACTCTTGTAAGGCTTCCTCTAATATATGAATGCATCAGTTTAATTGTACATTACATGTCTGTTTCTCTTTAGGCCACTGCAATTGATGTTAGTAAAAAAATCTAAAACTACGGTTGTACTCAAATACATACAGTTGTCATGAGCTCTGATATTTTTTACTGCATGCTATACTTCTCTTATTACAAAATAGAGCAAAGCTTGTTGATGATCCCCTTCTGTGTCAGAATGCAAGGGTTAAGTAAACAAAATTTACTTGCTTATCATGTTGTCTAAGAATCTGTTAGCCAAATGAACATAACAAAAAATTATGGCACAGATCAGGATAAACTAAAAGTGCTGAAGTATTCCCTTTATGAGACTGTACAGTTTTCTAATACTGACTCACCTGTGATTCTCTAAGTTCTTGGGGGACTTCCTCAGTCACTTTTCTTGTCCTGTATTATTCCATTATCCCATTGTCTCATCATGGGATATTTGTATGTGCATGAACAGCAAACGTGATATTTGTGGTAATCAAACAATCACAGGGCAAAATTCAAATTCCATCTCCTCCTCTTTAAAAAACTAAAGTTGAGCACAAAGGAGTAAGGTTAGCAGGCTGATTGTGTGATGTGTTCTGTCTCACACTATGAATCATCCATCATCTGTCATCCATCTTGGGGAATTTAATGCTATGCCCTTTACTTTTATATACATCCATAGGTCACAAAATAGAAACTAGACCTAATCTTATATAAACAAAGTGCCCTTCTAAAGAAGTGCTTATTAAGACAAAAATACAAACAAAAAAAAACACCAAAACCAGCAAAAAATTTATAGAATTACAGAAGCAGGTGATACCATGCCAATACAGAATATGTCTTATACCCTAGCATTAAACTCAAAGTTTATAATTATGTATTTTAATTGTAATTAAAATATATGGAGATTATTACATATACTTTCAAAGAGAAAGCCTGTGATGTGAGAAAACATTATATGCTTATTGAAAGCTTATTGAAAGAAAGGTATGTTTTCACTAGTTTGAACCTGACAGGGAGGCACAAAGGGCACCATAAACTCCCATTACTGGGAATCAAAAGTCTGGAAATATTATCTATTCTGACATATCAGGACAACTCAGGGCAGCTTGACTAGAGAAAAATAGGAAATTTTGCATTTCCATATGTGTGTGAGGGAGAGATCACAACTATCTTAACTTTGATAAAGTTCCTTGAAGTACAGGCTTCTGGCACACAGTTACCAACCAAGGGTTTCTCACAAATAAAGCAGCCTAAAAAACCCTCTTTTATTTCCCTACTGCAATTGCCTGGATTCTAGTGTAGAACATCCAGAATAAGGACAAAATAAATAAAAACAATAATTAAGAAATGAGAAAAAGAAAACCCAATGTGTCCTTCAAATATTTTGTTGGAAAAAATCAAATTGGAGTATTAATGAGCAATATATAGAAAGAAACACACCTTGTACTGGGAGATTGTGATATTGCTCCTTTCAATTTGGGAAAATAATATTGAGCAAAAAGTTTCTTTAAAACTTGCAGAAATGCAAAGCACAGAATAATTACCTTATTCTGGTATGTGAATTTACCTGGAGCCACATGCAAGGTAGGCTGGCCCTGTGATAGGTTTTATTGAGGTTAGTCTTCCAAGAGAGAGAAGGTAGATATGGTTAATAAAGCAATGGTCACAGGAAGGGTTAGCAGAACACAGGCAAGACACTGTCCTGGCAATGAGAACCAATCAATGCAAAGCTCTTATGAACTATATTTACAAGCAGAGTCATGGTCTAAGGACAGCTGAAGGAAGCGACTGAAGAAAACAGCAAATTTACTCTTTCCATTCATTAAAGACCTGCATCAGTAACAATTCAACACAGCGAACAAGAAGATGGTACATAAGGATGGCTACTAGCCACATGGCTGACTATGAATAGAGATTTTTTTGGTTTGAGTAAATAATATATTTGGATACATTTTCATACCATTAACTAAGTGTATTTGTAACTCTAAGGGTGCCTCATTTATATCTTTCAAAGCATGTAGGTACCTTAGTGTATAATGACAATTTTGTTGGAGGGGTATGTATGATCTGATAATAGTTTCCTGTTTCCTGTTTTGTTTGTAATGTTTCCTGTTCTTGAGAAAAATTTATAATAAAATTGAGCTTGTTTCCAATTGCCATCTTGGAAAATTCCAGCCTGGAAACTTAAACTTTAAAATTTGTTGGAAAATAATTATATTTCATATAAAATATATAAATTATTAATAACTTATATATATAAATATAGATTAATTTTAAAGGAACTAGAAATAGAATTGTATGCTGTGAGGGATCACATTTTAACTGTTAGCAAGAGCCTAGTTTTACATGCACTGTCACTGCATACACAGTAACACATGTATGTATATATAAGATCATGCTCAATTATTAAGACTACAAAATAAACATTAGGAAGTTCAAGAAAGTGACAGTAATTTAAACTGCTTCATAGTAGATGCCTTAGAGCACTGTTTCTGTAAACAGTTAACAGAAATTTGCTCTTTATCAAAATTTGTTATTATATGGTCCCATGTTTGTATGGCAGTGGTTAGCATTTCAAGCCAAGCTCAAAGAATATGAAAAAAAAATTAGTTTCCATATTGGGATTCTTTGTCATACCAACATCATGTTGTTGTAGGCTCAAGGGTCTTAATTCAGAAATTGCAATAATTTTGAGATTAATTCCACTGATTTCTAACATAAAAATAAATTAACTTTTTTTTAAATATTTAGTCAGAATATATTACTCACATGATTAAATTACTGCATTTTTTCTGTTGTTGTTTCAAATTAATTGGTCCTCCTCCCTCTGTCTGCATTTAAGCCCTGTAGTGGAAGGTTACGTCCACATTAATTTGGAGAATTTTTTTTAAATAAAAGGAAATTATTTTTAAATTGGTTAAACAAAGAAACTGCCTGATATACCAATTTCCTACATTTCTTCAATAGGATGTTAAGATGTTATAGTTACCTAATGACCTGAAGATTAATAAAGAGAACCATAGAAAATTAATTAATACAGAAAACAGGGTAGGTGTTAAAAAAATCCTAAAGCCTAACATGCAGAAAGCATTTCAGCTGGCAACTTAAAAGTTATTTTTTAATGAATTAATAAATATATCATTTATATAAAGAAACAATATTTATTTGACTCAGCCTGAAAATATAATGAGTGGCACAAAGAATTTCATCCATGTTTTTTTCTGCTTTAGCACTTCAGATAAAAAGGTTCAATTTTGGTCTGACACTGCTGTTATTGTTAATACCAGTACATCAGGAACATCTGTACGTCTCTGATGTAGAGATAAAACATATACTCAGCTTAGATAAAAGTTACTCTGATGGAGAAAACAAGAGTGATGGATTTACAGAACAGATCACTTAACTTAATTCCTGAAACTATGCAGAAACATGATTATTCACCTAAGAGGTAATTACAACCCACCAATATGAATTTGTCAAGAGCAACTCATGTCAGAGTAGTGTAATCCTTTGATGAGATTACTGGCCTGTGACTTCCAGAGAGATGATTGCAGCATCTTGATCCCAACAGCCCTCTGGACATAGTTCTATCCTGTGTTGCAGTGGGAAAGTCAAGAGAAACAGAAAAGAACAAACTGCTAATAATTCTGTGCACAAATAGTTGGAAAACAACATTCTCAGTGTAGTTATCAATGGTTTGTTGTCAAATCAGAAGGACAGATATGGGTGGGATGTTTGGATGATGAAATAGGGCCCATACTTGTAAAATATCTGCCTAATATTTAGCTGAAAAAAGGCTTAAAAATCTCCGAAGGATCAGATTTGAATTCAAATTATGTGGGTTAACTGAAGAAATGGTGACACCAGTAAGGTGATTTTTCTTAGTATCGGATGGAGATATAACATCCAGGAAGAAAATCAAATGCATAACCTCTAATTGAGAATTAACTAGCTGAACAGAATGCTACAGAATCCTAAAATGGAGAACTACAAAGACTAGAAATATCTTTCCAACTTAGTTGCTTTCTTCACTAAAGCCAGATGTCATGGGGTTACTGTTAAAACAGTAATTCTATTCCAAGTACTTTCTCGTATATAAGAACAGTTTCAAACATTTTTCAATGACTTAATGCAAACTCAGGGAAAATCAGTAAGAAAGGAAATTTGTAAATTATCTAAATCAAGTAATGAGATTGTTAAGGCTGCAGAAGGAAAGGTAAGATAAAAGCATTAGGAAGGAACACAGACCAAGGACCATAAAAAAGTTCTAATATGTGAAATGTTATCCAAGAAAACTGTAATTAGTAACATTCCACAGTTGTAGAACACAGGACAAGGGAAAAGAAAAAGGGCAAAACCAGTTTAAATTTGCTTCAATAGTTAATAAGATAAAATATTAGAAATTATTTCTAACTGTAAGGATTGTCAAATGGGATCAAGCTAGTTTGGGAAGATGTTGACTGTTTTTATGATTAACATACAAGCAAAACATCTGTCAGGGGCTGTTCAGTTATACTTGACCTTGACTCAAAGTGAGGAAGTGGACTAGTTTAATCTATAATCCTGAAATATTAACATCCTTGGGACAGGAGACATGCAGATTTCCAAAAACTGGGGGAAAAAAAGCCTATTTTAATTTTATCTGTGCAGCTCACAGAGGAACCATTTACAAGTCATAATGAAAAAGAATCTCTTTAAAAATACATGAAGGGCAAATGTGTTTTCTTTATCAGCTCCTACAATTTGGTGCACATTATAATTTCTTTCTACTGCAACTTCCAGGGTTCCATTGATCCTGTGATGTGGGAGGACTCCTAGGTGGGAATCTGTTACCCTGAGCAACATGAGAGCATTAAATCAGTTGTGCTCTGGGAAATTGAAAGTAGGCTACATGCATTTTTGCATCTCGGCCAATAAACAGATTAGTGCTGCAAGTGCAGGAATTTTTATCAAATTAATTTGTTAGTTTCCCCTATTGGTATTTTTTTTTTGTGCTACCTGTCTTCCATTTGCTTGATAAGAAGGACAAGCGTTCTGTTTGTCATAGGCCTCATACTGAACTCTGCTCAGTTGGTCTGCTTTATTGCATACATTCATTTTAAAGTTCATAAATGAGAAATCCAATAATGTGCAACTAGAGAAACCAGCTGGTTTTCATTCCATTTTAGCTGAATAATTATTTTTGTATTGCTAAAACACAGAAAGATTTCTTATTTTTAAGAATAATTTTAGTATTTATGGAACACAGCTTGATTCATACCTACTGCTAAAATATTTTTTCCCTCACTCTCTGTGTTAGCACATTCAGCATTAGATCTAGGAGAAATTTCTAGATATGCCTCAGTGTAGTCAAGTTGGGATTCATCTTTCCTAAGTCTGCTATGTAAGAGTGAGGCTTCTAGATTGAACTAGCTCATCTAGATTCCTGCTATGGTCAGTGGGTAGAGAAACACCTTGAGCTGGTTAGTCCATCTCAGCTGCAGAACTTTAAAGCAGACTGAAACCCAGGACTATGTGGGTCTTGGGTAATATTACAGACATACCCATCTTGGATGAATGAAGAGCTAAGTCTTTGGAGAGGTGATATCACAAACCAACTCAACCTGGGCGCTGTTGTGCTCTTTTACAGGGCAGCTATAACATACCTTCCTAGAGGCAATTTGAAAAAAAAAAAAACTACCCTGCTAGAATATTTTCTCCTTGAAGACAAAGTTTAGGGTTGGGATGTTTTTTTCCCTTGCTTTCAGGTGTGAGGGGTTTTTACTGAAGTGATCCCACATAAAGTCAGCCAGGTTTGAAATTGCACCTTGGATTACAACTTCTTAATGAAGCACGTTTTCTTCCCACACAAAGGCTAGAAGATATTGAATTGCAACTCAGCAGCTGGACAGGGTGTTGCTTCAGGCTGGCTTGCAGGAAATATCAGATGGCATCTAAATAGAAAGCTTCAGCTCAGAAATCACAGTGAGCATTTCCACCCACTTGTTCAGAGCTCTAAATCTTTTCCTGAGGGCAGGCACTGACACATCAGAGCAGGAGGCAGATTTTTCTATACTAGGTCCACATGGTGAGACTTGCCTAGAAATAAAGACTTCACAGTTGAATCCAATATGAGCCGCAGGAATCTTGAGTGTACTGTACCTATTCTTCAAGAAAAAGGACTAACCTCCAGCTCTCTGTTTAAATGGGATCAGCTTCTAGTGTCATTTATGTCCTTTTAACAGTGATATTTTTAGCAGGTGCTAAAAAAGAATATACTGCGTTATTTTACTGTGTTTGATAAATTGCTTCTCAATTTCTTTAACTAATGATTGAATTTGGAAAGTATACACAGTATGAATTCTAATAAAATGGACTGTAGATCTAAATAAGCAACTTGAAGATCTTCTGACTTTCTCCAATGAGCTGACAGCAGGAACCAGGACAATTGCTCAAGTGTGAGTGATGTACATTGGGGAGTAACATAATGTTGGCTCACAGGAAATTTAAGACGTTATCTTAATTTAATTGAATAAATTACAAATCTCACTTTCCATATCTTCGGTCTTATGAGCCTGTTCTTCAGCTGTGAAATTTAAAACAATAAATGAAAATAATCAGGATCCCTGTAAGCATGTTGGCTATGTTTCCTACTAAGATAATTAAACATGCTTAGTTTCATATCTGATGTTGATAATTTTTCAAACAAATAGAAGCTATTTCATACTGATGAAATTTCTCTTTCATAGTGATATCTAGTCCTATTCCTCATGCTATTATGTTAATGCAGAGTTTTGTGAGTAAACAGACCCCTCCACGAGCCCTAGGACCTGTAGACTCAAGACAGCTCGGCACTGAAGGTGATTTAGCAGATTAAATTCAGCTAACCAGCCTTGATGGGAGGTGGGATATATTAGGTTGTACTCACAACCTGATAATGTCTGTGCACTAGTTTGGAGTGCAAATGGTTTAAGAACACTTCTGTCTGAATAAGTAATAGTGACATACATTTCAGTCTACCCAAATTAACTTTGAATGCTTATGAGAAGTTCAAAATATATGTGGCATTTATTGTCCTCTTTCCCTACTCTTTCCCTTCCATAAGATGAAAGAAACAGGGGGAGGGGAAGCAGGCATATAAATAAGAAATGGGTTCTTATTCCCAATTTTTCCTTGGCACTTCCAAATGGAAAACAATTTTTTTTTCAATTCATCCAAAGTATTATTGTCTTTTCTATCAGCTGTTAAACATACTTTTCCTATTTCTTTTCATTTCAACAAATCCAGTACTATTTTTGCTGCAGTTTTATTGCTCTTTAAGCATCCTATGATCTTCAAATTAATTTTGGACTGTCCATTTAATTCAGATGAAAGAGTCAAGTATGACAAGACCTATTTCTGCAAAGAGCAGGGATAATCTCTACAAAGAGTTCATAGAAGTGGCTCCAGTGTTGGTACCTAGAGAGAAACTGATTACAACAGACACTGCTACATGGAAATATTACACATTTTAATAATACCAGACAGACTCAGAAGGAGGATTGGTAATGGGTTCCATCTGGTTTGGTTGTCTCTGTTCTGTCTCAGAATGACTTTATAATTAGCTTTGGATACATTAAGCCCTGAAATTTCTACCCTGAAATAAGCTAGGTGGCATCATAAAAGTTTAAAGTCTTAGATTTTCATTTTGGAGATTCATATAGGAGGTCAAGGATTGACTTCAGTTAATCATGCATTCTGATACTTGATTTAAAAGATCAAGTAGATGAACTGGATATAGCTGAGGAGAGTGGATTAAATTAAAATATGCAAAATGGTCATTTAGATAAAGTAAACCTTAACGGACTTTTTATTACTGAATTTTACTTAAATTGCTAATACAGAAAATTTACTAGCAATTCAAAAAGGAGATGTGAGAAGCAGAATTTCTTTATGCCTCTAAAAAGTAAAATAAAGCTTGAGAAGCTCACTATATCTTTACTGATGGTGTTATTAATAAATTTGACTCATTATGCAGTACCTCTGCATATTTACACAGACACTTCTGCAATTATTTACTCTACAAATTAAACCTTTCTGGAAATCAAATCCCTATGGATACTGAAAAGACACTAAATTTTATCATCTGCATTGGGAAAATCATCTAAATTAATTTGAATTTGTACATTGTTCCTCAGTTAAACAGTTGATATACATTGTTTCCCTTGTTTCTAGTAAAATGCAACAGGATGATTATTTTTAAGCAAAGTCTTTTCTAATTATGGAGCAAAAGATCAGTCAACTGAGAACTGACTAAATGCTAATTGGAAAGCCACAAATAGGTTTAGGAGATGAACTCTTATGTTATAAAAGCAAGAACAGACATTCATGCTTAATAAACCTCAGCAAGAACAGACATTGAAAGACGAATGATGGAAAAGTCTCAACCTCACTTGGTGCTGAAATGGACCAATATGTTAAATCCTAGTTTAAAAAGGTAGTAGTAATGAAACGGTTGTTAATCTGAACCCGTGGAAAATTTTTGAAATTACTTAAATTACTTTCTGATAATAAATCTTAATATAGTTTTAGTGGGCTAAAGTTTTAAAGTTTTTATCCTGCACAGAACATTGAAAATAATGGTGCCTTGTCATCTGGGAATGGAGCCTATCAAGTTTTCATGGTGGTCATTAAGACAAGAGCGATATTAATGTCTTCTCCTGCTATTCTCCTTTAACTGTTTCAAGTTGTGTCTCTGATTTATTCCTGAAGAATTCTATTGGGATGTAAAGATTACCACTTCCCCAGTACCCTGAATATATCATTCTCGAGGTACTATTCATGTCTCCTAATACTTTCAGTACATTTGGATCCTTTCCCTCCTCAGTCCTCCACACTGCCATATCCCACAGCGGAGTTAGCCCAAATCTTTCCAGCAGAGTAGCCTGGGATGGATTTTATTGTTCTTTAAATGGGCCCTTCACACAGTCCAAGAATGGGATGGAAAGAAGAAAACTAAAGTTATGAAGCTGCAACAAAAAAAACAAAACAAAACAAAACAAAACAAAACAAAACAAAAAAAAAAAACCAAACAAAAAGTCAAAACCAAATAAAACAAAAAGATAAAAACACACAAAAAAACCCCAAAACCAACCAACCAACCAAAAAAAAAAAAAAAAAGATGGGGGACACACAGTCCTAGATACTCACATTTCTTGCTTTTGTTGCAATCAAAAGAAAGGCTGTCTCTCACTAGAAGTTTATTTCACTCTTTAAATTGGTCCTGCTTTATTAATAGTGTTTATTCGTCATTTGTACAATATTGACATAGGGAAGCTAAGAAGTGAGTGTAGGACTATTTTGCTACCTTTAACAGCAGTGCCTGGAGCCAAATCTGACCTCCAGTTCCACCCATATACTCTACAATATTCTTGCTTCAATTAATTATCATCAATCCTGTCAGCTGGATAAAAGGTAATGAACATAATTACTAGCTATGGGTAAGGGCTGAGCTATCTAACTAGTCAAAGGACACATTTTGAAGACATGTTTTGCCAGATAGAATAAGTACATACTGAACAAAATACAAGGAAAATTTATATCATTTCATTAAATTAATTATTAAAAATTAATAAATCCTACCGTATGCAAAAAATAAATCACTAGAAAAGTATTTTTTAAATTAAGTATACAACAATAATATCAAGATGTTAGAAATTTCTAATGAATTAGTAACAAATAAAAATGCTACTAAAGATACCTACATGATTCATGTCTTGTGAATATTATATTGTTAACAGGAAAGCATCATTTGTGAATGGTAATGGTAGCCTTCAAGCATGCAGGACATACACAGTAGCTTACTTTTAATAATACAAAGGGCATACCTTACTTACACTTTCATAAATTACGTGTTTAGAATGTATGGTTTGACTGCCTTTGACCATTGCACTTCATTTATTAATACTTGAGTTTTTGGCTCTATAAGTGTATTCAAGTCATCTCTATTGTATTGTTTATGAGAGGAGTAACCGGGAAATCATGCCCATGAAAAATAAGGTCAATTTAAATAATTTAGTTTCAGCATTACTAAAGTCTTAAGCTCCTGCTTAATCACAAATACTTGAAACATACACCAATCACTTCCATGATTTAAATATGTTACAAAATATTTCCTAGAAATATTTCCTCTATGCAGTAGAGTTCATCTCTACTGCATATGGTAAGATGATGGTTTGCCTACATTCTCATTAGTATTTGTGGCTGTAATAATCCAGATTAATTACTCTAGTCTGATGGGTTTTTTTAAAATATTTTTAAAAGTTAGAAATAATTTTTTTAAGTCTTCTTTTTTATGGAGTACTTAATTTCTTCTTTGCAAACCAATATTTTACCATTTTTCGGGCAATTTAAAAAGATGCTTGCATTAAAACTCTTGGCTATAAACCTGTTTTGTCATTGGTCTTAGTTAACAGGCAGAAGAAAATATTTTCTGTGAAGCTTCATAGCAGCTTGCTCAATCTCAGATCAGCTCTTTGAAGGTGGGAAACTAATTCAACATAACACAGAGAAAGCATAGATTCAAAGAATCTGCAGTAAAACTAAAAATATTTTATGCAATGAAAGAATCCACTGTGATCCTGAAAAGCCTTTTCAAAAGCCTTTATAAGGCTGACAGATACTTGAGACCTTTGTGCACTGCTGGCATCAACATTTTGGATCATGATATTTTCTACATATAAAAATATAGAAGTCTAAATCTAAACAAACAATCCGTTTTGAGAGGTTGTTGACCCATTTCTCATCTAAATTCTATTGCAGATCAATTATACGCCTATTTGCATCAAAATAATTCTTATATTAGCAGCAACCCCTGATTTAGTAGATGGTTTAAAATACATCTCACCCACTTCATTTCTGCACAGAAATGGACAATCTCAGTCTTTTTCATTCAAAGACCTGGATTCAAGGAGGAGGTGGATAGTAGCATATGTTAACACTACAATATTTTCATACCAAAGTGCTAAACCTGAATCCATACACTTCACTAAATGGAGAAATTTAAGTCTAGAACTCACCCACTTGGGAAATGTGTACTAGCTACATAGGCACAGGGAGGATCAAAAAGGAAGGGTCAGTTCAAAGGAGACTGTGCTGTTTGGGACATCCTTCAATACTTTTACTGAAACATTCACTTCTGCTTGTTAACCCAGCAAAATTCAGTATTATGAGAAAAAAAAATTGAACTAGAGTCTGAAGTCTGGCTCTGTAGCCCAGTGGTAAGAACACCTGACTGGGTTTAGGACACTACTGTGCTTTGATTACGGTACTTTTCCTGCACTTGTCAGGAAACTTCACTAGTTAGGTTAAAAATTTTATTTAGTTTGCTAATCCACAAAGTATTAATGTACCTTTTTACTTTAGTTTATGTAATTATATTGATTAAGGCTACATTTATACTGGCCTAGTCACCTAAGTGTTCAACTGAATTATGAAATTAGTAAGTACAGATATTCTTCAGTGTGACGATGGATGTGGTTAATTTTCCTATGGCAATCAAACTTAATTTTTTGCTCAGAAATCTGGAGTTTCAATTCTGTAAATCAGTTAACATATGCTCAGTCTTCAACTTTTACTCAATTTCATTTTCATTAATGGCTTTGGCCTGTTGGTGTTGGAAAGGTGTTGATAACACATGGGTGTTTTGGCTACTGCTGAGCAGTACTGGCACAGCACCAAGGCTGTGTCTCCAACATTCTCCCCTCACCAGCAGGCTGAGGGTGGGCCAGTTCTTGGGAGGGGACACAGCCAGGACAGCTGACCCAAGCTGAAGAAAGGGATATCCACACTTGATGGCATCTGCTCAGCAATAAAAGCTAAGGGAAATGGGAGAGGGAGTAGCATGGAGGATAGTTATTAGGATATTTGTTTTCTGGAGTGACTGCTACACATGCTGAAGCTCTGCTTCTGCTTCTCAGGAAGTGGCTTGACATCACATGTTGATGGGAAGTAGATAATAAATATTTTGTTTTCCTTTGCTTCTCTGTCTGGCCTTTGCTTTTGTTTTATTAAACTGCCCTTTTCCTTGACCCCCAAGGGTTTTTTTCCATCTTCTCCCTCTCCCCATCCTGACAAGGAAGGGAGTGACTGAGCATCTTGATGGGCACCTGGCATGCAGCCTAGGCCAACTCACTACAATCATTAAAGAAAATATCTACTTCCCAGTTCCATACTAATGTTAGTCTACTATAGGAAAAATGTTGTGCTATATTGAGATAAATTATTTTGCTTTTATTTTTACACTTTTGTTTCTTTGGCATGATAAATCAGACATCATTCATAAACACTGAAGTCAATTCAAGCCTACAAGCCCACAAATAATAAGTTTGTAATAAACTTCTTTCATGTTGATAAGGCAAAATTTGCTATATGCAAATCTTGATTAATTATATGTTTTAATGATTAAGATAAATCAGAAAACCTGTGAACCAGTCTTAGTATTTTATTGAAATACTTATCTAAACACTTTTTTGTCCAGATTATTAATTTAATTTCTATTAAATTAAATATTCAGTTTGACTGAAGCCACATGAGAGACAATAATGCACTTGGAACTACGAGATCAAGTATATTTAACCTCAATATGTGCTTATGAAGAGAACTTCTTGTGTACTATAGAGAATATTCTACTCACCAAGAGCTTTGAAAAAGATCTTCAATTCAGAGAAGTTGCATAATCTTGCATAAAATAAAAGCAACATATCCTCTAGTTGAACTGAAAATAAGATCTAGACCTAATTAGACATTTCTAATAGAACTTAGGAATGTTTAGTACTTGAACAGTGAACACCACAGAAGTCTCTTTAAATACATAATTTAGTGGAAAATTGAGATAAAATCAGTTTCCAGGGTGGCTGAAGATCATACCGTATCTGCTAGATAATACAGCATAATACTGAAATAATTGATTGTATGACATTTGGAAGATCTTTGTTTCTCACAGATTATTCATTTTGTAGGACTCTCAATGTATGCTCGGGACTGTAGAAGACAGAAGACAAAATCCAGTTATGTATGCCTTTTGAAGAGCAATGAAAAATGCAGATAGTGAGCTAGTTCAGGAGGTATATACATTCTTAATATGCTAGAAGAAGTGCAATACATCTTGCATTATTCTACCTAGAAAAAGATTGGTAGCGGGAGAATTCCATTTGACTGACAGGGCAATCAAGACAAGACAAGACAAGAGATGAACCCAAATTACAGAATGAGAAAGTGAAGAGGCTAAGTTTATCTATCTAGACAAAATCATAATAGGACATAAGACCAATGTCTCCATTTGATATCCCAAAGTTTGTCCTGCCTCCTTGTTTTTGTAAGGAGATATGAAAGGAACTGGCAGGCTATGTTATAAACTCTTGGAAAGATTTTCTGGGGTTTTCTTTCTCCTTTGGAAACTCTTTTCTCTAACCATGTCCTTTACCTTAAAATCTTGAGAATGATAGAAGAAAACCTAAGTTGTTTATGGAGATATTTGTATCACATATACACACATATCCAGAAGCACATAACTGGACGCTTCAAGTAAGTTTTCATTAAGGCATTTAATTCAGGATCATAATGTCATATTGCAAGTAAATTTAGCTAATAGGGAAAATTGAGTTGTGTTCATGAAGGTCTTGAAGGCTGTGATATTCAGATGGGCAGGAGAATGACAGACAAGTACTTTTCTTCTTCTCACAAGCTGAAAGTAAATGTCAAGGCAATTTTATTGTGACCTAGAGTAGAAATTACGCAGCCATAAAGATCTCTAATTCTCTGGAAAGTCTAATACACTTTTATGCATTATCCATAAATCTACTTTAGTGAAAGGAGTCTTAAAAGACTTCACGTAAGCTCTTATTGCACTAAGGCTGGCTGAACCGGTGCCTTGAAAATTCATTGTCTTTCTCCTTTTAATACAAGTTTGAACTATTACAGCTAACCTTATTTATGTATTTAGAGCTATTGGTTCAGAACCAAAATATTCACCATGCTGCAAGATGACACAGTGGTTAAGCAAACAATAAGACATAATTTTATTACTAAATATTCACCCAGAAAAATAAAATGCTACTTATTTTAGTCTTAGTCAAAACAAACATCTTGGCTGTCCTATCCATTAATTAGCAAATTATGACCAATTCCAAACAGCATACATTTACAAACATTAGTACTGATGGTGAAAGTTTATTGTGTTCTAAAGGAATGGTTGCTATTCTTGGCACCACCAAAACAATGTTATACTAGAAGCTCCACTAGTATGGACCTTATTCATCAGAGACCTACACACTTAGAGCATTTTCTTTATAAAACAAATCAAGTTTATTATATTAGAAACAGATGCGACAAAATATTTTAGGAAGTAATTTTCTTCAGTGAGAGCTGCCCTTTAAATCAACCAATTTTACCAATGTTGATGATATTTGGATTATTAAATGAGTAAATATTTGCTGGTCTTTGCTGTCTCTCTCACTTTAATGTGCTAACTGGAATTATTTAATGTGCAGTTTCTTCATGGTTAGATATCTGTGTACCATTAGAATGAGGGATTCTTTGGTTTTGCATCTTTCTGCTTTATTTAATGTATCAGTAAGAGAAACCCTGCAGTTCCTCCTGAATTCTAAAACAATGATACTCAAAAAGCAATCACTGCAGTGGCTAATCTTTTTCAGGAGTAAGATTTCATGGGTGTTTGCAAGGGGAATTCAGTTGTTCTGATTTCTCTTTTTACTAGTAAATTGAATTTGGTGCTTGTGCAATTACTGGCTGTATCTTCCCAAAGAAACTCACTGAGCTCAGGCACAAGCATTATTTTATGATGAACTTCAGCTTTTAAATATTCGCAGGTTACTTGGCTTGAGTTAAATACCATATTCCCAGTTTAGGGGCACGATCAGAGAGACAATGTAGGGGCCACCAAAGGGTATGGATGAAGACAATCCATTTGCTGGAAGAAGGAAGTCTAACCAGCCTGAATTGAGCTATATTCCACCATTCAGTTTCAGGGTTAGGGAACATTATTTTGGTATTACACATGTGCCACTTGGGTAGAGAGGTCAGAAGTGAGTTGCAGTAAGTCTAGGGTAAAATGATGGTATCTACTCTGACAAAAGTTAAAAGGAGAATGAGGGATCAAATCTGCTCTAAGCTGCCTCTGGCCAATGGAAAGGACTTCTGCAGAGCAGGCTCTATGGAAAACAGCCAGAGTAATCACTGATCACCAAGAATACTGTACCAAAATCTGCTGTCTCTGCTAAGCTGTGCTATGCAGAAGGAGAGATGACATTACCTGTACTGTGGGTATTTTTATGAGAATGGGATCTGGAAAGTTTGAAAACTTTTTATAACCATACTTCAAACTTGCAAGTTCTACATCAATGTGTCTAGCCCTGCAGGTGTTTTGTGGCATGAAATGCACCTTAAGGAGCTGAAAGGCCCACCCAGGGATACTTCAGTTCTCATTCTGAACTTGAGGCTCTTGTACTACCCTCAAAGTCTGCTGCATCTTCTTCAATTTATTTATATTGTCCATTTTGGAAGGAACTAGAGTAAAGTTGATTAAAAGCAATACAAAAGCATATTTGACTGTTTTAAACTACCGTATTTCCAGTTCCAAGAAGGAACCTGCAGGGTTGTAGTATGCATTAAAAAAGTACTGAGGTGACAGCCTTATCCATTACCAATAAGTCTCTACTTCTGGAATAAAAAAGGTATACCTTAGACTGCTTAGACTATATCCAGTGTGATCAAAGGGGAAAAAATCCCCAAACAAAAATATAGAGAATATAATAGGAAGTTAACACACACTGGAAAATAGGAAGAATGAAATTGAGCTGACAACATAAAGTCTGACTCAAAACCAAGCATTTCATTAACTGCGAAAGTGCAGGGAGATCATTAATAACCAATAGCAGTCAGAAAGTACTGCAGCTCTACATTGTATTAACATTTTCATTAGTTTTGTGACATCCAACATGTACTGAAGAAAGTGTAGAGATTTAGTGTAGGGAACTTATTGCTTGTTTTTTGAACATTCAGGTGCTAATTTTTTTATAGTAATTGACTGCAGAATGTTTTGTATTCTTTTTTAAATCAAGGTGCATCACTGTTCAAAATAATCTTTTAAATGTTATTCTTCATTAGAAGAGTACTAAATAAGTTACTTTTGCCTTCTGAAAGAAAAAAAATACTTTTAAAAGGTAAATTCTCTTCTATAAGTTGGCTATGTCAGGTACTTTTTCTACAAGTATGCATTTAAAGTTTTATATATTTCAGACATGCATAAAACATGCAATTACAAGTACACTAAAGTTGGTAAATGTTATATTCAGAATACCCTAATGTTTTTAGATGCCTTTTTCTGGTATTTAGGACTTTTTTCTGTGAAAGCCTAAAACTGACAGAATTCTTCTGTCTTCACTGTAAAGGATATACACTTTCATTATTCACTTTGGATTAATATAAGCCCTAAAGATTATATGCAGCTTAAGTTTTGTCACTTATTTAATATTCAGTCAAACAGGGTGAATTCAGCTCCACTCAAGAGAAAAGAATAAGTTTTAGATTGAAAAGGAAGAATGAGAATGATTTTTGTCAGACACTCAGTCTTAGTCAGTCATATTGTTAATGGTAGCAATTCATCTCCTGTCAATTAATTCTATAAATACACTAATACCCCCAAGTTTCTGAGACTCCAGTTAGAATGGGAGATGCATTACTTCTGTCATGTGTACAGTAAACTGTTTCAGAGAGATGGATAATTTCTTGGCTCAAAGTTCAACACTGGAAAATTAGAAATGTCCTGCTACTTTTGCTTTCACTGGGCAGATGTGATATTTTTCGTTTCTATCAACAAGTCATTTCATGCCTATTAAAATAGGAATTAATCAGTGTCAAACATAATTTGTCTGTATTTGGAGATTTTGTGACAAAAAGAGCATATTGATTTAGTGCAATACTGAAAGTCTTTCATAATCATGACAATTAAATTTAACATGATTCATCATTATTGGGGAAGAAAAGAAATTCCTATGGCATTTTCTCATGTGGCTGATTTAGGGTTCAGTGGACATTTATGTTTAAATTGTGAACTTACAGATCACACCATTTTGACTTCCAATGAGCAAATCCTGAGATAGCAGATCACCTGTATTTGCATGTACCCAGGCTGGGGCAAGCTCAATAAAAAGTGCTGGAATCTCTGCAGGCCAGGAATCAGTGTGAAATGCAATTAACAGCTCTCCTGCAATGCCAATTATATATTCCATATTGCTTCAGCTCCAAGCCCCTCTGTAAAAGCTGATCAATGGTGAATCCACCTAGAGTGATCCTCTTTAATGTCAACAGTGAAAATCATGAATCATCAAGTCATCCATCACCAATGGCTATCCATCATTCCAGCCTCAGAATTACTGTGGGAAGATAACAGAGGTATAATGCTAAAGGGTCTTTCAGTCAAGAATGACAAGACATTTAAAGTGTCATCATTTATATTACAGGGATGAAGAAACTCTGCAGAAGAGGGTGAAGTAGGGGGGAAAAAAAGAGCATTGTTCCAGGTGTATTTGTGTAACAGAAGTATGTCAACAGTTTTCCAGATAGCTCACCTCTCAATAAATACTCTTCTGTTGCTCTGTCCTAAAATACCTGAGGTTTTAAACAGAAGGTGCTTGAAATTCACTTGCTTATCATTTAGATTCACAATGCATGGGCTGGTTTTTACCCCAGGACCTGATGTTCCTCCAGGTAAAAAGTCTAAACTTTTGCCCACAGGAAAGAAAAAGCTTTCTTCATAAATTAACCAAAAGATTTTTCAAGAAAAGGACCAATTTTTGTCAGTTCTAAATACTAAAAAAAAGATTTGAGGAAAGTTCAGAGTAGCATATCTTGATCTCTCAAAACTGAGAGTTCATTTCTTTCATAAGAAATAACATTTTAAAGAAATATAACTTAATTTGTGCTGAGAGTTAAAAATTTGAATCAAAACACAATGCTTTGAAATTACTAAAGCAGTTATTTTACTTTGACCTGAAATTCATGGTTTACATTTTTGATTTGAGGAATTTTTTTTTCCTCTTTTGCCATGATATTTTCTCCTCAGCTTTGCTGTTTGATCATGAGTTGGATGCTTGAGCAGCAGTTTTGGAAAACCTTCACTCCTCAACATTCATGTGATGACAGTTTCTTGAACATGAGTGGTGCTGCTGAGTAAGAGTAAATGAAAGATCTGTATAAATTACATTTCAGCAGCCATGACTCATGTTAGTGTTTGTGCAACGATCCATGGTTTTGGCAATGAAATGCAAGCCTGTGTCTAATAAATCCAGTGAAGTCTTTAATCTTTCCTGATGAAATGCCAGTCAGTCATACCAAATGGAATAGTGGACAGTCATCAAATAACAAGGAATGTGCAGTATGCTCTGGAATAAGGTGATCAGCTTCATTTTAATCTGTGACATCCATGACTTAAACACCTCTATGACCTGTCCTGAATGTAGAAAGGGTTCTTCTGCAAACATAGATATCAAACACCAGCATTTAGAAAATACAGATTAGGCAGTAAAGTAATTGTCTAGCTGAGTTGTCTTCTACTTACTGGGCTTGATTTCTAATACAATAAATCATGATTTGCTCCTGAGTAACTCTCAGAATGGCTATTTGGTTTCATTTTTAATATTAGCAGGACTTGATATGAAAGCAGATCAGAGCTTCGAGGAATCTTTTGCCTGATTCTGATGGGATGCTGATCAGGGATCTGATCTACCTTTTAACTTCTGTCTTTTTGCATTAACTATATGCTGAAATTTGAAAGGCAAACACTCTGTTGAAGAAAATACTAGTACACAAATGTTTATTCTCTCCTACCAAGTCCAAATTTCTACACAATATATACATACATTGAGGTTTCAGAAAACAAGAAAAATAAACAAGTGAGTAGATAATGAGAAACCTCTGTATTGTTTGAGGACAAATGTGGTGACCACCTTTAAAAAAGCAAACCTTTGAGCAAAAGGTGCTAATTATTTCCTTGGGAAAACTTACCTGCATAAGTCCATCTAATATGAAGTGTAAAAGGCAGAGTGCTATCAAGGTTTGATATTTTCACAAATTCTTCTTTGTCACTTTTAGAGGGTTTTGCTATTCCACTTGGGTCAATAAAATAACTAGATTAATTACAGAATGCTTTATTCTGCTCTATTTTGCAAATAGTACCATAAAAGAAATGTGTACAAATTCTAGAGACAAGAGGAAAGTTTTAGTGTTGAACTCAGCTGTGAATGAACCACGGCAGTCTGGGTTTAAAGCCGAGTTTTGCATTATCTGTAGGAAAACTTCAACAGAACAGTTAAAATAAGTACAGATTAAGGTTCTGCAGAGTAGTGGCACATTAAATTATCTTGGCTTACAAATTTTAAAGAAATTCTTTGCAGAAAAAAATGCTCAAGTTAGGATGTTACAGACAGATGTGCCTGATCTCACAGGAAGCCTGACAGAACATTAGCATTTTTTATTGCATTTGGACTGTCACAGTGAGATGACAGATCAATATTTCAACTCAGATTTTTGATCTGGTGCAAAGAGTTCTAAAGTCAGATTTAACACATTGCCAAACCATCACTTCAGAGTGACGTTATGACCCCGTGACATTCGTGGCCCTGTGAAAGTCCAGTTAATGGTCTGCAAAACATTTAAGTCTTACTCACCATCTCTAAATAGATCTTAAATGACACCTCTATCTTTGGTAAGTCTCAAATTAGTCCTTGGTTATTGAGAGAAATTTGCTTCCCTGTATGTGCAGATCACATACTAGGAGGAAGGACAGTAGTGTGAACTGATCTGGCAATCCTTGCCAGACGTGTGCTGGACACAGGTTTCTCTTCAGGCAGGACTATGCCTCAAGGCAGAACACCTTTCCTTTCATAATAATACACAGCTTTTGTTCACCACCGTGAATATTGCATTTCCAACTGACCGTGCCACTGGCACATGAGGAAAAGGCTGAAGAAGGAAAATTAAATGTTTCCATTACTTTTGTGGTTCATGTTTGTTGTAGGTGCCTGATGCTTTGCTCCCATAGCCTGTGGAGGAACCCTTAGTCCCTTTAAAATCAGGAGGAATTAGTCCAACAATATGCCCATGCCTGAAATTTCACCTCTTGAAAAGTCTTGAGTCAAGCAGCTGGGGCAATGGGAACCCCACGCTTGGAATGCGAATCTCAGCAGACACAGCAGCACTGCAGAATGTTCAGTTTACCCTGAGTGTGAAAAAGAAAACACATGGTAAATGAGGTAAACATAAGAATTAAGAAGAACAGGTCATATGAAAGACAAGAGAAGAAAAAAACACATGGGCAGAGTAGCACTGCAGTCTTAAAGGATAACATATTAAGAGAATTCAGTAGAAGATTCCCCACGGACAGAGAAATTCACACCTGAGATGTGATAATCATTCCAGACATGTGGAGACTCAAAAGTGGTCAGAAGTAGTGCAGGAGATCCTGGATGATTTGAAGAAACCCATGATATCCTGGGGCTGCAGGAGCTGCTCGTAGATTATTGTCTCCTAATGTTATTTGCCTACACTAAAAATAAAATGTAATAAGGAAGCAATTTTAAGGTGTTTTATTTTAAAATAATAATGTCAGCTCTTACATCCATGTAAAAAAAGTACTTACTATTACCAATAATACCTACAAGTACTGGAAGCCAAGTTTACTACAAGAGTAGTTCCTGTAATATTTAGGGTTTTGGCATGTTATGCATTATTAATTTCATTATTTCCCCCTTTCCAGTTAAAAAGTTTCTTTCCCTTGTTTGCAGTAGATTTAAAAAAAAAAAAAGGTACATTTATTAATAGTGTTAATTTTTTTTCTTTTTTTTGCTTTTAGATAATATTATTAGAAGGATTTATAAAAACCTGAACCTATTTTAGGAGCTGCATGATACCTTGTTTCAATTGATCATGTCTGTGGAAATTAGTGTGAAATCCCCAAAAAAGCACATCTTATTTCATTCCTGTGGTGAACTACATGTATTTCTGTAATAAGGGAAAACAATTATTGTGTTAACTTTTTTCTGACTTTTAATGAATAACTCAATTTTTCTGATAAGGCTTCCTATTGGAATCTACATACATAATTTTATTTCATACGTGACTTTGTATCTTTGTTCAACAACAATTCACATTAAATAAAAAGGATTATTTTATTCTAATGTAAAATATATGCCTACTTTTCTGTGTGCACACTAAAGACTTCTGTTATAAGACAAGGAAAAAGCAAATTTTAAATGTCATTATCAAAATATTATTGGACTAATATCTTTAGATGAAGTCTCAGCCTACACATTGAATTGCACAGGAATGAGGAGAATAAATAACCAATTAATTTCAAATAGCAAAAATTTCAACAGTGACAAGTCAATCACAAAAGACAATATTTATAAAAAACTATTTCAATTTGGGGAATGAATGGTAAAAAATTTATTTTAGGTTTCAGATAAACTGGAGTCTGGGACAATTCTACCTGAAGTCTGCCAGGACAAGATCTGTGGCTGAATCCTCGAAACTGTTTGATGTCAGGTAATGACATTAGAAACATCCAACAGTTAGAGGAAAAAATGGGAGTCAAAGCAAACCATAAACACTTTGCCAGGTGACTGGAACCACTTTTCTCCTCAAAGGGTGGGAGATGAGCTGAAGTTTTACTATTCATTTGCATTGTGACCACTTTCATTAGCCTGATGAATTAGACTGCTGCAGCCTCATTGCCTTTATTAAGGTTGAACATGTATAAGATAGGTCATTTAGTGATTAAGCAAATATTTTAATTTTCCCTTCTCACTTTAGGGTGCCTTTGCTGTTGTTTTCTCAAATTTTCCACAACAACTTCTGTAGGACAGAAGTTTGAGAAGGCTGTTCTAGCCACTGTACTGTGAAATCTGTGAGAACATTTGTTTGTACATGCCAAACCCCAGATAAGTATGTGCAAGTATGTAATTACATCTTAATCTGGCTGGTTAACATGTATGCTTTTCCACATAAAAATTACCAATTTTAAGTTCTGTGAAATTCAGCCAGCAAAAAAAATCTGTGATAACTAAAAAAGCTGCATTTGATCATGGTCAACATAGCTTGAAACATACTGTCATATGAGGCTGAGATGTCTTTGAATTTGGTTTTCTCATCTTTGTTCATATCCTTTTAGGTCATCACTGTTCAAAATACATTATCTTCCTATGTAAGGAGCTGAATTCATACTTTCTTCACATATTATTTGCTATTAAAGTGAAAAGAGAAAAGAAGACAAAGGAAAATTTCTCCTCAATCTGATGAAGCAGAATTTTGTACCTACTTGACAGCTAAACATTTTTTATACTGCCAAGTTCTGTATAGGAGTTTTGGGCAGCTCTCTTCCCATCTTTTCTGAGATAAATGCAGATTTCAGTCAGTTATTCTTGACTCCTTTTTAAGCCACCTGATCTACAGGCTCTGAGCAGCCACTGTTTCCGGCACAAAAATCTCTTCCCTAGAAGCAGCACTGACTGAATTGAGGATGGTAACTGTGAAATAGTGTGTCCTTCTCTGTGAACCATGAAGAAACAACACACAAATGTGGACCATAGGCAGGACATTGTACTACACCAAAGCCCTCTTTAGAAACAGCTTTGTGGTAGTGGGCAAGCCCAGAAAATCTTCCTCTGAGAGCAATCTCCTCATCTGATCTATATTCGCCATATATGCACTCCCTACCTTTTTTATTTTCAGAGATATTAAATGATGTGGTAATCTCCAGATCCACAGAACAGGAAATGACTTCTTAAAATTGTTTTACCTGGTTAAGGATAGGATTTGTTATTTAGAGCTCTTGGTCACTGATAGTAAGTATTTCAGTGGAAGATTTGATAATACAGTGGAAGAAGAAGCTATTCCCAGAAAAATTAATATACTCATTTACCTTTGTTTTCATCACCTCTATTGATTGATGAATGAGGTTTCTCAGTATCCCTAGTTCAGTTTTCTTACTGCAGTCACTGTGACTTACTGCCTTCCCTGTTTTTCTGCTGAAGTGACTGAGATGTGCATCACATCTTATGGACTTGTAACCTTCAACTCTGGCTCCAATCTGGACTAGGTGTGCTTTGCTTTACTTTCCCCCACAGTCCAGATGTCTCTTCAGTTCAGATAGCACTACTGCTTTCTTTCCTCCATCCTCTGCCTTTTTTTTTTTTTTTTTTTTTTCCTCACAGGAAAACTGTGTGTGCCAGTGGATAGTACACACTCTTACCTTCACAGTACTGGCTGGAGTGTGTGCCAGATCAGGGCTGTGGGGACCACAGTAAGCACACCTACACCACAGTATTACTGCCAGAGGCACCTATTCTGGTTCCCATAATTATAAACATATTAGTCTTTGTCAAGAGGCCAATTAATGGCTGCATCATCTGTTATTCGGAGAGCAACATGTCACTTTTCACATTCTGCTGGTATAAGTTTCCTATAGAAGCATTAGTTGTAAGTATTGCTAATAAACCCACCTCTTTAGTTTGTGTCCCAGTGCTCTCCAAGTAAAACAGAAGACAATGATGCAAATATAGGAAGAAGAGCTTGCTTAAGCTGACTAAAATCACTGGAGATATGAACCCTTACAGGCAAACTCAGTGCTTGTCAGTTTGTATCACCTTCTGATCTGAGAGCACCAGAAATAACACTGCTCTTTCGACAGTCTCAGCTAGCTGAGTTTTCAGCAGCCTGTATATGCCTTGCCATGAGTTTGGACACAGATGAGCAAGCTTGTTTGTCCTTCTCCTTGCCGTTGTCACACACAATCAGGTCCTTTGAACATTCACTTGTCATAAGCACTCAACTTCTGCTGCACATATCAAGGTCCGCCACTCAGGGTTATGTGCTGTCTTTAGTTTCCTCATTTGTCAAGAGCAAACTACAGGTGCATTCACCAGTTTCTGTGTTGCCTTTTACACCCCTACACTAGCAAGAAAGGATTGATCCAGGTTTAATGCTAGCACAGTGCTGGCAGGAGTCCCTGCCCACTGATGGTCTACCAGGGAAAAGCACTTGCAGCTGGGCAGAGCAGCAAATCTGCCTGTGCAGACAGCTGCACACACTGGTGACCAGTACAAACTCAGGAAAAAAAAAAACCCCAAGCCTTCAAAAGCTACAGGAGCAAAAACAGAGAGGGAAAATGCATATTCAAAGTCTCAGAATTGTTTACATTGGGAAAGACCCTTAAGGTCTTCAAGTCCAGCCATTAACCAAGTACTACCAAGCCCAGCATTAAACCATGTTCCTACACGTCAAATGTACACATCTTCTAAATAACTCCAGGGATGGTGACTCCACCACTTCTCTAGGCAGCCTGTTCCAGTGCTTAACAACCCTTTTGGGGAAGATTTTTTCTTTTTTTTATATATATATACATACCTAAACTTCTCCTGGAGCCTGTTGAAGTTGTTTCCCTTCAGCCTATCACTTGTTACCTGGGGGAGGAGACTGACCCCCACCTGGCTACAACCTCCGTTCAGGAACTTGTAGAGGGTGATAACCTCCTTGAGCCTCTTTTTCTCCAGGTTAAATAACCCCAGCTCCCTCAGCTGCTCCTCATGCAACTTGTTCTTTAGACCCTTCACCAGCTTCTTCTAGGTATTCTTTTCAGCAGACTTCCAGTGGTGCTCTGATAGGGGTTAAACCTGGCTTTGGGATGAAAGCAGCTCATTCAGCAAAGTAGTCACTACTCATGCAGTGGAGAAATGTAATTTAATGCAGTTTATGCCAGGCTTCTTGCACTTTGCCTGCCTTTTAGTTGGTCTGCTATCTCTCAGACTTGTAATAAGATGTAAATTAAAACCTCTGGAGTTGCATGTTATTCTCTCTACTCTTCATCTACACAAAAAAAAATGATTGATGCTGACTTCAGTTTTTGATGCATTTTGGTAATTAAGGCTAAGGTGTTTTCCTGGGCATGTAAACATTGATATACCTGGGCCATTAGCAGCTATGCCAGGGCACTGCCTTGCCTGGCACCTGTGTGTGCACTGTGCATCCCTTCAAATTCCCTGGTTTTCTCCCCAACGTCTCTTGACTGGCACAGAGTACTTTCTCTCAGCTTCTCCTGATAATTCTCACAGGAAAACAGTCACTAATATAAATCTTACTGTGAAATATCTGCTTTATAAATAGCCTGGGGTTTCTGGTCTTCTGTGACATTTTTATTCTATAAACTGAAATATGAGGCTTTCTTGACACATATATCTCAATGGTTACTAGCTAGCAAAGGATTGGTGGCTAGTGGATCAGAACTGCTAAAAGTCATCAATTATCATTAATCATGTTATTTGTTACTTAGAACAGAAACAAAATATACACAAATATTTTTCTTTGTCATATACTCAAGGAATTGCAAGAGGATTAATTGAGGCTTTTGAAAGCAACCTAGAAAATTTTGTGGTCTTTTGTATATTTTAAAACTCTAAAGAAATGCAAAACAAAATGAAATGTCTGGCAGTCTGAATTAACAATAGATGTAAGTTCTGAATAAGCAGAATTAGAAGAAAACAAATAGAATTTCTCCATAGCAGCGAACCTTTTCAGTTTATCCTCTCTAATGGGTTTTTCATTATCTGATATTCATTCTCCTTACTCCTTTGATCAGGCTGTCCCTTCTATCACCACAATTTTGTGAATAATATCAGATCCCATATTTAACCCAGCTTCTCAAATTAGGGGAGTGTGACTGAACTTTTCCACCATGGAAAAAGAATAAAAATAAATTGTTCACTGTTGGTCTTTCAGTCCTGTTAATGGACTAGGGTGAAGGTATTCTGTGGCACTAACAAATGCTCTAAGAATTCTTTTCAAAAAGAAAAATAAATGTATCTGTCAGGTAATTAATTCATGTACTGTAGGCTATGCTGTTATGCAGACTTTTCAGTCCCTATCTTGACTTTCTAATTTTGCTTATCAGCCCAGCTCCATCTGCTCTAAACAGTTCCCTGGCCCTGTTGATTTGCTCCCAAAAGTGAAGAAGCAATGAGTTACTGGCACCTGAGAAAACAAGGATTGATTGCCACAAACGGTTTAAACTTGAGAAAATAAGAAGAACCTTTCAATCTATATCAGTGATCCAAGTAGCTCAGCACACTGTCATCAACCCACATTTCCACTACTGGGTTGGCAACTAAAAAGGGACAGAAGCAGAGCTTGTGTGCATCTCTCCTCTGAAGAATGAAGAATGATGAGCAAAAAGAGAAATAGCAGGCTTTTTCTTTCTTGTATTAATGTATTTTGCAGAATCAATATGTGGTATCCTCAAGGAGCCCATCCAAATGCATGGAAGGGGCTGACAGCTTCCATTCCAGAAACTGTTCTATAGTATTTGAGAAACAGAGGTTGAAAAGCATACTTTTAGGCAAGACAAAGAAATGAAAATGCATTCCTTCCTAATGGACCCTTACAGCTTGGTTATCTACATGCAGGTATTAATTTGTTATAAATTAGTTGAGTTCTAAAACTGGAATACTAGCAATGATCTGGGTTTTCCTCATCATGTCAAAGGGATGAAGGAGGAGAAACCTTCTTTCCATTTGAGACAATGGTAATATTTTCACAAGCTTAAGCAGACAGACAGATGGACTTCTAACATTTCCCACATCTCAGTAGTCCAGGAGTCATAGCTGATGATAGCCAAATGATATCTCCTTTGAATTACTGTATTGTATTTGCAAGAAAAAAAAAAAAAGAAGAAGAAGAAAAAAAAAAAGGAATATTTTTAATAGATGCTGCTTACTTTTTCCTAAGTAATCTCTTACAAAAAGTGGTGTTTGTGGCACCCCAGGAGCCAAAAACTGTACAGGTAAAATGGTGCAGGCCCAAGCAGAAGCCAATGCTCCAGTGCAGTGCACAGAGCTCAATAGCATCCTGTGTCTGGGCAGGCATTTCCAGCATGGACAGTCATTATGGAAGGCATGAGCCCCTGACATACCTCCCACTTTACAGTAGAGATGTGATATCATTGTCATTGATTTGCTGCATGAACAAGTCCATTCTTTCACCATTTTTAAGGTCTACAAACTAAAGACTCCTGAAAATTTTCTTCCCTGTTTCAGTTAAACAGAAAAAATCATGCTGTATAGACATGCATTTCAATTGCAGATACACAGAATTTTTTTTTTTTCATCACAGATACTATGTGCATAATACATGACTATGCAAGGCACTTCTACTAGGAGAGCATAATTTAGAAAAGGTGTCTTATTGTCAGTTGGAGGTACAGTAGTGCATATTTGATGACACTTCTGATTACTAAAAAGTTTTCATCTTCATTTGATGTTAATTGGATGTAATTTTCATTGTCTTAACTCAATTTTTCATTCACTTGGAAGAAAGATTCTGGATGTAGATTAATTTCTAAGTGTGTCCTTTTTACAAGAAAAAATATCTAAATTCTTTTGTACTTTGGGGAAAAAAAAAGGAAAAAAATCATACCCAGTCTTCCTTCTTGGTTTCTAAATGCAAAATCATCCATGAGGACATTAGAAAAAGCAGCTGTACCTAATGTGATGGGTTGCAAGCTATCCTTGTATCCTGAGGCCAGGAGCTGCCTTGCTGAGTATGCTTGTAATCATATAAACTCCAGGTGCCTTTTTCAGTCATACACAGGAGTACTTGGGGGTAGTCATAACGTCCTCAGGATTCATTTAGAAACATCACATAGCAAACCATTCAGGAACTAGCATGACTCAGTGTCTGGGAGGTGTCATTCTACCCTTTTGTTCTCCAGACTGAACCTGAGCAGTGCGTTGCAGCAGCTGATTAATTTCATTTAAAAATACAGTCATGTTAAGGAAATCTGTTCAAATATGCAGTGTGTAAAGATTGATTAATTCAAGATGTTTGAATTTAGACACTCTGGTAGCTGTAGTAGCCCTGTAATTAGGATCATACAGGGTCTAATTTATCTTTGATTAAGTAGGTAATCTATTAAAAAGTCCCATAAATACGCACATGGAAAAAATTCACACACTTTTTCCTTATCTAGATATTTTTAACCACATAAAATATATAATTTAATTGTTGTGTAACACTAATACATTTTTTTCTTGCATATTCTTCATAAAATATTTTTAAAACCACAGAATTATGGTATCAGGGAAGTTTCCTGTGAAAATAACAAATGGTCATATTTCCTGACCAGCAGGCATGAGTGCTTGAATCACAGCAGATCCTCATCAAACTTGCACTGTTGATAATGAAAGGATATTGTAGTTGATCTAATAATATTTTTTTTTCTTTAAAATTGATGCAAGTATGGCTGGTAGGGTGTATCATACTATTGATACATTCAGAATTGCAGTTTGCCTCACCCCTTGAGTCATGATCCTCGATGACTCAAGCCAGGTTGTCCATGCAGACTAACTGCCTGCAAATTTGGAGCATCTAAGTTTGGAGGCCATGCAAAAAAAATTCAGACAGAGGATGAACAACCAATGCATTCAATGATATCTGTCCTTCCAAAAGATGTTGGAAATTAACACATCATTGCAAGGGACATGTGAATTGATGCAACGTGTAGGACACATTTTCCAAAAATCCATTAGAGAAAAATCAGTCTCTGAACCACGCAAAAATTATTGCAGTACCAAAGTAGTGTGTGAAGACAGTTTTTCTAGCCTAACTGGTTGGTTTTACTGAAGCATTATTTTGCCACAAAACTCAGAGTGCAGAATCATGAAGCTCAGATTTTGGGATCCATGTCACAAAAAGCACCTGTTTGGACACTGTACCTGAGACATATCAGCAGCGAAAGTAAAATATTTCAGACAGCCTTATAAAATAAGGTCCAAACACTGCACTCATACCTGGTTAGGGTAGCACAAATTCTTGCTTTCTGTTATAATATTAATAAGTGAACTCAATGACTTGTTACTGCACCACAGCCATTTGTTAAACCCTTCCTTTTCTGAATCCTGTCTACATTTCTTGCCTTTATGGAAGATACTCATCTTCCATAATTTATTGCTGAAATCATGACAAATTAAGGACATAGACAAGACAAGACACATAAGTACAGTCATACCTTGTACTACAGTAACTTGAAAATTAGTATCTCAGGAACAGAAAGAAGTCCTTACTCATGTTCTGTCTGCAGAAATATTTGCCTAATTTTCTAACTTCTATTCCTATTTTCAGGCACGTCTTTATAAATGGTGATTTCTGCTTAAAATATCAAGGTGTTATTCCTTCTCTTTGAATTGAAGGAGTTCAACATAGGTAGTACTCTCTATCACCTCAGAGATTAAAAAATCCACCATGTAACTACAAGCTGTGGTTTGGGCTTATGTTCCAACATCACTGCTGGGGAAGTAGCAGGGCAAAGTTTCAAATCATTGTATGAATCAAGAAAAGGGGAAAATGCCTAAAATGGATGTCTAGCATTGCATTCTGCTGGTGGAAAATTGCCACTATCACTAAAAGGGATAAGAATAAAAACTTTGTTTATGCTTAATGTACTGTCACTTGGAACTTCTTAAAACCAGCAAGATATAGGAATAATTTCTATGTAGTCTTCTAAAAGAGAATGCTAGAAAGAAAGAGCAAAAAAATAAAAAACATCCTCCTAAACATAAAAGAAATGAAGAAGGGTGGTTTCAAAAAACCCCAATGTTTTAAATAAAGAGCTGAAACTCAACTGACTTTTGAAGACGAAAATGTTAAAACATGTAAAAAAGTCAGTACTTCAAAGATCTTCAGATGATTATTAAAAATATAATATCCAAACAAAGCAGCAGTGAAGCACAAGATGATATTATAAATATACATTTGTTTCTGTGTGTGCATGTGTGTATAAAAGTACAAAACAAAGCAAAAGAAAAAACCTAAACACCTTAATTCACCCACAAAAGAAAAGTTTTAAAACACTAAGAAATGACTGCGCTCTAGTCATGTGCAAACCCTTAGGTTCAAATAAGGAAGTGAAAACGCAAGGCAGGAGTCCACTTTAAAAGACAACACTTTAGTGAATAATTTGCATGAACTATTCCTAACGCGACTACAAAAGTAACTAAAAACATAGCCCTTTTGAATCTGCTTCAAAAAAGCTGCTTATCTCCTGAAAAATTCATGATGGTCCATACATCATAAAATCTTAATACCAGCTACTGCAAAGACAGGATATTTTTGAATTGTTTCCTTAAGTATTTGCTTGAGAAAAACCTCATCAAGACCTTGAGCAGCAGCTGGAGGAATAGACAGATTTCAGGTAGATTTTGAGATATTTTTTTCTTTCTGCTCTTTTTTTGTTTTACTTTCTTTTTTACTTCAAATGCTGCTCTTTCATACATGTGCTTTCTAGTTTACAAGTCAGAATGTATCTGTTTGCTTGATGAAACTTTCTGTTTACATTTAAAACTTGGGTAGTATTTAATGGGCATACAGTGGATTTGATAAACTGGAATGGTCTTTTCCATCTCTCTAGAGGAAACAAATCCAAATAAGTGCCAGCTACACAAAATAATTTTGAGTCCAAAGAGCTGTGATGATTTGAGTCTGTTCAAGGACCAGTTACACAAACATCAAATAAAGGGAAAAAATTTTCTGTTGGATTATGCTCTGATTTTACTTGGAGTAGGGGCAGGCAATGGCAAAGGAAGGGCTCTAAAACTAAGTCTGCTGGAGAAGTTTTGGTATCTGTAAAGAACAACTGAACAATTTCTTTATGACAATATCCAGGGCTTGACATGTCTCCTAACCAGGTGTCTTTTGTGCTGAGGAATTTTTTCTTCTTTTTTCCTCCAGTGATCAAGTTTTACATCTAGTTAAATCATTAATAAGTTTTCTCTGGCTTCAGTTGTTCCTAAACCTGCATCCTGCCTCCTCACTCCCATATGGTACTGTTTGTCCTTCTGATAACCCTGGGGTAATGTTGAAAATTCTCTAAAATGAGTTATCTTCATTTTAATTCCCTGAAATGAAAGAAATAAATGGGGATTTATTTATGATGAAGTCATTAATTACTAATTCAAAAAATCCAAAGCAAAAGGGTACACCAACCCCTAGTAATTAAAATAATAGGTTTTCCATTAAGATAGACTGTGCCAATTTATGTATTTACTCAGAAAAATTTCCTACAGTTTGCAAATAAAGAATGCATTGCACTCCTGCAGTGTGTTTGAGAACAAGTATAGATAAATCCTTGACATTCATTTTAAAGTAAAAACATTTGGCAGCCTGAGAAACTTGCTGCTGGAGATTATAAATGCCTATCATTCTGAATTCAGCATGATATTTACTAGTTTAATTTTTACATCTTTTGGTTTGGATATAGCTGCATATTGTATAATTTCAAATGCTGGAAGCATATACAAGCAGTTAAACAAGCAATAGGCTGCAGCATAAAACAAGCCTTTCGTCTGGAAATCTAGCTAGTTCATTTCCTCAAAATATGAAGTCTGCCTCTCTTTGTATCTTTCAAAAAGTATTTCCATATGCTGCAATTTACCATCATTTAATCTGTTTGTAAAAGTAAAATAATAAAGCCCTAGCTTGTTTCTTGTCTAAATGGTAGCTATGATTGTCTCAGTAGGGTGGTTCAAAAGCTGGGGGGACAAAAATGTCCTTGTAAAGACATGCAGACAGAGCAAAGTGTTAATTATTGGATGCTAATGGATGAGTATTATTCATAATGTACTTTTACACTATTTTTTATTAAAATAATGGTCTTTCTATGGCTGCAGTGGTCAAAAATAAAAAGCCAGTAGATGTCATTTTTAACTATGTAGCATAGAGAATAATTGTAATGTGTTGCACAGAGTGATGCATTAACTGCTGAGTTTTAGTGGCTGTAGCATACAATCACTGCTCTCTCCATCATCTGTAAGATGTACTGTTTTGTATGTGAGCCTCAGAAATCTGTCTGAGAAAGGCAATCCTATGGGGGGGTATAGACTTAGGATATCACAGACCCCAAATCTTTAAAAAACATCACTGGTGTTTTTGGTGCTCAAAGCATGATAAAAATATGGATTGTCAGCAGATGTTCTTCTGGGCTGCAGAGACCTTCTACAAATAGGTCTGAAGCTTATTTTCATTTGGTAATAAATAGGCATGGCAACCAGAAGGTAGAGCAGACCTCTCTGCTTCATCCATCAGCACATAGCAGATGTTACAATGTTGAACTTATAATATTTCAGTCAAATACAACCTAACAGGTCACATGTTTGCAGCAGGATAGCATACTTTTCAAGAAGTGAAATAGAAAAGTGTTGAGGAAAGGGTATTCAGACGAATTGTTGAAGTTAAATCCAGCATTAAATCCCTAAGAAAGTCTTCTGGTATGTGAAGGCATAGAGAAGGTCCATGATGAAGTGCAATTTCCCTCTTACAGTCTTGCTCACTGACATGCTTAGAGATCATTTGACTACCTAAAGGAATAAAGATCACAGGTTGGTGGGTTTTGGGGTTTTTTGGTTTTTTTTCCCTTGGTTTTGTGTTTGGTTTTTTGCTCCTAGATATTAATAAATCAATATGCTCTGGATGTAACATTTAATATTTATTCAAAGCATGGGAAGGACAGCTACAGATTAGAACAGGCAAATCTGTTTCTGTGACAGATAATTACAGATTATATTGGTCAAAGACAGAAGTAACTCTAGTAACTTTTCTTCATGAGATATAAGAATATTTAGAACTATTAATTAGCGATTGTCAGTACACACACACGCATATACACGCATTTATAATGGAATTTACTTTTGGGGTACAACATTTATTTTTCTATGTAGGGAACAGATGTAAATCATTAAATTTTTCAAAGTGAAGTTTTTCCTACTTTTTCCCCATCTGAATTTCCAGCATTTGGTTCTTAGGTAAATACCATTGACAGCATAGTGAAATAACTGTAGCTTTTTAATACTATTTTAAGAGTTAGAAGAAATGCTAACCTTTTGAAGGACTGTGGAATAAAAGACTAATATGTCAGCACTGCAATATCTGAATAAAAATAGCTTATAATCTTGTCATATCCTTAGTGCTGTTTGCTAGACCAGCACAGGCACACTGCTTTCCTCATTGTTCTGTCACTCCCTGCAAGAGCCCAGGGCAACCATTTTCCTATCACTGCTGCCAAGAACATGGCTTAACAACCCTCCACAATCAAAAGAGGGATCAGGTCTAGGGTTCATCCTTCTTACCTGCCCAGGATACAACCTCATCACAGAAATAAGAAGAAACTAAACTAAGAAAATGAATGCAGACTGAGAGCAATTTCTATGCCATGTGGGAGAAATCACCCCACAAATCATAGCTGTCCAGCCTCAATTCCCTTCCCTAACAGATCTATTGCTCTAATGAGTCCCATTAATATAAGGTCTTGTGGTCTAATCTTCCTCCAGGACATTAGCTGAATAACAACCAGAGAAGCCTCGCTGTTCTCTTCACACTTGGTAACTCTTAGGTACTCAGTAGTAGGATTTTAATGAGGAGAAATTATCCATGTCTTTCAGGGTGCAAAATTTACAAACTAGGTTGGGATTTTATTTTTGAGCAAGTTTTTTTTTTTGTTTTTTTTTTTTTTTGAGACAGATGAGGGATATTTCCTCGTCATTAAGATGTTAATGGAATGCTGACAAGTGTTTTGTATTTTCAACATAATTAACTGTCAGACTATTTTTGTTCTTTCCAAGCTATATTTCTGTGTGCCTTTTTCTCCCCAAGTAGCTCATCATATAATTATGGATAATGAAACAGTTCAGCCCCAGAAACACAAAACCAACAAAAAAAGAGAAGACCTCTGACCCTCTTGATTCTTTCAGAAGAGCAAAAAATTGATGATTTGTGAGACAGGTGAAAATAAACATAATTCAGATTACATTCATGCATCTCAAGATAAACTGACCCTCATGCAGGACATTAAGGACACAGTTATGGAAAATGAACTTTTCTATATTTATCCATTGAAATGCACAGATGCTCACTGAAAATAAAAAGTGTTGCTGAAAACTGCTAAAGACAAAAGATGGAGAAACTGTCCTGCAAAGAGAGCTGTGCCACTCTGACCTTCACCATTCTCAGGCTGAGCAGCTGCTAAGTAAATACATTATCTAGGAATAGCTTAACATACAGCATGCTGCTGCAGAGATATCAGTAGTAAAAGGATTGGAACAAGACTTTTTCTGATTTTTTTTCTATACATTGAATGAATTTCATCAGTAGAATCAAATCAAATAAGCAGAAAAAATATCTGTGAATTAGACTCACAGTTCTGTGCCAGGTGCTAGAAAACATGCAATTTGGAGACAGACTGATGGGTACAGTAAGACTGAGGAGTAAACCTTGTCCTCCATCTAAGTGGTCCATAAAAGATAAATGGGTTTTTGAAGAGAGTCTAACACACAAACATTTTGCATACCTTACTGTATGGCCATAATGGCTCTAATCAGATGTGGTATTTTGTACCATTTCCTTACCCAAAGGTAAATGTGTATTTCCCCTTTTTTCACTGGAATGTTCTCACCTGACCAATTTGTAGGCCTAGCAAAAACCACTGCTGTTTAATTTACACACTGGTGGTAATTTCTATAAACAAGGTTATGAAGAGGAAGTGATCTGAAAAGAAAACAGAAGCATGATGAATGGTCAGATAATATCACTGCAGGGAAGTGCTTGAGTCACCTCTCTGGCATTGGAAAAACATGTAGATGCACTTAGGGGCATGGTTCTGTGGTGGACTTGTCAGTGCTTTGTTAATGGTCAGACTCGATGTTCTTGAAGATTTTTTTCCAAAAATTCTACGATATTGTGTTCCTTAATGCATAGCAAGCATTAACTTTGTTCTTTAATTCATGTACTTTTTCTCCATATTTTATTAAAAGAAAGTATTGTGAATACCCCTGTGTTCAAGAAAGTTGAGATAAACCCCAAGCAACTGACAAAAGTTTACACTTGTCATTCATATATATAACTGATAATAATTGATAATGTACAATGTGATAATATAGGTATATTGAATGAATATGCACTAAACAAAAGAAACAGAATTATTCATTAAAATCATGCTGAAATGCTATAGAAATTTCTTATTGGAAGTTAATTTTATTTTTTTTTTTTTTTATTTTCCTTGTTTTATTTTGGTCCTTTCAAGTAATTTCTGCAGTTTTGCCATTCACTTCTGTGACGACTGACAATGTCCTGCTGGGCAAGGTCATATTCCCAACCCAAGGAGTTGTAGCAGGTCATTGCATGGGAAAAGAGAGGCGTCCTCCTCTAAAAATAAAAGTAAAGGTATTTTGTAATGATAGCATTACCAATCACAGCCCAAATACTTGCACACTTCCTGTCAGTCTTTTGATCTTTTCTTTCTCTACTTTCAAGCAAGAGAGGAACTCTCTTTGTTATTCATTCAAGTTCTCCCCAACACTCTCCAGCCTACTAGCTAGCTTAATTTTCCTGAGCTTGTACAAAAGAATTTATGTTTTGTCAGATTAAGGTGTCTGTGTTGTTATTTCCATGGACTGTGAACTGTCCTGAACAGAGATTAACTGTGCACATGATTTTGCAGAGAAATTACTTTAAGATGGTTTAGTCTCAAGGGCATAAAGTCTTTGAAAAGTACTGAACATTCTCTATAACTTTGATCTCTTCAGAATATACCAAAGAGTTTTGCCTTTTACAGTTATAGATGCCTTACAACTATGTGTCCTACAGTAAAAAGGAGCACCTGGGAAGGGAAATTATGGTAATTCTGCAGAATCATTTGTAATACTACCTACAACTCACATATTGTTTCTAAGGTTGGTTTCTATTTTAACTTTTAAATAAACTGAATTTTCAGCACATAAATGCTCCTTCTCAAATACATCTCAAATTTTTGGCTTGTCAGCAGCTTAGAACATGAATGAAAAACTGAAGCAGCAACCCCTGTGTTAAAATAGAATGAGCATGAAGAGCTCCTGCAGGTAATTGGGAGTGCACTGCTTTTTTTCCTCTGTCTGATTGCACTGCAAAATATTGTTACAGCTCACGAGATAGCCCAAAACCTGTGTCTAATCACAAAGTGAAGTAAGAATTGTAGCGTCTCATCAACCTTAAAAAGTCACTCCAGCTCTCCAACTCCAACTCTTTATACAATTTCTGGCTAGAGCATTTGTTCCACTTCATGTACAAGAGACATCTCTTACTTTAATTCACACCCTCCAGTATATTCCTGGGTGCTGGAGCAAGAGCTCACTTGGATAAAATGGTACCTTTTCCCAGCTGTCATAGAAAGCTGTTTGCAACCTTGATATCTGAGCCATGATAGGAGTTGCATGGTGGTCAGTGGCAAGCAGGAATCACTCACCCATCGATCGTCACATTCAGCACGAGGGCTGTACAGTTACTCCACTTCGGGGCTTCTGCATGTGACCACTGCTTCCTTTAATCTGTCCCTGAATTTTTACCCCCAGCGACCCAAGATTTTCCCCTGTGCTGTTTCTAAGGAATCACTAATGTCACTTGGAAGGAATACATCCTTTGAAACTGCTGTCCCACCTAAACTTTCTCATCCCATGCATAAGAAAGATTGCCTCCAGCCAGTTGTGCTCCCAGAGAGAAGTTTGGAGGCAGGGCCGGCACTATTCCAAAAATACCAGCAAGAAGAGTTTTAAAAAACCTTTGTCTTTCATGATGAGTATGTCAATGGAAGTACATTGTCATTCCAGGCAGCTTCTGAGCACTTCTGAGCACTTCTGAGAAACTGTTTAAGAAACTTCATGAATGACTGACTGGGAGTTCAGGGATTTCTAGCTGACCATCAAGCCCTTGTAAAGTGGCCTGACAAACAGGCTTAGATTTGCACTGTGACTCTCACAGGGTGAATCATTCAGCTTTCATTAATCAAACTTTCAAAAGTTGACTTCAAAGAGGTACACTGTGGTTGGATCTAAATTTTAATGTACCTCATGACACATTGCACTAAAATCAAAAGCTGACTCCAGGAGTAAGCTAAATTAGACTTCACAGATATTTGTAACAGCAATATTTAATATAGCAATGCCAGATTATTTCTCTTACTACCCGGTATTTTAGGATCCTGCAAAAATTTTATTCACATCAAACATATGCAAACACAAGAAAAAGCAGAGATTATCAGGGGCAGCTGGCACACTTGAGGTTCAGAAAATCTGGGTGTTGGTTCTCGATGGGAGTCAGGCAGACTGCCTTGAATGCTGGATTATAGCTATTCTCACTCTGTGCAAGGATTCCTCAGCTACCCAGCTGGGCCATGGTACAATTACATTTCATGGTTCCCATTTATGTTTGCAGATGAATGATACTGTGACTAATTTGGTGGCATAATATATAACATCTTAAAATGAATACACTCCCTAGACTGTTTTTATAGTGTCAGTGACTTGGGCCAGACTGGATAGCATGTATCCCAAATGGTGTTTTGGCAAGAAGATAGTCATTTCCAGATGGATCATTTAACAATTTTAATTTTTCTAACTAAACTGCATTCCTTCTAAATTAATGTGCTGTGGGTATTTACAACTGTAGGGATCAATAGGCCATTTAATAGAGATATTTTGGAAAGCAACCTCAGAATATCTATCAGACTTAAATTACATAGAACTACAGAATAGGGAAAACCATTTCCCTGTCTTTACATGTATAAATATATAATCCAGAAGTAAAAAACAGAAGGTGTTGTGAGAGACACAAATTAATAAAAACATTAAACATTGTATATGAAACCAAATGTAGTTCATATGGCAGGTTTTAGTTTCTATCATTTTGTGTTTTTCCTGAATTGTAGCAGGTCTCACTATTCTTCATATATGTGAAGCCTAGAGAAAATTATAATGTACAAGGTGAATTTTTTGCCAACTGAAATCTCCTAGGCAATCATTCCTCGTGAATGTGAAAGATATGACAAGAAGATTATTTGCTCCTTAGCTATAAATATTCACTGACTCTCTGTGTCTGCTTCTAAAGGGAAATAAAGCTTTTACAATTTTTATTTCATTGCAATAAACTGTGTGATTTCCCTGCATACACCAAACATTTATTAATATTCACAATTGTGACTTTTTCCAGGCAGCTGTGGGTCAATGGTGAGCTGTAAGCTGAGCACCCCATGTGTCATTTTCTTAAGTTTTCTAGTGTAAAGCCTGAATACACATGTAAGGTCTGCACTGGTTCTGGGAAGACTGAGGGGTCACAGGGGAGAAGCCCCAGAGTCCTGTGTGCTGGCCATCAGAAAACTCACCGGAGCAGATCCATTATCAGCCCAGCCCCTTCCCTGGGGAGCAGTCTAGCCATGAGATGAACTGCAAGGTTAAATGCTTTTAGTGCAGAAAGTCACAAGAGATATATGAGATCAGTTGCATAGAGGGAGATAGAAAGGAATACTCAGAGTACACAAGCAGGTACAGGCAGAGTTCAAGTAGGTTTAGGCTCTCTCAGTCTCAAATGGGCTGATTTTCTCCTTTACACTAATGCAGAGACTTTTCTCTATATTTTTTGTCTTTGTACTTCAGATCCTTGGTTTATTTCAGTACAGACCCAAGCATCCAGTACGTGGGGTGTGTTTTTACTGAAACATTTCAAGGCACAATACACAATGTTAATGCAATACTTTTATTTTTGATTGATTGGAAAAAAAAACCTGTACAGCTCTTGAGTAGAAATGCCTGGTATTTGGTTGATTGCTTCTCACATTTCCATTAGACTGACTGTTCAAAATGAGTCACATAACTCACTTGTTTGCTCTAGTTCTTGTCACAGGTAGACAAACAGATCACCAGTGCTTGCATTAAAATGTCATTTGTATCTAGATTATGTGTGGTGTCTGACAACCTCTCCAATAACCTCTTAATGATGAGAATAGGGCTGTATTGCTACACTTCATAAGAGAGACAGAACTCAAGGGCTAGTCTAGCAGAATCTTGAGTCACAGGTAAAACAGATTTCAAAAGAGTTCAAAAGAGTTGAGGTGTAAAGCAGAGACACAGGTCTACAGGCCTGTGTTCTAGTGACCTGCCCACCCAGGAAAGTAAATATATCTCAGACAGGCCTGATTCTTACTGTTTGTGCTTTTTTAACTGTGATGGTAAAACAAGCAAAAAATATTTTTGTGGGAGAAGAAATCTCTTTTATTAAACCAACAATTATAGTTAAGTGTTTGAATATATAGAAATTATTATTCTTTGGCCTTGAAACAGAGAAACAAGCATTAAATTGGGTTCATTTGAAGGCCAGTCTTTTGTGCCACAATGGCAGCTCTGCAGTGGTGAGCCAGGCTCCATCCCAGGCAGCAGCAACAGACATTCCTGAACCTAGTTCTGACTAATAACACTTGAAGAGGCAGGTTAGAGAAAAAGGTCATAATGATCCATAAGCCCTTTCACATTTAAGATGTTTTTGTGTTTAGAGTTAAAAAAGCCCTGTGATGAGTTTTGGTCTAGCACTGAAACACAAAACAATTATTTAAATAGTGCACCTTCAGAGCAAATGAACTTTGACTAATATTTTGATATGAAACAAAGTGAATTTTTCTCCAGTTTTTTATAAGCATGCTAAGTAAACCCCCATTTTAAGTCAATCAAATCATACTATGTTTTTGGTTTTTTTGTTTTTTGTTTTTTTTTTTTTTTTTTATTTCATCTAAATTACGCATTGAAATACAACTCTTTTTTTCAGGTGAAAATTCAAGCTTGTTATTTATTTGGAGAATAATTTTTAAATACAAAACAAAACAAGTTTCAACAGGAAAAAATGCTTCAGTAGAAGCACTCCTGCTACAGGACATATAGGCAGTACATACTATGGCTGAGACCAGTAAATTGTCTATGTTAAATCATCAAGTAAAGATATACATTCTTGGGACTAGCTTAGAAAAGTCATTTTCTGTACAAGTAAAAGGAATCAAAACTGTCATAAGAGTAGTTATGCATGTGTTTGTTAATTTTACAGTAACCGTGTTAACATTAAATAAACATCAAAGTTCTGCCATCTGATTTCAAACTTCGACAGGTCTTGACTTATGTGTAAGGATAGAATCACTGGCACCAGACAACATATTGTAATAATTTATATTATTCCCAATTTCATAATTCTCCTTATAATTTTTATCTCTTTTTACTGGACTGTTTCTGTTAAATATCTTTCCATAATGCTTCCCTTGTTTTGAGATATTGTGGTTTAAATATTCTTTTTTTGATAAGCACCAAGGGATATGCTTCAAACATATTGGTACCCAGGGAATATCCCACACAGTCCTTCCTTCCAGATATTTTCTTCTCCAGAGTGAACTTCAGCCTCTGCCATGAAGACACAGCTCCTCCTCTCAGACCCTGAGATACTTTCTTACCTTGAAGGAACTTTCCAGAATCTCTCTCACCTCTCTTTTGCTCTGGTCCCAATGTTTATGTGTTACTTCAGCTCAAAAGTGTCTTAAGATGGGTAATTCTTAATGGAAAATTAAAAAGAAAGATCTGCTCAGAACTAAGCCTGTGTTATGAAAGGCTTCACTTTCTTCAAATCAACATTTATTTTGAAATGGATTTGTTCAAAGAAAAATTATTTGAATGTTATTAATTATGTCTTAAAAAGAAGGAGAATGCATTTCTTCAAATAGTACAGTGAATTAAATTTACTTGTTAAAGAGATCTCATGAAAACATCTATATCTGTAAATGTGCTCAAATTTGTGTGGAGTTTAATTATACAAGTCCACATCTTCTTGAGGAAGGACACAAAGTGTCTTGAAATTTTGAATAATTTCTAAGTACTAGCAACAGTGACACTAATTCTCAATGACAAAATTGCTAACCCATGTAATTATTTTATAATCTATGATTTTGCAGTTTAGTCTTTCATAATAGAAGATTGAATATATTGATGTCACATACTCAGCATAAGACATTAAAACTAAACATCAGTTTAGGAATTCATTTCTATTAAATTCACGAGTTTTTGAACTGAACAGTAACTGCTGTCTAAGTCTCTAGGGACTCTGGGCACAGAACAGCCAGAGGCAAAGCCTGCTCAAGGTATTTTAGGAGGAGGGCAGGCAAAACTAAATGTTACTGTCTCAAGGATATAGATAAAATTAGCCAGCCCTTGGGAGACAAATTTCCTGGATTTGTGTTCACAAGGGGATGAATGGTTTGTTTTCACAGCAGAAACTGCCTTTTCTGCTCAGTGACCTGCCTTGCCCTAGCAATGGCCGTGTCATTGCAGAAGTACCTGACCATGAGGAGTGTAACAAGAGAAAGCATTGTCCAGAGATGTGGCACAGGCAAAGCAGCAGGGGGCAGTTCCTGAAGAGCTTTAACTTCCATTTTCACCTAACTGTAAAGCTTAAGATTTTGTAAAGTGTTGAATGGCATAAAAGAAAGAGAAACCAAAAAGAGATGCAGATGGTGGTGCTAACTGGCATTCTGTTTATGGATGGTATAGAACAGAATTGATTAAAAAATCAGTAAGAGTTTAAGTAGTGATCTCAAAGGAGATAAAATTTTACCTGTGAGGTTGCACACATGCAAAGACATGCCTTCATCTGTGTTTGGGTAGAGCAGTGAACAAGAACATAGGTGAACAAGCCTTCATTTTTACTGTTTTATATTGTTTTTGAAAACTGATGTAGAGTGGAGTTAAAGGAGTCTGTTCTTTGATCCACAACAGTTAACAGAGAGACTGAAATGAAAGAATTGTGTGAGACACCCTCCTTTACGGTTAGGTCCCATTTGCTCCTTATTGTAATATTATTAATCCATTTTGTATTATATTCATTTGTGTGTGAACATATTGAAGTGATTCTTATTAATCTGACTTGAATATGTTATTTTCACACTCATATTCTGTTAATTTTCCTTAGTTCTTCATCACTGAACACATTTTCTTTAGAAAGATGTATTTATATCTGCCTATATTAAACAACTTTTTACAATATTTAAAAATATGTCACTAGGTACATTTCTTGGAAAATAATTCACCAAATATTTGTGTCACACTGCTCAACTCTCCAGTTTCTTCACTTCTTTCAACAGTTTAGAGTTAATAGAAGTTACATTTATGCTTTACATTATGCACCTCACCTTTCCCACAATGGGATATAATTTAGTTTTACAAATCCATGAAACCCAACTCAAACAGGGCCAAAGCTGCAATCCAGTCTCAATCCTTTACAATTTTTTTCTTCATCACTTCATTCAGATTTGTAAAGGGGCCACTATCTCTTTGCAACAGACTACCAAAGGATAAAATCATCCACTGATAGAGGCTTAGAATAAACATTTGAAGACTGAAATCCATTCATCTATAAACAGAGATGACATGGTTGACATTTGCTGAAGAAATAATCAGAGATTATCTTTTCACAGTGGTAGGAGGCTGAAAAAGAGTTGAAAGACTGGGTTGAGTTCTTTTCTTCACACAGAGAATTTTCTTCCTCTTGGTAAGGTGTGGTAATCATGGTCTTTATGTTTAAATGCAGCCATTGAACAGCAAACAAAGCTAAAGAAGTTAAATAATTAGATATACCTTCATGGAGAAACAAGGGTCTTCCGCTACCTTCACCTGGAAGGACAGAAATTTTAAAGATAATCTTTGTCTATAACTGTATCATATTTATTGACTTTACACGTTCAGTGTTGACAGCACTTATAGATAACTTAATAGACCCTGTATTTTCTGTGGGGAATCAAACCTACAATATACCTAAAGTGTAAATTGCATTCAGTAATATAAGTCCTATTATTATTATTATTATTATCCTTGGCATGTCTCTATGGATCTTTTTAAAATAAATAACTAATTGTATTTCAGGGAAATAATGTAATAGAAAAAGTGTATTTCAGGATATCAAATGTGGAATTATAGAAAAAAAAGAAAACCATGCCTAAAAGCTTGAAAATTTCCAAGTTAAGCTGGAAGAAAAACTAGTCTGAAGAGGTAGGGAAAGACAAAAACCAAAGAAGAACATGTACAAATGACCCTTTAAATGTGGAATAGCAACTCCATTTGCACTGGATTAGAAAACACAATTCTAATACTGCTTTGGTAATGGAATGTAAGTGCTCATAAGGCACAAGAGTACTGTAATCCACACTGGTCTAGGTTTACCAGTTTTATTAGCAATTTCAAGGACATGGATAATATAAATGAACAACTCCTAAAATAAAAATGTAACACACTCCAGTACAGTGTTCCTTTTCTATAAGACTTTCTATAAGACTTTTATCTTTACTTCTTTAGTCAGAAAAAAACCCTGCTTTTCTGGAAAAAAAAAAAAAAATCTAACCCAAGAGTTAACTAGTGGATTTATTTTCCACAATGAAATCCCAAATATAAATCATTCTTTATTTCCTGAATATGGCTGGTTTCCAAAGAATTTTCCAAGCATGTGTTTCATTTTGCTCCTGTGACATCCACTGTCTGGCTACAGATGCAGATGATCAGTGCTGGTTCCCGCCCCTCCAAATTCCCTCAGCAATAGAATTCCCCTGGGAACTTGCTCACAGAAAAGCCTGGATCCCACATGCTCATCCTCACCTCCATGTGCTTTAACCCCAAGGCTGAACTTAAATCAGGCAATGCAGGTCCAGCACAGGAAGCACTGGCTGTAGGAGGCTTTACAACAGCAGAGCTTCCTCAAACAAAAAAAACCCTGTGGAACAACATCCAGCTGTTCTATACTCAAAATACAATATGGAATAAATAAATATGTGCTAAAAGCGAGCAAACTGAACTCAGAGAACAGGAGGAGTTAACGCAATATTTTCTAGAAGTAATAATAACATACTGTAGTTCTGTTTATTATGCTTCATTACTCTACCTATCTTTCTGTTTTTTTCACTGTCCAAAAAAGTAAATGTAATGCTAACTTACATGCTATCATTAGTCTGCTTCCTTCTACTCCAATTTGTCAGCAGTAATCCTCATGTGTGATAGGCAGATGGAAATTCTTTTAGGATTTTATTCTTTCCTAATTCTTCAAGCAGACTTTGTATTCTCACTGTTCCTCATCTATTGTGTCCAGTTCCTTCTTCCCTCATTCCAAAGCCAAAGAAAATTCAGTATTCCAACAGGAGAAAACACGTTCAGTTCACTCATGTCAATCTCTCCAAATTATTTGTATTTGCTTTGCAAAAAACTGAGGCTTAGAAACCAAACCTGTCCAGCCCACATCTGCCAGCAGACAGCAGCTGTAAGCAAACCAAAGCCAATCATTTTTCATGGAGTCTGAAGGACCTCGAGCTTTCTTCCCCCCTTGTCTCCTCTTCTTCCTGCCAAGGACTACACAAAACAAAATCTTCTTCTCCAAAAAGCAAACAATCAGATTGGGATTGGCACTTTATCATCATCTCCTTTGCTCATATAAAAACAGATTTTGTGTTCTGCTGTTTCTGAGACTGGCCCACACACTGCAGCTCTGTCACATGAAAAGCCACCAGTGGATCACTGCAAGGTCTGCACTGGGTTATCTACTGCTCAGCTGGTGCAAGTGGTTACATGTTTGGATGAACCAGTGCTGCAAGCCAGGCCAAATGCTGGTGTAGAAGCTCTGAAGCCATGCTGAGGATGCTGAACCTAAGCAAACAGATGGGATTAAGGGAGAATTCCTGCTGGCTTCATGTGGATGCAGGTCTGGGGCTTCACGGCTTGAGTTAAAACACAGGTGGGATCACACAGGCTGCACTCATCCTCCACTACAGTCCAGTTTTTAAATTTATTAGAAATGTGCCTGCCTGAATAAAGGTGCAAATGAGACCATATGCTAAAATCAATAGTATGGATTTTATTTAGCAGCGACAATGAAAGAGAGAGAGAGAGATAAAAAGGAAGAGAAAGCAATATAAAAGAGTTGGGAGGGACAGAAAGATAGTGACAGAGACAGATTAAAGCAAATATCACCATGCCATGGATCCCAACAACATTCCATTGATCCTCTCTATCTGGTCTTCTTTGTGGTAAGGGTCACCCCAAAAAACAGAGAATCCAGTTGGTTAATACATGTTCAGGCCAGGTGGGCATGCCCAGATAACCCTCCTGAGCAGGGGCAAGTTTGACACAATCTCTTGCAGCAGACTCTGGGTCTGTTGGATCCCTTTACATCACGTGCAGTCTTGTGGTACAAGGTCTCAGGAATTAGTCTGGGTAGCACTTTTGGGGGTCTTTGATAGATTGCGACACCTCATCAGCTGCCTTTCACATGAATGTCCCATGGATGTAGCCTTCCTGGGGTTGGAGGTTCCATAGGTGAGCCAGTTTGTGTATGGGAGGATGGGTGTTCACCACCTCTGATCTGAGGTTATGCCATGCCAAAAGTCTCCTCCTCCCCGCTTTGTTGCGGGAGAGGTGAGTCTGTAAACCTGGCCTCTGTAGGCTGTGGTCTCCCCCACCCCAAACCCAGCCAGGTTTGGTTGTGGTCTCCCACACCCCAAACTCAGCCAGGGTTTGGAATTAATTTTCTGCTGGATTTGGCTTTCTTGTGGATGCATTCTTTTCCCTCAGCCTTGTTTATTTTTCCCTAGACCTGAAATGATTGAACAATGGTGTCTTACCTTGAATTCCCTTAGGTGGCTTAACTTACAGTCCAAAATTTTAGTCAGGAATCTTCAAGGAGGGGTGGGTTTTGGCAGTTGTAGCTTCTTTGTACAGTTTTTGCTATAATGGGTAAAACTCCTTCATAACAATGTTTAAGGCATGAACCATTTCAGTCTCTGGCACCTGGTGAATACAAAACATCTCTAGGTTTCTGCCCAGAGATGCACAACCTGTATCAATGCAAACTCAGATATATCATGCCATTTATATTCATCGTAATTTAATTGTGCTAGACCCTCACAGGTGCTACAAAAACACACAATTCAGAGACAGACTGATGGTTACACTAAGACTGAGGAGCAAACCCTGTCCTCCATCTAAGCAGTCCATAAAAGATAAATAGGTTTTCGAAGTGAGAGCTGCCTCCAAAAAAAAAAAAAAAGTGCAAGCATATATCACTGTCTTAATTAAAAAAAGATGTGAGGTAGTGCTAGAGTTGAAACTATCTGGTGAGCAGGGCTTGATTGAATAAAATTTTAGTTAGGAGCCTGCATGTGTATGAAACACCACAGAATAAATCACAAAGAAGCAGAAATGTAGCACATGGTTGATCAAAAACTGCAGCACTTACTAAGGAAACATAAAGAGCCTTGGAATGAAAGGGACTGAAAGTAAAAAAGCTCTGTGCTGTTGCTTGATTCCTGTTGCATTCAGAAAATCAGGACTTTTGTTCACTCTTGGTGAGTAGATATGATTCCTCCTAAGCTACCTGAGACATAATCAACTTCTCTTCTCAGTTGAAAGCAATGCAGGGAGCCCTGGAACATGGTGAACTGCTGAGGTCAAAAAACCTGAGTATATAAAAGGCATAACTTGTCTTGATAAAGTTAATGTTGAAGTGGCAATAGAGCCATTATGAGAGCTGCTGTCCCACTTGCTCTTGCCACAAGGTGTTAATTTGTATCTATGACTTAGGTCTTTTTCCGCCTTAATTTTCACTCAAACCTTCAATGCCGAAGGTGTATTTGGAATCAGTTAGGATTAAACCTACATTATGAGAGAAGACAGGCATATTCTGACCTTTCTTGATAATATACACTTAAGGCTCACAATAGCATACAGAAATTAATTTGTATGAGTTTGCCACTTTATCATCTGTGGAACAATTTGCTCCCATGATGGAGGCCATCCTCATCATACAATTACACTACACTCTGTCATCTTACAGGTCCTTACTTTTGTTGTCAGGCCTTCTGGGCAACCAGACTGTTTGTGCAGCTTTCTGTGTCTGCAGCCTCATGAGAGGAAATGTCTATGGAAAACCTAATGCATTTCTTTCCTTTTGAGATGCTTCTCCCCGAGCATTTATCTAACACAGGGTAAAGGCAGAAAAGAGGGATGGGACTGCAGAACCACTTCTTTCCTGGGAATGCTTTTGAAAGCTACCTTTTTCTGCATGTGTGCTCCTGATAAGGAGGAAATGCAAGACAATGGGTACATAAGGAAATAGCAGTTTCTGACTCAAGCAAGCTTTACATCAAATATTCAAGCCCAGATGCACTGTTTGTTATGAGGCATATTACTTTGGTTTTGCATTTGGTGTTTATTTCTATATGTCTATATTTATTTTTTCTGCCTGAGGAGTAGATGCACCCAAAGCACTTATATTTGAATTAATATTCTTTTCTGATATTCCTGACATTTTTTTATATCTAGTAATAAATTAATTACATAACAACATAACAATAATAGTACCTTAGTTCAATATTAATTAAAAAAAAAAAAAAACAACAGGGTGGGAAGCTTAAGTTTCTTATTCCACCTCACTGCCTCATTGAAATAGAATTGTAACATCATTTCTATTCTGTTCATGAGGCTTGTATAAAACATCCCTTAACTGCCTTCTAGAAAACTATTTAGGGGTAGGTGACTGCAAAACAAGTTTTGATCATGCTACAGAAAACAGCATCTGAAAAACAAGAAGAAATGTTAAAGTGTTTGACTCTTGGAACAACAAATCTGTTTGTTAATGGTGAATTCAGCCTAAATATCAAGAAACAGTCATGATAGTGTTTTACACAAACTCATACTTTGGCTTTCCTTCAGTACAGTATTATGTAATTCCTTTAAGGTTTTCTGAGAACAAAAACTTGTATATATGGTAGCCTTAAAACTTTCCTGGGAAATGGAGTTCTTTATACATTAACTCGTTCACAAATGAAAAATGCAGACTCTGTAACATTATTGTCTTCAAAGCATAACGCTCTATGTGATTTTTTTTTTTTTTAAACTCTCAACACAGTCAATTTTCCAGCAGCCATAGTCTAATAAAGAGGGGAAAAGTACTTATCCTTTCTGGTCAAAATAGTCTCTTTGGGTGAGCCTGCTTCTCTGCTGCTGTTTTGACTGTCCTGCTCTTGAAGGACATGGTGCTGTGCCCCAGTTGCTCCTCAGCAGCCATTTCAGTGAACACAGTATCTACACAATTGCCTCTGATCTAAATTCAATTTCTTCCTCTAATCTCTTATTTCTCTTTAATAATGTCTGTTCAAAGAAAAAAAAAGAAGAAAAAGAGAAAGAAAAAGAGAAAGAAAATTTTTGCTGTGAGGTAGAAGACAAATACATATATTTCACCTTTATTGCTTCCCTGACCCTTCTGCCTCCAAAATAGAATAGAATTAAAGAAATCTTTTCTTTTCTTTTCTTTTCTTTTCTTTTCTTTTCTTTTCTTTTCTTTTCTTTTCTTTTCTTTTCTTTTCTTTTCTTTTCTTTTCTTTTCTTTTCTTTTCTTTTCTTTTCTTTTCTTTTCTTTTCTTTTCTTTTCTTTTCTTTTTTTCTTTTCTTTTTTCTTTTCTTTTTTCTTTTCTTTTCCCTTGCCTTTCCTTTCCTCTTTTCCCTTTTCTCCCTTTTCTTCCTTTCCTTTCCTTTTTTTCTGTTCATAAAATGATCACTCCTTCTCTACCTCCCTCTTTTTCTGTGCTTCTTAGGAAAACAGCAAAAGTAAAACACAATGCCTTGAAAATTAATTCAAATTTTGCTGTTGACTTCAATAAAACTATTGACTTGTATGATGTTTTTGCTTTACCTGCAATAAGACATTCATTAATTAGAAAACCTCATATTCTAGAATAATGTGTTGGGGTATAGTTTGTATCCAAACTTATTATTTAGCCTGTATTAAAAATATGTGAAATACATATCTGTGTGAATACAATACCAACATTAACAGTAAGATGATAATATTTCATCTACTTGTTGCTTCCTTAAATACATTCATGTATGTTTTTGACTGAACCCTTAAGAGTTAATTTTGGAAGCCTGATGCTGCCAAGACCACAGAGGCAGAGTGTTTGAGAACTCATCTTTCTTATTCTCTTCATAACTGAAAGCCCATAGTACATGCTTATTCCAAGTCCTTGATAACTTTCATTAATGCTGTTTTCTTTTTTGAATATTACATGACCTAGGACTCAATGTGCTTAACAGGTAGAAACAGCAAAGAAATTCACCAGTAAAAAAATGAGCAAATTAAGTGCCTTATTTTTGATGAAAAATTATGATCTGCTTAGGAGGTGCAGAATTAAGATTTTAATTTTAAAGCAAAAGATACGGAAAATCCTCCAGTGCTGGCTCTCTCTCTCTCTCTCTCTCTCTCTCACACTTTATTTGCCAGAATGATCCCTCGGGTGGTCACATAAACACTTTTGCCATGGTTTGTTGTGTAAAACAGATATAAATTTGGAGACGATATTACAAGACTTTAAAACCAGATTTGTATATATTGCATTCACTTCTCTACTTTGGAAACTAACTTTGCATTCTTCATGTGATTTTTCTCATTGAAGATCAGAAGTCCAAGAATTTTGCTGCTGACAGAATTATAGTATAGGTCTTCTAAACATTTTGCTGCATACATAAAAAAAAATTATTAACTCTAATAACCCTAGCTCTCAATAGTGCATTGCAATGTTATTCCTTTAGAGTCTCTTTTGGCAATCTAAAGTTGATTTAATGTAATTCAGTAAGTATCCACACAGATGCATCATCATGCCCAAAGAAGCAGCACTGTCACCAGCAGGCAGTGCTGCATCTTAGCATTAAGTTTTTATACTGCTTTATGTAATATTTTTGTGTAGTCTTTAATTAAATCTAAGACCTAGAGGAAAGTGAGGGCTGTGCAAGCTATTTGTATGCTGGTAACCACAAAGAACACCTAGAAGAAAGTGGAAGCAAATACAACTGTTTGCTAATGTTGTTATTTGCAGTGAATTTCTTGGTCACACGGGTGACCAGTGAAAGGAGCTCTTAACTGGCGCAAGAGAGAATTCAGTGGTCACATGAGCGAGCCCGTGAGCGCTTGGCAGGCTGTGGCTGTTTGCTGTCTATGGCTGGGTGAACACAGAAGGAAGCAGCCATGCCTAGGAGTCTCTTTGGATGACGTTTCATGGACAGATTCCCCAGGCACAAGGTGGTTCTTTCAGGCAGTTACCCAACCACTCCTCTGGGTGAAGATCAGTTCTTCTGAAACCACCCCAGAAGGAGTTGTAAGAGGGAGATGTCATCGAATGTGTCACTGTGCATTCTTTATGAACATCGAGACAATGATAAGGGTTTTTTTTATACACTTTGGCCAGAAAGTGATAAATACAGCAGACTCCATGTCTGACTGAAGCTGGTGGTGCTGAGAGGGAGCTAACTCTCAAGTCTACTTCAGTAACAGCAATGACAAAAAGTCCCTTTATAGACAGATTTGCAGGGAAATAAAGATAATATGCTGGAGACAGCATCAGAAAAGCCCATAATTAGAAGTATAAGCATTGGAGTAAAATCTAGGAGTTTCCTAAAGGTATCAGGCAGGAATCCCCACTAGAAGGACAACTTCACATCAATGTATGATTTTAAGAAGGTATCGTCAAGAAGTGGCTAAGCAAATCTAAACTTTTTTTTTTAATTTTCAACCTCAGAAAACACTCATAGTCACAAAGTTCATAAAAATATATCCTAGAACCTTAATATTCAATTTTTTCTTTTTTTTTTACTGTGCTGTGTACTTTGAGCCTTACTCTCTCTCCTTATGTTGAGTAGATACAGCTTCCTTCTAGCAGCCATACGGTTTTCTAGCTCTCTATGCCTTTGCTCTTTTCCATGCAACATCTCCCTTTTTTTGCCATCTTACTGTAACTTTGTTTCAGATAGTTCCTATTCTCCTCTTACTCCACTCTTATTTATTCTTGTTTCCTCTCTTTGACAAAATGTGTCTCAGAATGAAAGACAAATTAAACTGAATAAATACAACCCAACTTACAAAATAATTTACTCTTTTGTTCAGGAAAGTTATAAAACTTTGAAATCTGTTAACCAGGACTTTTCAGTACTGGGAAACAGAAACAAATGTATAAAACTCTTCTTCCTAATTTTGTGTGGTAGGGAAAGAAAATGCTAAACACAGACACATTTTCATCTGTACAGAAAAATTGTCATTTGTCCAGAACTGAACATTGCCCGTCCTGGGCATTAAGCCAAGATGATTTAGTGAGAAGGGAGAGAGGAGGCTACACTTGGAGAGGCTATGAGGAAATGCTTCTCTGACAGGTTGATTTAAAGGAATGGCAGCTGTGTGAAAGTGCTGAGGGAAGAATTGTACATTACATTTTGAGGAAGAGAGGTTACTGGGCACCCAATGGAAACAGGTATGAGGGGGTGATAAAAGCTAAAGCCTGTGTAAAATGTACTTGAGACACCTGAAATTTTGAGAACCTGTATATTTGGGCTGATGATATTTTTCCTCTGTAGCTTAATATATCTTAAATACTGAGGAACAAACCTCCTTGTAGCCTGCAGGGAGGCTGCACTGGAATATAGCAGCTGTCTGCCACCTCCCCCTTTGTGTGTCTTCAGATGAAGATTAACTGGCTTTCCAGTTCAGACAAGAATATAGAACCTTCGATAACATGATAAGAGTTTAATGATCATAAAAATATCCAAATCTGATTCCAGCAGGTTTGAGTGCAACATTTTGCACAGCTCAGTAGGTGATTCATTAAAAATTAATGCATAAAAAGGCATTGTTTCTCCTGCCACGGTGTTGCTGTGTGTGAATGATCTGCCACAGATGGTGGAGCTGTTATAGACAGGAGACTGGGGGCTTCCATTCTCATGCTCTGAAGTGAAGCATTTTCTGAACACACATGGTCTGCTTGTCATCCCATTAAGCTTCAGTCAGACTGTGCTCACAGACAGGCTGTATCTGCAAAGCTGATGGAAGGACTCTGGTAGGTAGAGTTTTAAGACGATTTAAAGATAAGTCATAAGGTGGATTAGACAGGTTGGGTTTCAGGTGTGTATTTGGCACATGACTAAATGAACGAGCATAGCCATGGTACAGGCAGAAGGAAACCCTGGGTGTCACATCAGTCAGTGTCCTCTTCCCATGAACAAGGACTTGCCAGCATGAGTTTAGGGGTACCTTGTTGGCACCTTCCTGTCCCATCTTTCATTTATTCTCCTTCTTTCCTATGTGACCTATGAGGCTGCTGTGTCACTGCATCCAACAGCCATGACTTGTCCCAGAGTTGTTTCTGACTTTCTCTGGGGACTGTCTGTGTTTTGAACTTCACTTCTCTCTAAGCCAAAGAAGTTTTCCAGAAGGCACAGATCAATTTCGGATGAATGCTTTTTTACAGAGATTCAACTTCCTCACTTTCTGCTAAGGACTAAAGATGTCTCTGCTGAAGCTACCTCCCTTGATCCTAAACATTTGTGAATAATTTATTAAAAATATTGTTTTCTGCATGACAGAACATTTTAATACAATACTTTAAATTGACTGAATTTCATTATCTTCATGCACAATATCTTATCTGGAAATTTTCCTCAGTAAATATTATTAGCATACAGTTGGTGCAGTAAGTCTGGAAGAAAAAGGTGTTATGTAGTTTTGGGAGAGTTATGAGTCACTGCTATTTGATACCCCTAAGAGAAAATACTATAATGCATGTAAGTCTCTATCTCAAACCATAACTAGGTTAACAGCATTTTGCCTTTCCACATTCCTCCATAGACCCAGCTGATATAATATTCCCCATTTTTTGTCTTAAATCATTGCATAATGCTGAAAGGTTCAAGCTTCTTTTTTTCACCCTTCGTTTATGCAGTGAATGAATAACTCCTGCAAATAATTTGTACATTTGTTGGGTAAACTAAAATATATTTGTGAGACACTGAGATGCAAAGATAGCATGTAAAGGCTTTTGATATTTATTGTTACAATTCATATTAAATAAAATAGTAAATAAAATTAAATATGAAGAGATGAAGGAAAAATAGAACAAATAAAAACTTCAGGATAAAGTATTTCATTTGGAATAGATGGCACAAGCCTTGAATTGTGAGGAAAAATATATTAGACCATGGAAAAAGAAATTTGAGAGAAACTATAAGTCATGTAAAATCGTTCAGGGTAACTGCTGCAGATATTGGTGATGCTGGAGAGAACAATCTTGTTTTACCAATGCAGTTCTAAATAGTCAGAGAAGCATGCTGTAAGCACCTTCTAAAAGAACAGTGTAAAAGAGCTGGAGCAAATGAATGGCTGATTGTAAATGTCTACTTAACCTCTCTGCAAGAGCTGAAGCACGTGCCATGATTTTGTATGGGAAGTGAGGAATTTCTAAAAAATTGCTTTCCCCAAATTACAACTAGTATCTATGTATTTTATTTAGAAAGAGGGAAAAAGAAAGGAAGGAGCTGGAGACACATGGAGACAAAAAGGAAATCTAGACCAAAGGAGCAACATGAGCCACTTTTCACAATCTGACATTTAGATTTCATTAGTACATCATACATTAATTTTAATATAGCCAAATATAAAACCCTCCTGTTACAGAGTATTATATAAGAACAGAGATGAAAATCCATTGCAGATGAAATGTTGGAATTTTTTACACTAACTCCAATGATATCACGATTTTTGTTAAAAGACTTTCCCCATTTAAAATGGGATGGCATGGGTGAAGCCTGAGGTCTGTACTGCATATTCACTGGTGAGGGCTAATATGGATCCACCACTTCTCTATCCTGTCATCAAACTCTGCTGTATACTCTGGCCAAGTACCTGTCTTAAATTATTTTATATTTTCTTTATTTATCTATCATTAAAAGCTATTTGAGTCAAAGCTATTTGATGTTCACTATGTAAATTTCCTAAAGCAGTGCATTTTTATATGTTAAAATTTGAAGTAATTTCCACTTATTATATACAGCAATATTGATTGAATTTTAAAATAGTCAATGGCTATTGTGAGGAACAATATGGAAATGTACTTTATTACTGTTATATTTTAATTTAATATGTAACTCAAATTACCAACAGCATTGTAATTTTAGTTTTAATATTGTTTTGGGAGCAATGCAAAAGAACAGACAACATAAAAATGAGATTGTTTGGAAAACAGTCATCTGAATCTGGTTGTAGTTAAGTAAAGCTGGGAACATCCTGACCTTCCACACAGCCAGATGTGGAAAATATACTTCAAAGTCTTCAAGACCAACCTAGTGGCACATAAGATTAATGGGTGCTGTTCCTGAAGGACATAAAGGGCCTTATAACCTTGGAATCCATGAAAACAAGGCATACATGTGAAGTACAAACTGATTTTTTTAATAATCTGGATGAGATTAAATTTCTTATCTATAGGTGAATAAATGCTTTAAAAGAGGCTACTATCTCTTCAATTTGTGTTTTCATTTACTTAATTTAGCAATCCTTTAACACCGGCTTCATCTTTTACTCAGGTCCTTTTGTGTTTAAGTTTTATCAAAGAAAACTAATTAAAAATAAGTGTTTTTAAAATTTAAAGTTAAATATTTACAGAATTTCCACTATTTGAAGTTAATGCATGTGAATATTAATTTCCATTTACTGGTGTAGTAACCAGACAACAAAACAATTTCATTTAAAATATAAATTGAGTTAAAATTTTAAACTAAAAAATTCTTCAACTTTTAGCAACTAATGCAAATTAAGGGTTTTTTTTCAAGCCAGGCTATCACTTAAATAGCAGTATATTTGGGGAAAAAAAAGTATAACTTTTTTTTATATCATCCTGATAACAAAATTAAATTAATTAGTAGAATTTCTTCGTATTATTTTTTTTTTTATTTTTCAGCTATTATTTGATGTAAAATGCTGACATGTAGTAGAATATTCACTATGTCCTAATATAACTGTATACATTAAACAAAGGTGTCTTTTCCTTCAGGTTTCATGATTCAGGACCCTTATCTCTGTTTCTTTTATGAAGTAGAGCAACACCAACCAGAAATTACTACACAGTATTCCTTGTTATAAGGAATAACATGGAGAGGCACAGACACACTTCACAACCAATCTGCCCAGAGAGGCTGTTGACATCAAACTTTTAGCATTTCATACTCTTCTTTTTTTCCCCTTTGAAGAGAGAGGGGGAAAAGAAAGCCAAAAAAACCCACTAAACCACAAAATCACAATAACCACAACTCATACCCAGTTCTACTTTATTCAGTAAAATGGAGGAGCAGGTGACTTGAAGAATTGGTAACAAGATATGAAGATTTTTATCTCCCATGTGAATGATTTGAACACAGCTCAGGTTAATAGTGAATGAATCTGTCCCCAGGAGACTGTTGCTCAAGTGAAAAGCCTGTTGATCATTTTGGTACAATGTCAGTGCACTGTGTAAGTGCATCTTAGTAACCAGCATCACAGCTGTCATCTCTGCAGCCTCTGAGAGGATAGAAAATAATCCTGGGGAATGAAATACTCTCTCAAATAAATCATTCCACTTGGGAGCCCTCAGACACTGAAATAAAAATGCAGGTGAAGCTTTCACTGTGGCTTTTTCTGATTTGGTACTTGTATGTACACATGGGAATTTTTCTGGTTTGGTCCAGAGCTGGAATGAGTATGCCAGGCACAGCAAGAAAGCCCAACCAGTAACCCATGTAGCATTACACTGGATCAACTTTGATAAGAGATGAGCTTTTAGCAATTCCAGTCATCAATGCACATATTTCCATTCAACTATTTATCCTAGCCATATCAAGGAAAGCAAAAGTCACTCCTCAACCCCACCTTCTATGTACTTAAATAAATGAATCTGAAATAGAATTACTGTCAGACAACTCAGCAGTTTTCTAGCTCTAATGGAAGCTTTTCCCCTTGGCCCCTCCTTGCAAACACTTAAGTAAATTAACAGAGGATAGACAAAGCCATACACAGATCAAAGGAGCAAATCATACTAAATGGCCTAAGACTATTTAATGTCCTCCTTTTATTCAGAAAATGAACCTTTGCTTCTGTTTTCACAAGGTACAGCCCCATTTTAAAGGCTGTCATGAGGATAAATTAACTCTCTCCACCTGTCAGAGGATCTGTGCTTCCATTCCCCTCCAACAGGACATTTATCTTGCATGCAGAATCAGAAAACGTGCTCCAATTTAGCTTTTCAAATAATAAAAAATTTTGAAATAACCTACTTAGGATGCCAAGTTCTCTCCATCATATACACACTTCCCCTGTATCTTCTGAAGAGATTTTCTTAGCCCTTAGTCTGCTTTCTTAGCCCTTTGGAGCCTTAGTCAGCTCCAAAGCACCTTATTCAGAAAAACCAAAAATCTGCTGATAATTTCCACACTGTACCTTATTGCTTCTTTGCCTGTTTCTACTTCCCTTCAGCAAAGATATGGATTTCTTAAATGATAGAGATTACAACTCTACCCACTGACACCTTTATGCCTCATTTTGTCTTTTTTATGTGATAGGGTATTGTGTTGCTTTTTCTTGTCTGTAGTTCTAAATTCCAGAAGTTAATGTGGTTTATTATCTAAATATGGGCAAAAATGTTCCACTGAGGAACAAGATAATTCCTCAGCTGCTCTGAAAACTCCTTCACAACTGCAAGACCATAACCAGGATTGCCCTCTTATGAGGGATATGAATGTACAAGACTCAGGGGGAAAAAAAAAAAACACAAAAAATAATGAACAAGAAACACGAAGAGGGGCTTTTAGTTATGGGAAGAATAAATCTTTCAGCAAAATGTCATCTCAGACAACCCCTATGAGCAGTAGAGGCACCCCCAGCTGGGAAATGCCATGTCACAGCCCAGCAGAATTTATAATGGTAGAGACCAGCAGTGGTTTTTTTGTCCCTTTTCAGGATGGATTCCCTGATTCCCTCTCCAGAATCACAGGATGGATTCCAATGATTCCCCCTCCAGAAAACATGTGAGCATGGCTGCTGCTGCTCCCAGCTGGGGAAGCACACAGCTGTGTGTGGGCAGAACCACCGTCCGCCTCACAGCTGGCCAGAAGCAGATAAATGTCCTTCTCTGCAACAGGGGAGGTCGAGCTTCCTCAGCCCAAAAGGAACAGTCTTCCTCTGCTTAATAGTCCTTCAGCTGGAAATCATTAAGGAGCAGATAAGAATAATATGATGATGGCTTGGGGAGGAACATTTTACATCTTTGCCTCTTCTCTGTGCTTGAAGTGACTTTGTTAAGCTTGAAGGCAACTGCATGCCTGGAACTGTGCCAGAAGAGACAATCCTCCCTCCCCAGCATGGTCAAACTGGCATTTCCCATTTCCATTTCCCCAACTAAGAGAGCTACTTGAGTTAAATACCTTGAAGCAGGGACCTGATTCGTTTCAAGGCCTCCAAGGTCCTGCTGGTTACAGGAATGGTTTGTCTCATATTAGCAAGTGGCAAGGTCCAAGGCAGGTTTGAATGCGTGACATCCCTTCAGTATTTGCTTTTCTTTAATCTGGCACTCCGTGCTGCTTTATGAGAAATGTATATAGCCAAAAAAGGGGACTCAGCAACTACTCACATTCATTTCAGCAGCATCTTTCATAGGAATGGAAAAGAGGGTCACTGTTTGTGTGTGTGTGTTTTTGATTAACTTTTAATAATCTTCATGTTTGCTAAGTTGGTGGCACAATACAAGTTTCTTCAGAATGGTATCTTTGCACAGAACTGTGTAATGTTAAAAGCTAAGATGCTGTGAAATAAACATCTGTAATTACAATTCATAATATTCCCTGCAAAATGCTTCAGGTCCAAAAAAAATTGTCAAAGCAGACAACCAGACAAGTGCACTGTGATCTGACTTCAGCTTATGATGGCCTGACCCCCCTCTGAATCATCACCATCCTAAATGATGCAGGCTAACCCTTTCTTTCTCATTCTCTTATTTTGTGCTTCTCTCAAATCAAATCTTTTCATCATCTGCTGTTTGCCTGCTGTCTTTGGTGGGGGTGGGAGGTTTAGTTAGTTTTGTTTTCCTACTCACTGTGTGACTTCAGCAGCAATCTTTCTTTAAAATTATTGTTCTTCATTTTTGAATGACTAATTTCTTTCTATATAGATGACTCATGACAGCATTCACTTGTGAGATACAAGTGAGTGCTGGAGGCCTTTGAAACAGCAAAAGTAAGTCAGTGCCAGAGGAAGACACCCAAAATTAGGTGCTGTTTGTTCCTTGGGACATTGGAGCACTGAACAGGAAGTCAAACAACCTCATTTGCAGCCTTCCAATCTCCATGTTTCTCTTTCTGTTCCTATTACACCACAATGAAAACCAGCTGTTTATCAGCTCATAGTTTACTTTGCTGATTGTGGTTTTGGCAGACAAATGAGATTTCCTCTTTTGTGCTTCTTGTATTTCCCACAGTACCAAAGTCTATTAGAGGGGAAGAGTACTGAATATTAATTCCAGACACTGCTTTGTAAAGTTGTACCTGGCACTCCTGTTCAGATGCATTAACATTCCAGTTAAAATACATTAACATTCCCAGACCCAGCTCTGACCTCACTTGTGCTGATTTTACAATTATATAACTGCTGACAGCTCAGGACTTGTCCTTAATTTACACTGAGCTGCTTTTACTGCATGTTTGCAATGTTTACAAATGCTTGGTTATTTACTGTACTTCTATTTATGATCCTATTTTGTAAAGAAGATTTCTATCATTTATCTCGCAAGGCTGTGGCATGCATCACAATAGATAGCATATTTTTTATTATTTTCTTTACAGTTTGATTTTTTTTCATTCTTTCAATATTCTTTCTCTTAATCATCCTTCTTAATTAATATTCCCATAAGTTATGTAAAACATTTGCTCTCCATTGCTCTGCACCCCTTTCTAGATCTTGCTAAAACATTTCTCATGTGAGGACTAGAAACTTCTAATGGCATTTTTCAGTCATTAAGAAAGCCAGCAGCAGAATAGAGACAACCTGCTTCCCAGCTCCGAGCCGGAAGACCACTTTTCCCTGAACTTTTCATTGTTCTTGGCTGCTTTGAATCCTCCAAACTTCTGAGTTGAATAAGTATTTACTAGAAACCGATGAATAAACCTAATGAATGTTCTGTGACCAGTCAAATTCATGTGCTCCTTGTTTCCCTTCATTTATTTATACCCAGGGGGATTATAATTACTTTTATTCTAAGTTTCTAAAGCAAATTAAAGGTAATTGACAGCCCTGTGCTGCTTGCTGCTGATGATTATTGAATCAGAGTGAAATCAACTGAAAAGCAGTATTTCTAGACTGGTCTAGTCTAACTACCATTTTTCTACAGTTTAAGAATTAGATTTATTAGCATTCTTCAGCCTTTAGTTAAAAGGGAAGGAAAAAAAATAAATTATCTGTGAATATCCTCAAGTCTTTATATATATATATATATTTTAAATGCATTCTGGAGCTTCTGATAACAACATGTAGATCAGGTAAGACTAGCAGGAAGTAACAGCAAGAAAATCTGATAAAATATTAGATAACCCTTGGGTTATCTAGAATCAGACAAGTAAGTTCTAATATATATTTTATCTTGTTTAGCATGTTTTTAAAACCTAAATTGTCTCCATGACAAGAATAATAGGAAGTAGTTATGCTCTTACCATAGCCCTGTACTGTCTAGTCAGCTGCTAGCACTCTTTAATACCTTTTTTCCTGGTTTGTTTTTTTTTTTTTTTGTGTAGTGATTCAATCACAGCTACTATTTTGAGCTGCTTTGTGCTTTGATTTTAAATACATTCGGTTGTTTCCCATTGGTTTACAGTGTCTGAATAACTGTAATAAATGCTTCTTGGGTTCTCTGTTTACCAGAATGGCCTAAATTACTCAGCAACTCACCAGTTTGAAATTTGCTCCAAAGAAATCCATGCTATGTTACGCATTTCCACTTTTGTGTTCCATAGGGTTTTTTTCTTAAAAAAAAAAAGATCCGAATTTTCCATAGGATGAGCATACTGATTCTTGATTCCTAGCTTTATCCACCTGTTGAGGAAAATTCAGCTATGAGTAATTAGAGTTGATCTAATGTTTTCCATATGTCACTTGTAAATAGTAAGGGACAGATTTCAAGGTGGTCCATCAAATTCCAACTCTGCTGACATCAATGGAATGAGGTGAATTGACAAGAATTATTGACTACAATGACTACAGTACTTTCTCACTAAAGTCTTTCACATCAAACTACTAACCACTAGCAGGCAGTGATAATTTCTATTGTACCTCACAGGTGTATATATTAGAAGAGTTCTTTTCCATTCTAAATGTGCTGAAGTGTTCCAAAAGCTTCTTACCTATGATCTCCAATAATCATATTGCCATTTTAGTCATTATTATTATTGCTGTTAATATCATACTTCTGAAGTTAGTTTTATTCTCTAATCTGTTGCAAAATCATGAACAGATAATTCAGAATTCATTATTTCCTTTGTCTTGCCATTATTTCTAGGACTTGTAACAACTTCTTTTAAATTACTGAGTCCCAAGAACACCCATTTTCTATTGGGAGTTTATCAAATACAATAAACTATGATTAGTGAATGCTAATCATTTGAATTAACTGGAGAAATTATGTTTAATCAAGTTAATCTCATTGCCTATAAACAAGCCCTTGATATCTTTGTAAGAAATGGCTGTATCTTTTAGGGCATTTTATCTCTCAGGCTGCAAGATAAGAAAATAGGCAAACTTGGTTACCTCTGGTAGTTGACAATGTTAATGCTGATAAATTTATTTGCAAGAAGCACCTAGTTTGGAGTTGGATGGCAAATGTAGCTCCTGTCTATAGAAAGGGATGTGGAAGGCATCGTGGGATTTAGAGGCCAGTCTGTAGTCTATGATGAAGTGCAAGAACATTATGCTCTTATTCTCTGCAGCACTCACCAAAGTTAGTGAGTTATATGCATGTTATGGGGGAGATAATGTGTGAGAGATGATCATCATGCAAGGCACTGCTTAGTAACATTATTCCATTTACCCTGACAGTTTGCCATAGAAACAAAGATATAAATCCCAGCAAATCTAAAGAAAATAATTAGCTGTAGTGTAATTTGGGATTAGTAAAATTGTTATTTGCTATTTGCCTTGTTGTTGCCTCTGCAGTCTGATTTATGAGAGATAAACTGGTTTTCTTTAATACCACATTTTGATTTTTTTAGGCAGACTTGCTAATGGTGCATTGTACCTAAATACATGTTGCTGCACTGAGAGCAAATCCTTCCTTCCCTGAGGCTGTGGGCCTTCCATTTCTCGAAGTCAGACTACATAATCATTTCAGACCTTAAAATATGTACCGAGTCTTGTAAGTTGCTTTTTCTGCCACTGCTGTAAATGATGGCCCCTCATTCTCAGATTCTTTGAAAATTTACTTCCCCTCAGAGAAGAAAAACTTTTTGTTATGCTCCAGGGAAATGGATTAACCTTGACCTGAAGGTTCTGAGAAGTTCTTTGCATGCTTGTATGGGCAGTTTCAATAGTGCACACAGGACAGGTTGAGAAGCACCACAGAAATCAGGAGACATTACTCAGAGCTGTGAACCTGTTTCTATAGAATTCCCAAAATAAACAATGATGATTCAGGGATATTTTGCACCTAGGAGCCTTGTTGTTTTGTTTCAGTGATTATATGATTTTACACTGATGATAAATTAGCAATGATGAAATCATGACTGTTTTTTGTTTTATTGATGAAAAAATGACTTTCATGTTCAAAACTAATGAAATGAGGAGAATCTAACTGAATATAGCTATTCCTTTTCTGGGGAGAGGATGGATTAAGAGATTGATGTGTCAGCATTCTACATTTAAGAGGGCAAAAATACAATCTGATTTCCTTCAGACATAAAAAACCTTGCATGTGATCGGTATAGCGAGCATCACTTAGGATTTATGTGAGAACAGTTCAGAATAACACAGTTCAATCTTTTCTTCTTTCTCACTGGATTGAAGCATATTCTGTATTAGCTGTATCTTTGCTTCTACAACTATTATTATGTCACCTGAGCAATTTTTCAATAGAGTACTGCTGAAAAGCTCCTTCCACAGGAAGAAAAAAAGACCATTAAAAGAATCTGGAAGATTAAGAAAATCCAGTGGTCTACTAAATAGTTTACTGAAAGACCGATCTTCAAAGTCCAGAAAACAATCATTACAAAGTCCAGAAAACAATCATTACAAAGCAAAGGCAATAGAATAGAATACTAACAAAATAAATCTATTTAAAACAGATTACACGGAGGTTGAACGTTTTCATTCTACTCTCAGTAAAGTCACTGGCAGTGCTGACACTGTGTTCAAAGACTAAAGAGCAGGATTCCTGGAAAAGAAATTCCACTTTCTGTAAAGTGATACAAATTATCTAAAACACATGGCCACTGCAAACAACAAAGTGGGATAATCCACATTTTTTTACCATTGAAGGAAAAAACTTTGCAAACAAAGGCTGTATTGTTATTGATGCTGATATCTAAAATTAAACTTTGAAGATATTTGTGCCTGTTAGTGGAGAAACAAACATTCTGATATTGATGTGGAGTGGAACAAAGTTGTGAAACTGTGTTTGCTATTCCATATATTTACAGATGAGAAATTGAGTAAAAAATACTTAAATAACCTTCATGTGTTGTTTATAGGAATTCTAAGTATTTAATGATGAAAAAAGACAGTTTATTTTAGATTTCTTAGTAAAATTAGTACTTAAATGCCTCCAAATCTCAATGCACATAAAAAAACCGAATTGTTGTGGGTACTGGAAAGGGGACTAGCCAAAGGGGACAAATGTGTGGCATCAATAATTATTTTATCACAAGGAGCTGGACTTTGGAGGTTACATTTTTGAGGTCAATGAAGTTACTTGCATTTTGCACTACAGGCAGCCTTTCTTCATCCTGTGTCTGGGGAAATGAAGAACCTTGAAATTAGTTCCATATGCCAGTGGACCTTGTAGGAGTATAAAACAAAGAAATGGTCCTTTTCAGCCTGAGTTCTAATCCTCTAAGCCTACTTTAAAGTTTCAGATTTCTTTTGTCTCAGAAGGTCATAAATCAAAGAAAGTAGCTTGTAATATTGATCTAAAAAAAGCAAAGGGGAAAATAAAACCTGACCACCACCAAATAGACAAAAAAGAAGAATCAACTTGTCTACTTTTATGCTCTTATCTAGTCTGGCTTGCATATCAAGTGCTGGTTAGCATTTGTTTCTTTGGAGGCTAAAATAAATGCAAGAATTCCATCTCCTCAGTACACATAATTTAATTTTATCAGCATGAACCTATGTGTTCTGTCCAACTGATTCTCCTGTTAAGAGGGAAAATGGCCTTCCTCAGATCTGTAATGTGTTCAGACCTAGTGGGAACCAACATGACCATCAAACAAAGACTACTACAACACTGAAACTATTGAACAACTATCACAAGCCCAATGCAGTGATCTTTAAATAATGTTGCTTTTTATTACCTGTGCTCCCAGTAGGTGAAAAATAGATTGAATCAGGATGAAGTAAACTACTCTGTTTAGTTGGTGCAAAAAACAAGAGTGGCTGAAATGGATAAACTGCATCTATTTTTTTAAATTAATGCACAGCAGCTCTTTTTTAGGTAGCAGAAGGAAAGGTCAAAGGTCATTGCCCAAGAGATGGATGTTTTTTCCAAATGTAGCAAGAAGGACTTGTGAAAATAAAAGTTCTACTTTGCTATGATAAGTCTAGAAGGAGGAAACTAACCTTGTGCTCTATTTCTGAGTAGAGCTCCAGCATTCTGCTTCAGCAGACCTTTCAGAAAATGGCCCAGGAAGTTTGCTCACCCAGAAAATTGTTAGACTAATCAAAATTGAAGACCTTTCCAGAGCTTAACTTGTCCCAGAGTTTCAAAGTTTCATTAGGAATTAACCATGAAGAGCTGAGCCTACATGTCAGTGACAGAGGCACGCTGATGCCAGGAATGGTGTCTGGCTGCCCACAGCTTCCCCACCAAGTCCAGTCCCCTCCTCTTCCTCAAGACAGCGAGGCAATGTGAGACCTGTTCAGTTAGAATCAGCCTGGCAGGCCCTGCATTATAAAATAATCATAAGAAAGGAGATAGAGAAAATGAAACTAATTTGTCCACATCTGTCATGGTGGATGGACTTCTGAGGACAGGATTATTCTAGAGCTTTGCAAACAGGCACAGCCATGCATGATCTCTCAGACTGGAGGCAGACATGTGAACCTTTCTGCCTTATGGATCTCCTCTCCTTCTGCTAACTGTTGTTTGTACAATGTTGTTTGGTATCTTTCACTGACGTCTATTCTCTTAGGAGCTAACAGTGGAAGGATGTGACACAAAGTTTTTTCTATTTTCAGGTGTAGGGACATGGGGGATCTATATGAAACAGGCATGGGAGCAAGCACACTGGCATTAGGCTACAATATATTCATCATGTATACTGACATTTCCCTTAAAGTCAGAGGCAGTCTAAAGAACTGTTTTCCTCCTCACTTATCCATGCACACAGACTAATGGCAAAGAGTCTTACAATGACTAATTCAGGAGTCTGGATCTTGGGGTTTCAGCTACCTCACTCCATTTTTTTTAATTGATGTATGTATTTTCTGATTTTTTAAATTAACAGCAAAAATCTGTGGCAGGCTCTCTGTACAAATAGGGTAGCTTTCATTTATAAAGCTGCCCAAAAGCCATCCTGTTAAAGAAGACTTAGAATTTCACTGTTTATGGCAAAAAGAATTTGGGGGTGAAACTTCTGGGCAGTGAGAAGAGAGCAAGCTGGGAAGCCCCAGTGGCGCTGCCTGCCATATGAGAAATGAAAATCCTGTTGTGTTAAAACAGAGAAAAATCAGACATTATTTGAATTTAGAAATGCACTGTATGCAGAATATATTATATACCTGTCACTTTTGCAGAAAACATCTTCTAAATCCATTTCATATCAGGAATAATATTTAGGAGCATTTAAATAAATATACATAAAAATATAATATCATTTCTCTACCATTCTGTCAAAGTATATGCAGTTTGGGGACAATTTGGAAATCATCTATTTCATAACCAACTAGGATGGAGCTACACAAAAATCAAACAAGCCCTCAAAATCTAACACAAATGCAGCACACAAAAATACTGATTTAACCAGAAACAAAACTTCAGTACAAACATTTTCAGCCCCAACAATTGGCATTTACTGCATTTGAAAGTCAAATCTCTCAAGTGACACTAAACTTTACATTCTCTCCTGAACTTTTATATAAACACAAAGAATTGGTAATATTTAATTTTTGGTATCACAACAAAATAAAAAAAATAGGAGAGATGATTATATTATAGAGTCTCAAGCCCCCATTATTTATTTTCTGTCATCTTTACTCTGTCTCAAACATTTATATTCTCAGAAGTAAATATCCTTTGGTATATGCACTCACATATTATTCCAAAAAGAGAGCTTGACTATCAAAATCAATATGTATCTGTTGATATTGCTGAGTATACAATTCTCTATTTAGTTTTTGAAAGCCCTGTTTTCAAAATAAATTATTAGTCATTTACAAGATTTGTTGTTGTAATTCAGACTGAGTCTGGCTACACCTCATTACAAGTGCTCTATGTCCAGAAATTTAATTTCTCTTTAAGGACATATGCTACATATTTCCTCTATAAATATACCTAATTTAATAAGCTTTTACTACCTGATAAACAGTAAGCTACAATATATTTCTTTTCAAAGCAAATGAAGAATAGCAGTATCACATAATTTAATGGTGGTAAAATACTAATCTCTTTTAGACATAAAATAGAGCACAGAAGATACCTGTTATCATTTTACTAAAAAACCAAAAGTCATTATTAATTCATTCTACATTAATTATGATAGCCATTAATCACAATGATCATGTTTAGCATTCAGATTACTAGAAAGAATATTATAGCTTGGAGATTCAATATTTTATTCCAGGAGGATTAAATCAGTTAAGGTGACTCAAAACCATTATTTTTGTAGCAATATAATGTCCAATTTTCACCTTGATTAATAATTTATAACTTGGAACTTTTACTAAGTTTTCACTTTGTTTGATTCATGAAAAAATGCAGGGTTTGCAATTTTTTTTTTTTTTTACTTATGAATATTTCAGTCCAATGAGGAAAAACAGTGCCTCTGAAAAACTGAGCACATAGAATTACAATTAGGCAAAACTTGTATATGTTTGGTCTGGGTAGACCAGATAGAATGCTCATTACATAATAGGGAACATTTTACCCAGATTTATTTCAAATACATCTAGGGCACATAGAAAGAATTCTGAAGAGAGGTCCCAACCTGTTGTATGACAGGTAATACCATATCCACTACATTTTCACATTCAAGAAGAGGCCATATTTTGTTTATTTTAAATAAAATTTTCTGTGAATACTTCCCCAAAAATTAAATTGTAAATCTTGTAATTTACTATCATAACAAGAAATTGTTTGCTCTGAAAAACGATTGGCAAAGAAATGTCCTTGAACAACAGATGAAAGGTATGGATAATATTCCATATAAAAAGACTTGACAACTCAAATGGCAGGCACCCCAAGCACTTGAAAGCATAAATATTTATGATATCTTCTTATTTCAGTTCCAGTTTTAGTACAGTTCTTATCTTCCTTCATTGCACACAAATACTCGTGGTGCCAGATTGTGCACCTGGGATAGGGCATGTGTGGACAGACTGGGGAATGAGAGGCTGGTGAGCAGAGCTGCAGAAAGGGACCTGGGGCTCCTGGTCAATGGCAAGTTGAACATGAGCCAGCAATGCCCTGGCAGCCAGGAGGCACCAGACAACCTGGGGTGTGCTGGGGGAATCAGGCACAGCATCACCAACTGGGCAAGGCAGGGGATTGTCCCCTCTGCTCTGCGCTGGGGTGGCCTCACCTCAAGTTCTAGGGGCAGTTTTGGGCACCACAGTGTAAGAAATAAAGCTATTAGAAGCATCCAAAGGAGGGCTACAAATATGATGAAGAATCTTCAGAGGAAGCCATACAAGGAGTGGCTGAGGTCACTTCATCTGTTCAGCCTGGAGAGGAAGAGACTGAGGTACCTCATTGCCTTATTCTCTCACTGAGGTACCTCTGGAGAGGGAACAGAAGGGCAGGTATCAATCTTTTCTCTGTGGTCACCAGTTACAGGACTCAAGGAAACAGCATGAAACAGAGTCAGAGGAGGTTAGTTTATATACCCCAGAGGGTGGCTGGGCACTAGAATAGGCTCCCCAGGAAAGTGGTCACAGCACCAGCCTGACAGAGTTCAAAAAGCATTTGAGCATTGCTCTCAGACACATGGTGTGACTCTTGGGCTGCCCTGTGTAGGAGTTGAACTTTGACAATTCTTGTTAGTCCATTCCAACTCAGAATATTCTATGATTCTACATGCTGTCCTGCTCAAATCAATGTGATATTTCTTAGCTGCCCAACTAAGCATGCAGATTTGCAGTACTGTTGCCTGCTAGAACAAAATCCTGCTTGAGACAAATGTTAAAAGTCAAGCTGGCACATCTTATCTGCTGCTCTAAAATTTGGGATCAAATCACTTATATCAGAATTAGTGATTTCAAAATTTTGTTGGAAGTGAAAGGCAAAAGCTGAAAGACATGAGAAATCAAGTGGCATTTGAACCACAACAGAGAAATCCTTGTTTATTGCAGTGGAACAGTGGTTTTCTGATTTACTGATATAGTAAATCAGAACGACTTCCTGTGAATTTCAGGCATCCTACAGCTTTGCTGAACACTCTGAAGTATTTAATAAAATCCCCCAAAGCCTCTGAGAAAAGGTATTGGGAAATAACTAAAAAGGTCAAAAGTGAAAAGAGAAAAGAGAAGGGAGAAAAAAAAGACACTCATCCAGAAAAGCAGATGTAAGGGTTGAAAACAGGTGAAGTGCACTGACAACTACAGAAAAAGAGAGGTCTTGCTTAGTCAGAACTCTTTTTTTCTGTGAATGAGCAGAAAAGAGAGAATCACTGAGTAGCCCTTTTACACTTTTATTTAAGTTGCTGCTGAGCTGTAAAAGTATATTTTGACTTTTGTGACTTTTTTGATATAAGTGAAATTAGTATGGTGTAAAAGAGAAGTTTCTTTATCTGAAAGAAAGTCACATGTATCACACTTCTTACATTGTAAACTTCTAAAGATTAGAAGTTGCAAACTGTCAGAAGCCATATCTCTTGTAAATCAGATTTAGACTGGACAAAGGCACCACTAAATACATTGAACAATGTCAGACTGCACTGCTGAGGAGTTGCTATGGATGACCTACTTGGCCTTTGCTGCCTTTAAATCATGTAATTCTCTTTAATGCTTTATTAAGGCTTTGAGACAAAGCCAATGGCTCCTAAAAACATTTGGCAATCCTTTTAAGAGAGAAAACTAAATAAATCCTCAAAGATCCTTCCAGAAAATTTCTGTGGCTAGTGGAGGAGAGAATTCTCCTTCAGGGAGGGCTTTCTTTTCCCCCTTTTTATTGAACATTTCCTCTGAAAGGCATCTAGGGCAAAGTTTTATAAATGCCTCATAGCAGTATTTTTAAATCCCTGTTAGAATGAGATGCACAACTGCTGCTGGAGAGACATGAGTGGAACTGAGCTGAAAGGTACCAGCAGATGCCTGCAACAGTGTGGCTTGGTGTGGCAGCAGCTACCCCCACAGGGTACAGAAAATGCAGAAGAGGGGCACAGGATCCTCAATGCCAAAAGCTATGCCTGTGGTCGGGAAGTGTCAGGGAGCATGAGCCTGGGCCAGGAAGGATTTGGAAAATAGCTGGGCAAAGGACAAGGAAGACTTTGAGACCAGAACAGTTCAGTGATGGATGGAAAAAGATGGGCTAGAAGTGCTTAGAGCAGCTCTGAGACTGAAAAGATAAGGGACAGGAGTCCTGTAGCAACTGAGGAAAAGCTGGGAAGCCACTACTCTTTTCAATCACTCAAAAAGACCATGCCAGCAAGAGCACTTTGTGCTCATACTTAATGTCAGTGCACCAAATTCCCTGGGCATTTTTGGGGTAGCTCAGACATAACCCAACTGCATCATATTTTCTCATCAAGAAATACACAGGTCCTCACAGTATGTCTAGCAAGACACTCTTAGTATTCACCCACTCTGTATTGTCTATGACATGAAATACCATTTTACCCCAAAATGTGCTGTCATCACACACTATAATGCACTCACTGCACTAGTTAGTATGTGTCCTAAAATATCATAAATAAGGTTGGAAGATAGTGGAAAATTAAAGGTCCTAGAGAGCAGTAGATGAACCCAAAGATTCTAGGACCTACCACAGAAAGAAGCTGCTCCAAAAGGGCAATTTATCTTTGCTTTACTGGATATGCTAATTATGTCTGGGCCCAGATGGAGATTTGCTGTTTCAAAGTTGAGAAGTGGCTGGTTTTCAGCCCTGGGGACAGGTGAATGGTTGGGGAAGCCTAGATACTGGATGAGAAGCTTGTGCCTACGTTGTTTACAGAGAGACCATATTTGCATTACCTTTTTCACAGCAGGACGGTGGTCCAGTGCATTTTTCACTCTTAATGATCAACTGACCTGAGCTACATCACATGCAGGTCTGTCCTTTAAACTGAAAGAGGGTAGATTTAGATTAGATATTAGGAAGAAATCCTTTACTAGGAGATTGATAAGACACTGGAACAGGTTGTCTAGAGCAGCTGGATGCCCAGCCCAAGAAGTGCTGAAGACCATGTTCAATGAGGCTCTGAGTCTGCTCTAGTGGAAGGTGCCCCTGCCCATGGCAGAGGGTTGAAACTGGATGATCCTTAAGGTCCCTTCCAACCCAAACCATTCTGCAATTACAATACGAGACCATCACCTGAGACTACAGATTAATTTGTGGTGAGAAGAGACCGAAAATATACAGATTTGCTGAATGGATCGCAGGTATTCCTTAAGGAGAGCCATCTTATGGGATGCTGCAGGTGCAGGTCCTCCCTTTTCTCTTTCCCAGGTCAGACCTGAGCTGGGGATTGCTGGGCATGCTCGATATCAGAGTGATTTGCAGGCTGCCTGAGGATATTCTGATGGGCCTGAGAGGGCAGCTCCTCTCTGCCAGCCTCCTCCAGCCACACTGTGCTCATGATGTCCTGGAGAGCACTCCTGGAGTCAGACACTGTAGGCACTCCAAGGATTCATTTTGAAAGCTGGACAAAAGCTTCGGGAGGTCTATAGTTGTGCAACATGGACAAAGGCAGAAGCTCCTCATTTGTTGATATATCCAAACACACATTCAACACAGACCCACTATATCTGCTGTATCTTTGCCATGCAGAATTCCTCTAAAACTCCTGAGACTTGTACTGCTTTCATTTTGAGAAATGCCACAAAAATTATAGATGCCTTCTCTTGTAAAAGAGGGAATATATTTCAAATGAGCCTTATATATCACTGATATCTTTTAAAATGAACATTTAGAAAGTTAACTTCTGTTTTTATTAACTTTTGTACTATTTTCTCCAGAGAAAGAGAAATGTTGAAAGTTGCTCCAGGAGTACGGACAGTTATTTGATGGAAAGAGAGCTGACATTTTATATATAAACACATATAAATAAATATTTTCTATGGAATCACTGTTGTAATACAATTTCATTCCCTTTACAAGTTTTTGCATATTAGCTGGAGGAAGAACTAAATGTATATATTCTCTGCATGTTTCTGCAATTGGGTAAGCATCTATATCCCAAAAAATCCCTTCAAAATCCCTGTGTTGTAGTCTGTGGCTTCATTAAAGCAGCATACAACACTCTTCCATAATGTGCATATTCTGTTGTGAGGAATAGAATAATTTTCTCTGTTTAACAGACTAATATGTAAAGCAGAACTGAAATTCAAGTAGACTTATTTTCTTTGCTCCTTTGTAACCCCAACACTACATTCCTCTTCATCACTATGCTAAACCTGAAAAGACTTCTATTAATAAAAAATATAATTGGAGAAAATATATTACACCATCTCTATGCCTGTTAAATTAATTATAGGCAAGTGATGAACAAAATTGTGATTCATTATGCATTCTCTAACAAAAAGAATAATTTATAAATTCAATATAATGTTATTTCTTCTGTAATAGCAAAATGAATCATCAGCCTTTAATTTTTTGCTATAACTATCTAAACCCTTTTAATAAGGGGTTTAGCTGTCTCTTCAGGTGTCTAGCAAAGTCTGATAGAAGTTCTCAAATTTTAGTTATGACACTATTGTATCAGCTAAAAAAATTGCAACACATTAATTGCTTTAAAATTCAACTACCTCTTAATTATAACAGTTATTGTTATATATTACTCCTTAAATTTTTATCTTAGATTTTACCATAAGTCCAGCTATATTTCATCTACTGGACTTCACAAGGTATGCCTCACAGGCAACTGGAAATACATAGGCAAGTTGTAACTTACAACTTTTTTTGGTGAAAATAAATAATTAGTAGTCATCAACTCCAACACTCAGGTATGTTTAAAAAATTGGTGCTGTGATAAAGTTTGTTAAACAGCAAACCAGTAATAACTAGATTTTGCATTGCAACCTATTATATATTTTGCAATACCTACTGCTTGTTTCTTAATGCTGTAGCTTGAATGTTTTCAGCTCCCATAGAGGTCACTGGAATTTTAAGGACTAGTTAATGTGCTGCAGTTCCAGCTCAGTCCCCAACATAGAAGAATTTGGAGTATCTTCCTAACAAAGTTTGGCATGCCAATCATAAATTGACTGTGTAACTAGCAGGGCCACCATTTAAAACAGGATATCAAACAGGATTTGATATAACTGTATTTTTTGTGCGTCACACAGAAAAGACAAAACCAAACTGGCCAAAGACAATATGGCCTCTGTTCTCTAACAAAAAACACCCAATATTGCAGAGATTTTGCCAACTGTTATGACCTTTATCCTCTGTGATAACCTGAATTGAGATATATGACTACAAGCTGAAGGATAAAGAAAACAAGTCATACTGGATGGATAGTGGGTCTGGAATATGTACCCTGAAGATCTTAAGATTTTATCTGATTTTAGCCTTGAATCTTTAAACTAAATCTCTTAGAAAATGATGCTTCCACCTACTCTGATGAGAACGCGTGACGCTAAAGCCGACCCATAGCTATAGAGAAACCTTTATCTCTCTACCTGACACACACAGAATAGGAATCCAGATGCTTGAAAATGTTTTTGAATTCTCAAAACATTCCATTTCTTAAATGTTTTCAGCTTGTGATGGAAACTAGACTTTTTATTCTGGGAAGCTTAATAATCAGAGACAATATCAATAGAATGTATTAACATTTTTTCATTTCTATTGTATTATGTACTCGTGTTATAATTTTCATTACTGAATTATGAGTGAGATCATAGATTTGTAGCAAACCAGCATGGGAAAGCACTCCTGCTCTGGTAGAACTATTAGTGTCTTTGACAGTGAGGAATGAATAAGCTCTCTAGGGTAGGCTGTGCTCTCTTGTTCTGTGTTTGCATTCTGCACTGCATTCTCAAAGCTCAGCTGAGGACCAAAGGTTCTTCAGTGCACCCCTGGCACAAGCAATGCAGATAATCCCATTATCTTCCACCTCACAGTCTTTTTCATGTTTCTGTCATCATGGAGAAGTATTTAACATAAGGTGGAATTTATCTTGCCTAATTTTAGCTCTCTAAATGTCAGGAATCAAGTATAAGCTGATTGTTTAAGGCAACCTGTAGTCAGAGGAGAAAGACAGGCTTCTCCAAGCAGCAATTCTTCCCACCTTGCTGTAGGAATCTGAGTGAACTGCCATGCTCTGACAGTTTCCATCTCTCCTTCCCTCTCTTGAAACAGGACACCAAAAGACTAAGATTAAAGTGACTGCTCAAAAAATTTATGTATTCCCCTAAAACTCTAGTCTTAAATCTTCTAAAATGGTAAAACAACTGTATACCTCTGTTTTTATCTTCTGTATGTATTAGTTTTAGAAATATACTGAATTTCTTAAAATAGATTTCTTTTTCCCTTTATATGGTTTTTGTGTTTGATAACTCCATTGCTATTCTTCATGGCTGCAATAGCTGAACAAGAGTTTTTTTCTTTAAATAATTATCCAAACTGCATTAGGATATTTATTCTTGCCAGGTCACAGTATCTTAAGTAGCATAATGCTTGCATTATGGCTGGAAATGCTATCAAAATTAATTTTACTCTGCTGTCAATGACAACTTATTGTTGGGAGCTTTTTCAGTCATAATGTAATGAAAGAAGAGCAATAAAATGTTAAAGAACAACATTGATCTTCAAGACCTAAACAAACACTTTCCAAAAAAACTTAGGGATGGCATTGCTAGCTTTCCTCAAAATGATGATAGTTACAGAAAACATAATGATCTGCTTTATTCAAGAGTGAATCCCTTTTTTTTGAAAACACTAATGCACCACAGTAACTGTATGATGGTAAGATCTGTACGAATAGTATAATAATAAAAGCTTGAAAGACTAAAAAAATGCTTTCATATTTGAGTGGGAAACACTGTCATTTTTCTTCTGATTTATGAACTCTATGGAAAGGCCTGATCCCACGGAGCTGAGTAAAGGATCCCCAAGGATTGTGTGGCTGCCCGGTTGCGACCACAGCGCGGAGGTCTCCCGGCTAGCTCGCTCCCTGCGGCCGGAGGGCACTACAGGGGTGGCTGTCCCCAGGCCTCTTCAGAGACCTCCCTGGGTGGCAGTGCACACAGAGAGCTGCAGCTCCCTGTGGCCGGCTGTGGCGTGGGTAACACAGCTCCGGAACAGGACAAAGGACCAACGCGAAGAAACAGAGAGGGGCCACTTGTATGAATTCTCAGGCAGTTTATTGTTCAAAGAGGATTGCAGCACATTTCAAAGATGGGAGAGTATGAGGGGTGGAAACAACTCTCATCGATGGGGAGGCATTAGGGGAGGAGAACACAACTGGGGTAGTCCAATGGAGACAATCCAGGGGAGGGAGCTGGCTTGACAGTCCAATGAGATACTGGGGAAGGGGCAACAGACAGGGAACATTCTGGAACAAACAGGGTGTGTTCAAGTGACAGGAAGGGTTAGGGGGCAGTGAACTGGGGATTGATAGGGACATATTAGGAGGCAGTGGAGGTACTGGGGAGACTGACATGGGGATTGACAGGCACTTGCAGGAAACTATTGAAGTAAACTTAGGTCTAAACAATTAGGGGAACAGAATGGGGTAGATGGAACGAACCATTATAAATTGATTAACAAGGAACAATTTTAAAACAACAAACCACCACAGATTGCTTTACCTCTCTTTGTATTGTTGATGTAATCAAATCTGACCTTGATATTTGACACTTCAAGAAAAGTCTTGCACAGACACTAATTTCAGTTTGACACCTCAGTGGCACTTTGTAGATCTTAAAAATTAGGTGCTTATATTTCAATTATAAGAAAAACTGGAATTCCTTAATCCAAACTGCTTGGTAAAGGTGTGTAATGAATGAATACACATGCAGTAAAAAAGAAAATATTACATATAGGGATTTATTTTGTTTAAGGTCAAGAAAGACAGCACATATTGAATATATATTAAATCATTGCATATATTCACAAAATAACACTTGGAACCTGAACAGCATTTGAAGGATTTAAATTCCTTTTTTTTTTTTTTTAACTTTCCTATTACCAGTGGTAATTTGGGATACGAGTTGCTTCTGTCCTCAATTTTTTTATTTACAGAAGCACATTTTTAAAGTGAACATTATTTACTCTTAAAAGGCACTCTGTATGTTTTAAGAAAATTTATGAATAAAACCAGACATGTAAAAGTCTTGCCAAATTTGCAGACCCATGGGTAAAGCACAACTCTGAAAAGAAACTTATTCTATTTAATTATTGTGAAAGCTGAGTCTGGCATTTGTTTAAGCAATTTTTAAGCATAAGTTAAAGTTATTTATAATACCAGGATCTACCTTTTCTCCTTTGCTTCTATCTTTCTTGCCAGAATATAGCCGTATTTTTGAAAGAACAAGACTAAGAACAGGTTCTCTTTCTTAGAGAATATGTATACAATTTATGTTATTTGTAGTGAAGGGAGTGCTCAGCAAAGCTAGTTTGGATTGTCTCCAGTAAAAGGAAAAGTTTCCATCAATTCTCATGTTTGTTTCTTGCCCAATGTAAATGATGCGTTACAAGACTTCATTCAAGAGCATTTGGGAAATGCTTTGAGACCCCCAATGGAAGCCATTCTGACCATGCAAGCTACTCTTAAGATAGACTGAAAAGTCAGTTATATCAGACTAAAATACTCCATGAATCTATGTTAATTCTCTCAACCTTATCTAAGGATTTAAGTATTTGAGACAAATTGTCTGCTTCTCTGCTTGGTTTCTCACCTGTCTGCTTGCCAGAAATCCTGAATGGTGTGTCAGAATACCATATTCTTTCAGCCACTGAATTTTCACCTGCCTGTGGAGTCATGTTGCTGGCTTCTCAGGGATTTAGGAAGAGGGGATGTCTAGCTAAAGAAAAAACTGAAAATGAGACTGCTGTTTGTTGTTGCTTTTCTTCTTAAATGGATTTTTAAAAATTATGATTCTTCTTTCTCACAGACAATAAATCCAAACTTTTAGCCTTTTTGTTTCCATTCAAGGATATTATTATTTAAAGTGAAATTTATCCGATTTCTGGTGGGCTATAGCTAATACTGTATCTTTTATCTTTCTCATATTTGATTGTGTGGGAAGCCAATAGAACAGTCAGTCTTTTAACAGAGAATCTTGGGCAAGATATTTGAGTATCATGTTCTGTATTTTTCTGCCAAAGTATGTACCTAGTGAAATACAGGAATTTGAAATCCATTTCAGATATCCACCTCAGTGGTGACCTTGAAAATATACATTTTTGTCAGGTTTACGTGATAGGATTTCTCTCACTTATGTTCTACCAGAAATTGTTTTTGTATAAGAAAACTTTGAAGGCTGACACAAATGGGGTGAATTCTTACTATTTTTTTAAACTATTCTTCCAGTGGAAATCACATTTTTCGTGACAGGTCCATACCTAACTCTGTTTAAGTTCCCATACATGTAAAATAGACCTACAGCTTGGATATCCTTACCTTTCCAAAATTTGAAAGCACCTCACAACTCTCAAAACAAGTAATAACTCAGCATTAGAGCTAACAGAATGAGTTTTCCAATTTAGATTCAGTTACTCCTACATTTTACCTTGAATGCTGTTTAAGTCACTGCAAGAGTAATTAGCTAAAAAGTGTATCTTAAAATATGATCGTGCAGAAGAAAGTGAAAAAGAGAAGAGGATAGGAACTTCTAAAGAAATGGACAATCTTTCACAGACTAAGTATTTATGTAATAACAGTAGTAAATAAGACTATGTAAGGAAGACAATATAAACAAATGTATGAGAAAGGAGCAGAAAGATAAATATTTCACAGAGAAATGTCATTCACAGCAATACAAATGGTTGTTAACTTACATTTAAAAGAGATGGGTTCAGAAAAGGAGAATGAAGTTGAATATGGCACTACTTCTCAAATGTTAGCCATAGTTATTGACTCCTTTTAACTCATCTTTTTTTCTGTGGATGTCTATATTAAAAACCTATTTTAGGTGCTCATTACCATAAAAAAAAAAATTGAAAATACTGATGATACACTCTAAATTGAGGTTAGATGTATCTATATTTGAATGCTAAAAGAAGTAAAAAGTGAAAATTTATTGTTTTACAAAATATACAAGTAGCAAAAGTACACAATGTCATTCTATTAGAGTGTCATAATTTCTACAAGAATACATTTCATGGGGAACACAAAATAATCATGACAGCACATAAAGACATCATGGTAGAGTAGGAGGTGTAGCTATACAGTGACATCAGAAAAAAGAAAATGTGCTGATTCACTGGCTGTCTTTCCTAAAGGGATTAAGAAGTCAACTTGTCCAATATAGTACACAGCTGGCTTTCATTCTTTCTTTCTTAAAAACTGAGCTACATGTCATCTGGTGATTTTCATGAGGTTTGAAGTTTACTTAAAATTCACAAATACAGCATAACTAATCCAAACTGGAAACCCAGATCATGTTAGAAAACATTCTATAATTTTAAAATGTTTTTGACCACCTCCTAGTGGAAGCCACTTCAGACCCCATCTGAAAACCAATACAAACATCTGTGCATGTACATCTTCACAAACTGTCCTAAGTTCAAAGAGAATGGTTTAAGCAATTTCTTTTCAGAGAAGTATTTTATGGGACAGACCACCAGAGGGAAGTACTGAACATACTTAAGAGACAGCATTTGAGCAAGTTTTCATTCTTGAATGAAATGCCATATGGCTGGGGGGTAGGAGTTGCATCTCTGAGGAAGCTGTGACAAGTGGCAACATTTATTTTTTGCCTTAGTCTTCTGTGGCTTCAATTTTTAAAGCAGACTTTTCTCCTGAAGAAGAAGTTTAGATTTTCAGCCTCAAGAAGGAGATTAAATGTTGCTTCTGAACACCTTTGCTGCTGTTCACATTTGCCTGGACTCAGGGCCACATATTTCTAGATCAACAATAAAATAACCTCTTGGCCTTGATAGGCTATCATTTTAAGAAAATCAACAATATTTTGCACAAGCCTTCCATGAAAATAATTTTTCATTTATTGCCAAAAGAATAAAGAGATTGTGCAGATACGTTAGTCAGGAAGATTCAGCAATCGCACGAGTTCAAGAATAATGCAGTACAGAGGGGTCCATGTATGTGTCCATCTGCCAGAGGAGGAGAAGAGCATCTTTGGTCATAGGCTTGCCAAGCTGGTCAAGAGACCTTTAAACTAAAGTTGCTTAATCCACCTCACCTCTACCAGTCTGATGCCAGTATCAGCAAGAGATGCCCACAACCTGGAGAAGGATTGCAGGTCATCAGGAGAGCACCTAAAGAGAAGGACAAACAAATTCATGCCACTCCAGCCAGCAAATTGACTTCATAAGAGTTCAACTTAAATGCCCCTATCAAACACAAATGAAATGTGCAATAAACAAGATGAGTTAGAGATAGATACAAATTATCAGGGCTACAACCTTATTATCTGAGAGTTGTGGTGGAGTGGCTCCTATGACTGGAGAGAATGCCATGCAATAAAACCCTGTAGGGAAGAGGGGCACAAGAAGACTGGTTAATATTCAAGGATCACCTCCACCAAGCTCAGGAGGTCAGATTGGATGGGGATTTGAGCAACCCGGTCTAGTGAAATGTGTCCCTACCCATGGCAGTGGTGGGGGCAGGTTATAACAAGATCATCATCAAGATCTCATCCAACACAAACTGTTGTATGCCTCTATGATTCTATACATCCAAAGGCAGCAAAAACACCTTTGTACCTCCTGCAATTTAAAAATGTGCTTTGCCTTGTAGTGCAATTTAATCAGAAAACCTTTCAAGGGCACAACAACTTTATTGATCCTAAAAACTTAACAGAAACAACACTATTTAGTCTCGTATGACAGCAGATGGCACTCTAAAACTGTTGGCATGTACATGTATGACTGCATATATGTATACATACACAATCAAAAAACATGTTTCTTTCCAAATAATGAGGCTTTGGAAAAGCCTGGGATCTAAGATTGTGATGCTTTTTTTCCTCAAAAAATATTTGAAATGCAAAATCTTTCCATGCAAGATTTTAGAAACATTGTCACATTGGAATATATCCAACAGAAGGGAAACAAAATCTATTTCTAATATTTTACTTTGTTTTTACTGTCCTTCTATGTAATAAAAGTCACCTTCCTTGAAAATAAGGGTATATTTACTAATAGACAAAAAAAAATTATACATAAACATGGGTTTTTTTTCAAATGCCACAATGGAATATCTGCTTAATATTTACCATGGATTCCAAAAGGTATTTAACTTGTTAAGACTGTATTAAGAGGAGGAAAGAGAGGAAATATGGAATCTTTTGCAGTCTTCTTTGCATATGCAAGAAATATGATAATAGCATTATATGAATTCTGTCATCTCATTCTGAAGTTTTGTCAACTTTTCTCTTATATAGAAGGGGAAAGAAAAATAATTAGTAGATTTAATAAATTATTAAAGCTGGAGAAATCTGAGAGAAGAACAATAATTATTCAAGCAAGAAGTAACACTAGTGGGAAGAGAACAATACCACTTGAGAATAGATTGTAACTGGATGCCAAATTGCACTACTATTTTTGACCATAGTGGGTGGTTTTGCTTGAATAAGGACTATAGTGTTAAAGCCAAATATACATGCAATGCATATGTTTGAACAACCAAAACTCTTGAGACTCTGGAGTACAGTCTGTAACTGGAGGAACAGACCTAGCTTCCTTTGTAATATAAACAGTCCTGGAAGAGAACTGGCCAGTTCTTATAGTAGCTGTGCTAATGCCAAAAAATAAAATAACCTCAGTGGTGACAAGGAGAAAAGTTTTTTTGGTTATTCTGCTTTTCAAGAATCTCTGACTAGCCAAAGAAACTCTAGCAGCCTATCTTGAAATACTGGACACCAAATTCATCAAGATAATATTCCTAAATTTTTCTGCAGTCCCGAACAATGACTCTATATACATCAGTTTAGTTGCTCTCTAATCCCAGAGGTGCCCACCTGATAGATTTGTAGCTCTTCCTCAGTATTGACTTACATGAAAAGTTGATACATAAGGCATGGCTGGGCCTGGTACTTCTCCCTCTACGTTTCTAGAAGGAAATGGCTTGGCAAGATTTCTCCTAACCCCTTTAAGCACACCCCAATAAGGATAACTAAACAACAAGTTTAATTTTTGCTGCTGTCTCATCTTTTATCACTGTGTAATTGCTGGAATACCCATAACAAAATAAGAAATTTGGTTTTTGGAGGACAAAAGCACACTAAGAAAATATTTTAATGCTCCATTTAACCTCCTGTAAGAGTATCTGGGTTTATCTGGAAAGACATTTAGGAAGAAATAGAAAAATTCTGGAGGATGTTATGATGAAACCAAGCTGTAGAGTAATAACAAAATGAGGATCAATTGGATTGGAACATTAGAAAAAAAATTAAGCAGAAAAATTTGTCTTTGGTTCATAGCTTAATGGCTAAGACACTGGCAATAAGACAGCTGAATCCTAATCCTTTTCTAAACAGTCTTTACACAGTGATTGTTCCTTAAATCTTTATAAAGCCTCTGATAAGGACAAGAAATCTATATATTTGCCTCTGTTGTAAAATACAGAAAAAGCAGTCTAGCTTTGTGTTGCATTTTGTTGTACAATAATAAATCTTGCATTCTTTTTCACAGTAAGAGTGCTTCAACAGGAGGAGATGGAAATGTTCCCTCTTTCTCCCATAGTGCATTAAAGTGTCTATAATGGTTGAGAACCACTAGAAAATGCAGGTGTGTATCCTGTTGGGTCCTTAAATAAGCTTTTTCCTGCTTCTAGATGAGAGCTCAGTTTGTATTCCCAGAAGAAGCTGATTGTCCAGCTGTCAACTAAGTCAACTTTATATTTTTTCAGGAGTCTGTTGTGTGCTGGATACACTCTATGGTGGCTTGTAAAACAGCCACCGAGCCGCCCAGGGACACAGGAGGCAGAACATGTCTGGTCAGTCAGGGACATGCCCCTGCTCTCTGGTAGCATCTGAGCTGGGCAGGACTTTGTCTCAGTTTTGGCATAGGCACCAAATGCCATGTTTTACTGGAGTGCACTCTTTTAGGTTTTTCACTAACATGTGAGGCCTTGGATGCAGAATGCTGGGGACTGAGGGTCTGATGCAAATCTTTGGCTGTTAAAAGTCACTGACAGCAATGAGTTTTTGCTAATGGCTCAAGCCACTACAACTCTTCTAGAATGCATTCCACAGAACATGAAGCATTTGGAAATTGGCTGAGGAAGCCAGTATGGTAAAAATCGTGCTTGTGTTGCTCTCCTGCAATTATTCCCAAGCCCTATTTTCAATTTGCACGCTGCTTATTTTCAGCGATTCCCCCTAGTGTGCGATTCATCTGGCTTGGCAGCTGCTCTGTGCGCAGTACACTTCAAGAAGGAAGGGGACAGAAGCACAGGCATGTTTCCAAGAAAACAGATAAACTGCTTTGGTGTCACTGATGTGGAAAGTGGGTTAGTTGCACTCTCAAAGACTGGTATTCCTGATTGGTTTTTCTTGTCCAGAGCAACATATGGCTGTGCTAGCCCACCACTTGGAGTATAATTCAGTGGATCTTCCCCTTCCCTGAGAGTAGAGCAATGAACTTAGATTTTGAAGTTTACTATTTAAATGATAGAAAGTATTCCACTGTTTTAAGGCAGCATGTAAAGCTGATTTAGGGATTACTGTTATGTTGCTTCTCTTTTTTTAGATACACTAAGTATTTATCTATACATTTAAACCTTTATCCAGACAGAGAATAGGTAGGCAGATTAGATGACAGAGAACTAACAATTTTCACTCTTTCAAGCACAAAAAAGCATTATTCAACTGACAGTTTTCTGTTAACCTTTCCATACCACAAGCTTGCTAAATTCCCCTTAAACCTAATTTTTTTAGTATTCATATTTTGATTACAAAAGTTAACACAGTATAATCAAAACAAAAGATGGCAGATTTATAAGATGACAATATGAAATGTGTGTAGCTGTGGGTTGTGAAGAAAAAGAGGAACATGAATTATAATATTTGGTGGATCTGAGAATAAAAGGAAGCATTTTCTTTTTGCTTGTTAATATTCAGGCATGTGCTTAGCATTTACCTGACAAAAGCTGGTAATTTCTTTGTCCAAAGAAACACAAGAAAAATTAAAAATCCCAGAGTAATAAAATTTGGTAAGGTTTAGAGTAATATATCACATGCTTACTAAACTTAGGTGTGTATAATGATTCTATTTAATTTCTTATTCTCTCTTCCTCCCACTACTGATTGACTTGATTGGTACAAGCTTAAACTGAGAAACTAATAGCTCAAGGAATCACAGTACTAAGTCTTGAAGGCATTTCATTTGTGTTATTTTTATATTTTTGCAACTGCATTAATTTCAGTTAATTACTTCTGATTTACACTAGTGCTTGTTGCACCAGTAATATTTCAGTCCAGTAATCTTCCCATGCAGAAGGTGCATATTCCATTTTCAAATAAATAATAAATATTCCTGGTTGAAGGAATGTTTTTGTCACGATGAAAAAATAAACCCTCTTTGAGAATGCAAGTTTGTCTAGAAAATTTGAGGAAGATCAGCAGACACAAAGAAAGGAAACACTTAAGGAACTCTAAAGCAGAAGGAGACAATTTGTTTGTGAATCTACATTTTTTTCCTTTCTCTAAGAGGTCATTTACTGAGAATGAGCTGTACTGGAAACTATGACAGGTAGGTCACTGACTGTGTGATATGAGTTATTACATTGTAAAAAATTAATGGGTGCCATAGCCACTTTAAGCTATGCATGATTATACAACTGCTTGAAATCTGTGGATATGCTGAATAAATGTAAAATAAATGCAAAAAGGCTCAGTAGATATATTCATGCAGTCCTAAACAAATGCTTTCAGCTCTCCCCTCAAAGCCAAATTCCTGAAGACCTTGTGCTATCTAACCACGGAATGAATGTCACAGAGTATGCCACACGATAAACCCAGAAAGCACCACAGGATTTTCTTCTTATGCAAATGAATGATCCATGGGGCACAAACTCAGGCCTGTGGTGAGAGCATCTTTTCATCTGCCACTACAATCGAAGCCCAACAGCCTCCCAGCTTGCCCCTATCCCCAAGCTGTACTGCACAGTGCTGTTCTGTGTGTTGGCTGACAGGTACAGGCTCTCCCAGCCTCCCCTCTACCAAACCTGCAGCCTCAGGGGGGTGCAGCCCGCCTGGGCACATCTCAGTAGCAGCAGCACACTTCCTTTCCTGTGGAGGCAGAAAAGAGTAGACCCTACACCAAATTTTTAGAAAGATGACTCAACTACAGTCACGGTTTTTTTTTTTATTATTTCCATCACAAGAACAGAATATTGCCACTCAGAGACATTCTACCATATCAAGAGTCTTCACTTGCCTTGACAGGATTGTTCACTTGATAGAGGCATCTACCTGCAATGAGCAACCTGTTTAACTAGAAATTTGGTAGAAACTTTCCAGCCTTCAAGTGCTTTCATCCAGCAATGCTCAGGGATCTAAGAGTGTGTCTCTGGCCTCTTCAAAAGAGCACTATTTGTGCTCTTCTTACTTGTATCAAGTAAGAAGAAAAGCACTTGTAAATCTATTTTGGAGCAGCCTGATGACAAGTGGAAGGAGGAAAGGTGGGTGAATCCCTTAACTGGGCTGTGGAACACATTTGAACCTCCAGTTACCTAAGGAGAGGCAACTGAAATAATGCATTCCTGAAATTGCAGGATCCACCTGACCCTGAATTTAGTATTAACACTTTTCCTTCTTATTTTGGCCCTGAAAAAATATTCTTGCTCAGAATGGCCTCAAGCATTGCACATGTACCTTGAACACAGAGGTTGTGCTCGATGTGCAGCTGGTTATCTATGAGCCTAAGATGTGCCATGGACTCAAGGGACCACAGCACCTCAGAAAAGAATGGCAGCTAAGCAGCTATTTCCTCTATAATGTACTCAAAAAGCAAAACCTTAAACCTGCATGGCATACTCTTATCCTGACAAGTCTATGACAGAGGGTCAAGAAATAGAAACCACAATAAGCCTACAAAGGTCCCTTTACAGGAATGCATGAGCCACAGACAGGATGAATGGGCCGAGCTGAAATGTAGGCATGTGTATGTGACAGAGCAACCTGAGAAGAGAACACCAAGGCACTCTTATCACTGAGCTTTTAGGGATCAACATTGCCCCAAAAATCTTGTTGACTGTGATGCATGCAACCATAAAATTTATCTATGTGAATGGAAGGGCTGGAAATGAAAAGACTAGCCAAAAGATCACATATTCTGGGATCAACCTGAAAGCGCATTTGTGATGCATTTCACATTGGCTGTAAGTATTTCTTGTTGATCAGCTCAACTCAGTAGTGGCATAGCAAGAGGCAGAGGTTCAAATTTATCCATAGTTTGGCAAAGAAGGTCTGAAAAAACATTAAGGGCAACAAATGTAAGACAAGGGAGAAGATGAGAGGGAGTTAAAAAGTCCCATTTGATTAATACATATCGTAAAGTGTTTATTTATATACGAATGAACATGTAAGAAAACACAGTACCTGATGAATGAGAATCACCCGAGTCATGACCTCTGCCCTTTAATATTATACTTGAATGAAGGCTGTAAACTCATGCAAAGCCTTATTAAAGCACTGTTAAAGAGATGGCAGAGAGACAGAGCTTCTAGGATTAGTGGATTATAAATGTAGTTATGCTCTATACTGACCTTAAACTACAGTCATGTATTTAATACTGGTATTACTCATGGAAGTGAAAAAATGTTGTTATCTGTGACCACATTCATAGTTTTACCAGCTACTGGTTTCTTAGAAATACTTATTTTTTATATGATGAACTAATTCTGAAGGGGAAAATGTTGGTAAAATTTTATGGCAACCAAGAGACACTACTTACTGAAAAAGTCATTAGCTAAAGGTCATAACTGCATTCCCTTTAAATGCCTGATTTTGATATATTTTGGAATACTGCCTACCTTCTAGAAGAACCTGTGGCTATGTAGTTTCAATAATCATACATTATGCCTACCCTGTACTTATTTACATTTCAAATTATAGCAACTTTCCATTCAAAACGCCGGAGTTTCTCTGTAACTATTCATGTCTCCAACAACAGAAGCTATGCAGGGAAACATGAAAGATGTCTAAAGTCTCCACGATTTTTTTCTTAATCATGGCCATAATCCTAATCCCGAGGACAAAAAAAAAAAAAATGTAAAGCACGAATAGGAAAATAAAGAGAAAACAATACAACTTATCTTGTGTACATAATGGAGACACTAGACCTGCATAAACACGGTTAGGAGTGGGTTTGATTTGTTTCTAAGTGAACACTACTTATGTTCGCTAAGGAAAAGCAAATCCTCTCTTGTAGCTAAAGAAGCAAAGAACTTTCTGAAGATAATGGTTATTTTTAACAGTAGTTAATTCTTTGTGGCTCTGTTAAAATTTTCTACAAATTCGTATCTGAGAGGCTTTGTTAAGCTAGCAAAAAAAAATGAATGCACAGTACCAGCAAATTTGTTTGAAGATTATTTTCAAATGGCTATTTGAATTTATTTGAATTTGTCATGTATTTATAATTAAAGAGCACACAACCCACTTTTATTCTAACAGGTAATCTTTGTTTCTGCTAAAGTCACTGTGAAAGAGCTTGCTGCTTCTCCCTCTAAAGGCTTTCATTCTCTGCTATTGTTAAACCATAACAATATCAGCAATGCAATGCCAGAAAGATTCACTAACAACTTATTTAGTGAAATTCACATCTCTGCTGACTAATGCCAAAAGAGAGAGAACAAGGGATGTCAATAGAAATGTTCATGCATCCTTTTTTCCCCAAGTATGTGGGTACTAAAAGGAAATATTCAAAGCTGTTTTCATCAATGCAAAGGAAAATCACACATGTCTGTCTGTCGCAGACAAATTGACTATTTTTGAAAACTCTGGGAAAAGAAGTATGTAGAACAAACATGAATTTTTGGTTACAGAAAAGCCAAGCACTTCTTGTTGTCCCCCACCTTCCCTAAATCTGTTTTGTTCATACGTAACAAGAAAATTAGTCTTCTTTTTCCCCATATAATTTTTCAGATTTCTTCTATGTACTGTAAAGAAAGCAAAAAATCTCAGACTCCTTACTTTCAGTATATTTGTAGACTGCCTTTAAAAATGTTTATTAGGTTAAAGTTAATACACTCTAGTATTGCAGTATTTTATCACAGTGTTTTACTTTCTTAATAATTCTAAATAAAATGGAATTGATCTTTTTCACTTATCCACATATGGCGGGGACGCTGTTTTACTGGTGTATGTGAAACACTGACCTGATTTTCACAACCATAGGCTGCATTTCATTTCTCAGTTATTAAAGGCAGAAGCATGCAACTTGAGGTTTATTATCCCATGTGGATTTAGACACGAGACAAGTCTTTCCTGGGACACAAATAGTCATAAAGGAACCCATCCTGAGTCAGCACATCTGGTTTACCTCACCTGCTTTGAGAGATTGGCACTGATTAGAGAATTTTAGAATTGCTTTCCAATATGAATTAAAACAAATCAGTAAGACCAGATAACACTCGCCTAAGAAGTCCAAAGAAACCCAGATATAAAATTGCTGAATTTCATGTGTTACAGTTGCTTTCTTACTCTTATGCCATCTACTGTCAAAGGGAACAATGATAACACGATTTAAAAAATAAAAAAAAATAATAATAAGGCTTCAAATAAATAGGATCACAAACTAAGGAATATGACTTTCAGTCAAAATATATTAGTGGAAATTATATTAATAATCAAAAACTAAACATAATTGAGGAAATTTAACCTCTGAAGAGCAAATTTATGCCTCCCAGATTTGAAAGGTGTGAGTTCTTCCAAAGCATCTGTAATCATATGGAAAGAAGGTTTCCCAAATAACCCTTCTTTGGATTTTCAAAATCTGCTACAATATTTTTCAAAGAAGCAAAGCTCTCATGTGGAAATGTAGTAATTTGTGTTGTGGATCAGTGCTTGGTGGAAATGTAAGTAACAAACTACAACAATAAAGGCTCATTTTCCAAAAAGAAAAAGAGAGAGGATTCTTAGGGGAGTCCCATATGGAACTGTCTTAGGGACCAAGCACATTCTTAAACAGTCTGCAAAAGAGACTGAAATATTACCCAAAAAATATGCAAATGATACAAGAGTAGCCTTGGTGATCAAAACTAAAATTGACCATAGTGTTCTGAAAGAAAAAATCGCAAACATTTTGTAATGTTGAGCAGCAGATTAATAAAATGGAAAATAAAATTCATTGTCAGTGTTGTAAACACCCTTAACTATACATACAAATGAAGAACTGAACAAATTTCTACCACTGAAGGAAGATATCTGTAATTCACAGGTTTTGAAATTTTCAGAGCAATGCTTAAGCGAAAGGAAAATTGAATGCCAGGAATTTGTAGAAAGATAATAGAAAATGAAACAGAAAACTGCTATATTCATGTACAAATTCCTGATGCAAACACCTTTTAATTATTATGACTTGTTCTGGTCATTCCACCTCCAAAAAGATACATTAGAATAAGACAAGAAATTATACAAAAGGCAACAGGAAGAGTCAAAGAAACTGGAGAGGCTTATTTTTACACAAGCAGAGCCTCACTAGAATTTAGCCAAAAACCCCAAAAGAAACACATAACAGAAACATGGCAAAGAAGGTTAACATTCAATAACTTGTTATTGTTTCTCATAATACCAGAACTGGAGTGAACTAAATGAAATCCCAAGTCATCAAGTTAAAAACAAAGAGTGGAAGTATTTTTTATTTTAAAATAAAAACATGTATAAGAAAGGTTCACAGATGGGTAATAAATACAGTGATGAATAGGCAGCCTCTGCAAAACTCATGGCACAGTTCATATCGTGAGGAAAATATCCCACTGATTTTTTCTGCCTTACCCTCTTTTCTAAAATAGCCACTTTGTTCATTTTTATAGAGAAGGGACAGTGGACAGAGTTAATTTCTCTTCTGAAGCTGTCAGTGCCCTCAGGTCATACATAAGAACAGGAGGAATCTCCTAGACTTGTTATAAGCACAGTGAAAGAAAGCTGGTTTTGTTTTCCCTTGAAATCCATGGTACACTCAAGGTCCATCCAAACCTATAAGTTCTCCCCAACAGGACTTAATGGGAATAAAATCACCATATTAGGTAGGAGTCAAGAGCATCTGGCAGTATGCTCAGTGCCACAGGTCTCACTTTTATGACTACTGAACTACAGAACAGATAAACAAATGCTAACAGGACCACCTGCAGAAAGCTGTCAGCCTTTCAAAGAGTAATGCCAAAAGCTAACTTAAGATCAAGTCTGGTTTTAATGGCAATTTCTTTAACTTCAGAAATTCCTTTAGAAAGTTACACTGTATATAATTCTTTCTAACCTTATTTTTTTAAGTAACTGTGTTGAATTGAAGGATTTGTTAAAAAGCAGGACTCTGCTATTGTAAGGAAGTTGTCATTGCCAAGGGATAGGGGTCAGCTCTAGCCATTAATCCACATTTTAAAAGTTTAATTATCAAGAAACAGGAGTTCCGAAGACAGAATTAGGACAGAATAGGTCTGTAAAAAAGCATTGCTAAGACTTCTGCAGATTTGTCTTGCAACACATCATAAATATAAAAAGCATGAGATAGTATCCTTGAAGATTTGGAGAATTTTACCTTACCTCATCTCATAGGTTTTATACTATATTCAAAAAAAGTACACAAGGATTCAAAAAACCACTGTGCAACAAGACCAAGATACAAGAAAAGGCAGTGATTCAGGAATAACTATAGATATTTAATGGTAACAGTAAAAAATGCCATCTCTTCATACAGCATCTGAGCACTGACCTAAATGCTATTGGCAGTGCTAGGCACTAATGCACCTGCCAATGCACCTGCACTGCATCTCCACGAATGAATGAACTGGGAAGGCAGACAGTATGTCTACAGCTGCAGTCTTTACCAGTCAGTCAGAAATTATTCCCACAGCTTCTCTGAGCCCTGGAAATGCTGCAGCAGAAAATTCCACCCGTGGCTGCAAAAGCAGTACTGCATTGGAAAACCAGACAAAAATGGTTTGCAAGTACTTGTTTGGAAAAAAAAAAAAAAAAAGAAAAATCTTATTTTTACTGCTTTTAGTTATTGCAGACACACTTTCAAATTGAGCTTTGCAGACTTAAATGGGGTTATTGCTCACAGACTTTTAGAAATGCTGGACTTCCACATCTATCAATGGGAGGTGGATGCTAGCATGAACCGGATTTACACTTAACCACTTTAGAGTCATCATTTTGGTTGCTCTGATAAAATCTGGCTCCAGTTAAGCCAAGTGTCATTTTTGACTCAGTAGGACCAGCATTCTTCAGAACAGAAGAAAACTCCTTCAGTCCCCTTGTAGATTATTTATCAACTAGCACTACTTTAACCTTTCATTCCCATGTTCATTCTCACACATTTACAGGAAAGCACATATATTTCTGCAAATTTCATGTATGTTTCTGTAGTACTCTTCTAGACTATGTTTGTAGATACTTCCCTGGACTTTTAGGATTTTTCATACCAACTCTAGCTATGCCAGAGTCTATTCTAACCATTTAAGTAAGAAAACACTTCCAAAATATAACTTGTAATAGTTATGTTTAAAGTTTACATTCCAGTCCTCTAAAAGCTGCTTTAAATGTCATTCATGCAACTGACCATTATCTCTGAGTCACCACAGTAGACCTTGAAAATAAATTACATACTGCACATTTTTTATAACCAAAATAACCTGCAAGGTTGATTTCAGTGGATCAAATCATAGCAGCTTTCTTCTGTAATAAGACAAATAAAAAACTCCAAAGCTTTTTGAAGCTGGAAATAGGTATTAGAACTTAAATGGCAAAAAATCTATTGGAAAGGTTCCTTTGAAAATGTTTGGAAACCTCCTAAAAGCATATCATAGAAGATTTACAATAAGTCCCCTTGAAGGTGGGTACCATTAATTATTGCTACAGTAGCAATTTGTCCCTTTTTTGATTAGACAAATACAAAATTTTTCAATTTTGTCAGTACATTTTTGGTTTCAAACTTAAATAATATTAGATATTGCTATCTCCATTTAAACACGAGTTTCACACTGAATATAAATAGAATTAAGAATATCATTTATTGGTAGAAAAGAAGTGAACAAGTAAGAGCACACAAATACTGCATTTATGAAAAAATCAAAATATCCTATTACTTTTCATTCCATTTATTGGTTAATATCAATCACTAGAGTAATTCATGGCTGGGACAAATAATAATTGAAAAATCCAGGAATTTCAGATTTCTAGTAAAGCAAGACTAAAACTTTGAAAGCCATCAGGTACTAAATATTCTGTGAAATATTTGTGATGCAATACAGTAGAAAACTGAAATGGTAGGGAAAGGAAACAATACATTTGGCTGCATTGCTTTTCTACTGAAGGCAAAAAAATTCTGTCTTGGAGACAACAGGCTGTCAGTAGGTGCAGATCAGGTACCTTTTCATTCAAATGCAAATTTAAGAAAAAATTGTGCTAATCTCTGTGCAGATGGCCAAGCCTAGCTCGAGCAAAGTTCTTCCCATTGTAAGTTTAAACGTCTTCTATGACAAAAATGAACAATTGATTTTGGGAAGGAAATAGTTTTGTGCATGGATTAACTAAAGGAAATATGGATAAAACCAAGATGCATTAAACTCAAATACAATCAGACATCTGTCTTCATAAGTTGCACCTTCAGTTCCCCTTCCTCTCACCCAATGCACAAGTGCCCATAGGTATAGTCACAGCAGAATTCCATGTCAATGTTCACCAGATGATTAAGCCCCTGGCTGTGAGCATCAATAGAAACATCACAGGCATTACAGAGCTGACCACCTAAGCAGCTAAATGTGAACCATCCCTCTCCATCGGTCCCTCACCCAGTGTTTGTTTCCAGGCACATCTACACTCAAGAATAGGAGTATTGTAAGATTTCTTTACACAACCTGCCTGGAAAGTGGAAAAATCTGCTCAATAGTGTTTGAGTTTAGCTGTAGTAAAAAGATTTGTGAACCAGTCCTAGACTATGGATAGAGCCTGTTTCTTTATTCCTAGAGGGACTATTAAAGTGAAATGTATATGCAGCCCTGAAACCAAGAATGGGAAGCTTCTGCCTATGAAAGACCTTGCCACATAGCATGTACATTTCTATGGCTTCAGCTTTCGGTGGGTTTGAACTTTCCCACAGAGATGTATAGGCACTCTGAGCAGGGGGGAGTAGAGGTAAGAGCAGGAATAAGGCACAGTGCTCTCTGTGACCTCTGTGCTAGACAGCAGTCCTGAGCACAACTATTTCACTGGTCTAGAAGCAGCCAGTGTACAGTATTTGTCACTAACCTACCTGAAATGTCTCTGAAGCAAAAGGATCACTGTAAAGAAGTGCAGAGCATCTCTGACCAGATGGCTGCATGTCCATAAATCTCAGCTGTACCCACAAAAGCAGAGCATGTCTGACACCTCTGGTCAGGCAGCTGACAGTGGGAAGCATCAATGCTGCTGGTATTGCAGGAAGTCTTGAAATACTAGGCATTAGGTCTACAGTAACCCCATTTTTAAAATCTGTATTAATGACTTACATATTTAAAGTCCACCTTGGTCCTACTAAAACACTTCTGTATTTGGCTCTGGCCTCCTGCTGCTGTGTGTGGATGTGTTGGCTCAGCAGTGTTAACAGGAGCAGAAGGCAATAAAAGTTTATTTTTGTTTTAAACAGTGTAAGCCAATCTGCCCTAGAACGTGCACAGAGAGTTGTTACATTATTTAACAAGGTGCCACTTTTACTTGGTCACTTTTTTAATAATAACTACATTATGCTGCTAGATGTGCCAACTAACATAAGTTTTCTTTCCTCCAACTAAAGATCACATCGTGAAGACTTTCTTTGCCAGAACATGGAATTATTTATATCTAGTAAGAACTTCTATGGACTAGTTAGTGTTGCCAAGCACTTACTCTTTTGCTGCAGATGGTTATGCTAGGACAGAATTACTCTTTTTAAAGTTACTTCTATACTTTAAAATATACATTAACAAGAGAATGCAAATTAGAATTAAACCACAAATGTAGTTCCAATGCTGTGGTCATCCAGTTCAGAAGGGAAGTATAAGGGCTTATTCAGACTTGCCTGAATGTTTCAACAACAGAATTAAAGTGTTCATTTCCTTAAAGGCAAAACCAAGCCCATGAAGATTAGTAATTAAGGGGTTGGCATTCTAAACCTGAAAGCTCTAAGACCCATGCTAAATGACTAACAACCTATTCGGCACCTATTTCTCACCCAGATATATGGAGAAAATTACATTCCTGTTTCAACCAGCAGAGAGAAACAAAATATCATCATTGACAAATTTGCTCCTATTGCAAGTGAGGAGCAGCATAGGCATCCAACATATGTGCCTTTACACATTTTGTCCAAGCTGGCAAATCTGTTTAGTTGGGAAGGGAGCAGACTGGGTTGAAGAACAACTTGGATTGTGACAGTAGGAGGATACACTACCAGCATTATAGCATGCAGAAAGCACTCCTCAAAGGGCAGAGGAAACTTGCATGGCTAAGGAATGCCAGCATGTGTAGCCAACAGTGTGTATGACAAGCATTAAATCCAGCTGCTTTCAATTCCTCAGCTCAAATGATCAAAACCTCATTCATAAAAGAGTCAGCCTGTAGCATGAATCTGGGGTATGGTGTGACCTCAGACCTCTGCTTCTGCATGCAGTGAGAAGCTTTTCACCTTTCTGTTCTTAGGCTGAAGCTCAGCTTAGCATTGTGGGGGAAAGCGTGATTGCAGGAACCACGTGCCATTTTCGACGTACCATAGACAATGATAAAAAGGAGGCACACACTGAATGTAAATCAGTGTAAATACTTAGGCATGTTTGTGTGGTTCGCCCTTTAAGTTGTTGACTGGTTAATGTTCTGGCTGCTTCTCTAACAGTAAAAAGAGTCTGTGGGAAATATAGCTGAATGCATGGAACTTGTCTTGTGGCATTGATAATGTCTTTAATAAAGGGCCTTTTAGCTTCTGTTTTGAATTATGAGACTTGATAGGCATTTCTGAAGGAAAACAACTGGGGCTCAAACTGGACATCAGAAAACATCCGTCCTGGGAGCACGAGGTAACAGTCACAGAGGTTGTAGGATCTCCATCCCTGGAGGCTTGTTGGAAACCTTTGGGACTTCCAAGGTTCAGCTAGGCAAAGTCAAGGCTGATCTGATCTAGTTTTGGCACTAGCCCTTCTGTGATAAGGCTGTTGTGACTTATTTGTCTGAAGATTTTAATAAGCTAATAGCTAACAAAAATAATATTTGTTTTAAGTATTTTTCAGAGATTCTGAAGCATGACTAAGCCTCACCAATTAGGCGGTTGATAAGGGCTGATTTCTCTGCAAATGAAATAGTAGCAACTGTTTCCTAATGTTCTTGGCTGTCTCTGGTAAAAGCGCTCAGCACACAGAGTACAGCTTGTAGATGCTATCAAACTGAGTCTTGAAAAGTAAAAAATATCTTGTCTCCCTCTGTGTTGCTTTGAATCTGTTAGTAATTGTACCCTTTCTTTGACTGCTTTTTGAAGCTTCTCCTTCTTAACTGATATTTCGCATGCAATACAGTATCATTTCCAATTTGAATCCTTGATCAGCTCTACTTGTCCATTGATATCACATTCAAGCTGCTTACATTCACCCTTACTACATTACACTATCCATACTTACCTTTTACTTCCTCCCTTTCTCTTCTCTTCACTATCCCAAAGGCATACCTTTCCTTCCTGCTACTCCTATCAATTAACAAAAAAGAATGTTTATTATTTGTCTTATGCTTCTGTCTTCTTTATTAGTACATATTAATTTAATCCCTGTTTTGTTTTGGGGCTTTTTTTTTCTTATTATGTAGTTACTTTCTTCAGGGGAGGGGCTATTTTGAAATCAATGCACTTTATATTTTTCCATTTGTAACTCAGGATTAGCACAGTAGAGCCTGTCAGGACAGAAATAACCCTTAGATTACTCCTTCTTTGTCAGCTATTGTCACTGAAGCATATGCCATTGTCAACTAATACTTAGAGGTTTTCTTCATACTCATGTTCCTATATCATCTCTGCTAAAATATGTTCAGTTAAATCTGACCATGACTTTTATGTTTGCCTTAACATTTATGTAGTCCATTATGTTTAGACTGAAATATTATATTAAATATAAAATCTATACTATTTGGATATTTTACTTGAATGTGATGTTTGATATAAATGAAACTGTTTCAGATTTTAAACATTTTGGGAAACACGTATTGCTGTGTTTTAATCAAATGTGGCTCACACTTTTGATACTCTGTAAATTTTTAAAAATCATTTAAGCTTTGGTAGGACTTGTCCTTCAATCTCATCTATTCCTGGATTTGAAGGGAGAGAAGCATACTGTACACTTAGGCTGCTGGGGTGCCATGCTTGACAAACATAAGCTTTTAAGAACAAAATCCACCTCAGTTTAAGCAGCATTCCTAAACCTGCCAACTGTTTACTTGAATCAAACCCAAATTGTTCAACCAGTCTTCTTTTAGCCAGAAGATATTAGCTTTCTAAAGACCACCATGGCACTGAAAATTATAAACTCTCTGATCAGCTGTCAGATGCCAGCTGCCAGCTCATTGCATGCTAGAAAATAACTAGAAACTCTATGTCTAGTTTAAGGCAGTTTCAAACCTTCAGAACGCTGGGTAGCTCCAGCAGGGATTTCTTCCTCTAAACTCACCTCCTTCACAGAAGACATTTTCCTGGGACTTCATAGCTAGACAGTCAAACCTCTTGTGTCACCAGATGACACAAGGAAAAACGATGCACCACAGCTTTGGTCACGATGAAGAGACTAATTTATTTTTTCTGACTCCAATCTTTTATAGTTCTCAAAAGATGCCAGTGGATTGGAGGGTGAACGTGCCACCTCTCCAATGACACTGGACAAACTACCTGTACATCAAATTTCTCCGCCTCTATGAAAGAATGCAAAACAATAGGTTGTTTACAGAAAGTTGTGTGGGAAAGTTCTCTACAAGAATGTAAACTCAGAAGGCTTTAGAAAATTCTTGATAACCAGGGCGACACTCTTGAATTGTAGAAAGTATTTCTTTTATATGTCAAATCAGTTTCATCTACATGCAGTTTGTTTGCTGCTAGAATCAGCTATCCATTGACCATTAATTCAATTTTATTAATAGGGGGCTTTTTGGACCTTGATTTATAATACTGTGCTTTAATGATTCTTCAAGCAGAAGGTTTTCCCTTGAACAAAGATAAAGCTTAAGTCACAGTGTAGTGTCAGGAGAACATAATCATCTTTTCCTGTTTTCCTTTCATAATGCAAATCAAGGAACCCAAATGATTTTTACGTCGTTCTTAAACTCTACATGGAGAAATGTGTTCAGGGACAGATGGAATTCTCTATCCACATGGACTTTTTGTCTCATCTCAGCTGCAAGCTGTTCAAACCACTTTCCAGTAAGACTATTAGACCTCTCAGCTGGCACAGCTTTCACTTATCTTGTACTTTCTCTTGTCCTGTTCCAATGTCTCTGGTCTATTATTTAATTTGGCAGACAAACGCACTCAACTGTCCCAAATATATTTTCTGGCCCCTTGTGTTTTATTAGCTGCCAAAATGTCAATATAACCCACAGCAAAGGAAGTAAGAAGGACTTTCTGTATGAATATATCTGATTCATTAATCCACTGGGGAAAGTTTTCTTGTTTCTTTCTTAAAAAGTAAATTGTGACTCATTGGCATGTTCAGTGTTGCAATATAACACTTACTTCTTGTTTCAAAAAGCTGACCTAAGAGATTGTGACATACTGCTCTATAGCACCTTTAGGAAGTGGCAGTTCCCAGGAAACAGGAGGCATTTCTGGATCACAGAAGCAAGGACTTTATCAACAACTCCCAAAATGGCATATTGCAGTATTCTTGTAATCTTAGTTGTACTAAGAGGTCTGACTACATATTATTTTGCAGTTGTGCAGTGACCAAATATCTCCTTCTGCATTTCCCACCAGGCTTCCTTGTAAAGTTGATCTAAAATGACAGTATCTCAGTAAAGGGAAGAATTTAGTAGAAAACACTTAACTGAAAAGCATTCTCAAACACTACCTTTTCTGTCAGCCCAAGTGATGAGCAATACTAAACTTTTCACCAAACTTTTTTGTTGCATGAATATAAAGAGGTATTTAATGTAAATACTGATTTTTCTTTAGAAAATATTATGGATTTTAAATTGTATACTTACAGCTGTTTTTTCACCCTTTGTGCAGCTGAAAAATAACAACAGGTTGTATTAACAACAATGTACAATAACAACAGCATACATTAATTCATGTATGACATTTTGCACCTGTAGAGATACTTTCTACAGAAATTTTAGTATATATATATTTTGTCCTGAATTTTTAACATTTGGGTTTATTTAAAAAGAAAAATAAACATTTAGGCAGACTGTTTCACCTACAATGCTTATTCAATTGCTTCTTTTTTGCATACAGCTGACTTTTCTGGAAAACTAATGCACTAAAACCACATCAGTTTAAATATTGCAGACTGTTATCCCAGCAGAGCTGGAAGTCTCTTCAACTTCTATCAGTATGTTGCCTGAATATAGAATCATATATTTATGAGACAAAAATCTTTTGACTCTGAGCTTCTATCAGTATGTTGCCTCTATCCAGCATATTGTTCCATATATATTTTAATATTAGACAGGAGAAGAAAGTATTGTGACATCTGGTAAAATCAAAACACAAATCTCACTTAGGAAGAGAAGTTCCATGCTTCTGCCAAGGCAATATCAAAATCTGTTGTGCTGTTTCTAGGGATAATAATAAGAGCACCCACATTGTGATAGAAAAGAATGTCTCATATGGCTTAATGGAAGAAATAAAATTATGGTCAACAAAGTAGCAAAAATAGCACATTGATTTTCAAAAGGTGTCTATTGCTAACTACCTGCAGTCCTTGTTCCAAACCATAATTAGAAAGTCTTATCAGAAGCTCTGTAAATTAGCACTGAAACTAATTTGGTCACGTGGCCTATAATGACTAGTGACTAGTTTAGAGTGGTAAGGTAGGCTGGCAGCCAGCAATGTGTCCTCACTATGCTGATGCACTGCATGCTCCATTCTTCCCACTCTCACATATGAAGATGAAATCAATTTTCACTGGTCTAATTGCCATTTAATTGTGAAGATTTTCCCCTACAAACTCATTTGCCACTAGATGCCACTAAAGGTCAAAGAGGCTGTACAGAAGACTGAGCATTGACAGCACTGTACTGATAGTGTCTCGCCTTGATGTCCAGAAGATGCACATCTTTTGAAGGAGAGGCAAGTCACACTTCTATTGTACGTGGCTATGAAATGGATATCTATGCTTAATCATAAATGTCACAGTGTCTGGAGATGATTTAGGGATTTTTTGAATCCCTCTAAGCTAAAAGAAAATTAACTCAAACATATCAGGGAATTCCTGTGGGTTCACAGTTTCTGAAGGAAATTGTGCCACTGGAATGGAAAGAACTATAAGAAAGGTGTATATGAGACAGCAATTAACTCCTCCAAAGCTTGTTTTAGACCACAAGGGAGTAAAAATATATGTAAAAGATGGATATGTAAAAATTCCCAGCATAATAAAGTCAAGGGCAGTTAAAAGGAAAATGCTTTAAAGTCATGATATGGGTCCATACTGCTGCTGAGAAAAAAATCTCTGCTGGTTTTGAGGTGAGGTAAAGTTGACAGGAGGGGAGAATGTAGCATGCTTTCTATGCTGGGATTTCTCTGTTCCCCAAAGATCCTTCTTCCTCTTTCTGTTTTGTGGGGAACCATTTACACTGTCTTCAAATTGCATTGTACCTAGCTGTCCTAACCATCATGCAGAGAGTGACAGCAAACTGCATTGTCCAAGGAGAGCTCTGAAGTCATTTCCTTTGTCAGTCCTGTCATGTCCTGTCAGTGCCATTTCCTTTGAATAACACATGATGTTCTTTGGAAACATGGGGTTTGGTGTTTTCTAATATGGTTGATGCACCAATAAGCGTTTTGGCTTGGTTTGGGCATTTGGTTGCTTCCCAGAGAAGGTTAGAGATGCTCCCAAATAAAGGAACCTGTTCCCAGCGGGTTTTTTTTCTGTGTGTCAGGTCTTCAGTTTTCTTTAACCTATGCATGGGGTACTCCTCTCAGAAATGTGTGGTTTATTTGTTTTTTGTTTTGTTTTGTTTTGTTTTTGTTTTTGTTTTTTGTTTTGTTTTATTTCTTTTTTTTTTTTTTTTTGGTGGAATTTAGGATTTAGGACATTGCTTCTCTTCTTCTATGTAACTCAAGGCTAAGACAAGCAATGTTAACACCACTAATATTTTGTATGTTCAAACTTGTAAATAATTTGGAGATAGCTACATGAAAATGTAAATGACAGTGGAAATCTGAAAAATGTTTACCAAATTTTTAATTGTACCAACAGTTTGAAAAAGCTTATCCCCTGTGGCAAACTCGTCCCCTATTTTTCTCAACTAAGCTGGCTGTTTAAGATATATTTTTCATGAAGTATGAAACTTCATGTTTGCTAATGACTCTATGCATGGAGAGTGAAGCACTACAAAGCATCATTCAATATTAGGTACTACCCTATGGACTGGCTTACATTTCACCAGAAAAGACCATCATAAAAAAGTACTGTTATTTGTGTTAGTCGTTGTGGCTTATGGCGGTTGGCCTTGGCAAATAATTTAAATATGGTGTAAATAAGCAAATTAATTTTAGCAATGTGGAAGGAAAGTTCTATAGGGACATACTTTGTTACTTGCGCCAGAGACAAATATGCAGGTTATTTACTCAATTTCCTTCGTAAAAGTGCTAAAATGTGTCCTACAAAAAAGGGTTTAGGACATGTTTGTCTAAGTCTCTGTACAAGTCAAAAGAGCAGCCAATCAAGTATGACTATGTCTGTAGTTTAAAGCAGAGATGGGTAAGATTTTCTTTTATATGGTAGCACAATATCCAGTACTACAGAAATCCACTGCACTCATGTCTGCTTGCCATCTGCAAGCTAATTCCTGCAGACCATTCTGCCTCTCTGCACTTTAGGTGATGAAACTCTGCCTTTGAATCTTGGTCAGGGAAAACACTTTGCTTTTTGCTCTGATAATACCAGTGGTTGTGATTTAAATGAGAAGATGGGAATAGAGCTCTCATGGACACATCCAAATCATCACTTACATGACAGCACATGTAGAAAGGAAAGGAAACAAGTGCTAAACATCCAAATAATTGCACTATTCACACAAGTCAAAGAGGAGGAAAGATTCAGCATATCCAGAACTAGAGAGTGAACTGTGGCAGGGAACATCTGCAAGGAACAAGTCTGTCAATGAGAAGCTGCCTTCCTTACTGCTATGCAAAGGTAAGAAATATTGATAATCCAGAAGTGAACTGTATTTGCTGAAAAATCATTTCTCTCAGCAGTGTTGGCCACTGGGGAACTGGGAAGGGAAATGCTTTGGAAAAATAAAACTTAAAACTATAAAGTAACCAAGATCTAGATCCTTTGATTAATTATTTGTTTGTTTGTTTAGTGTTGTTTCTTTTACTGTTTTTGTGGTTTTGCTTTTAAAGTTGGGCAAGTTTGGAAAGTGCAGAAACCTCTCAAAAATAATTTTAATTTGGGAAAAAATAAGGAAAGAAAAGATCTTTAGCTTCCTTCCAAGAGGGATTAAAGACACAAAATGTCTGTATGTACAGCTCAATCTTTCATTACACTGCTTTGGCACAGGACATTTTATGCAATAAGGATTATTTGGATCTTTTATGGCATTTGGCTTTGTTTCAGAGATACCAAGATCGCACCTGTTTATGTCATTAACAAATTATTTGGCTTTAGTAAAGAGAAGAGTAATCACAGCTAAACAAATTTCATATTCAGCACCTGAAAGGCATATTTTTATCTGATTTAGGGAAAAAAGGGTAAATACTGTGGTTGCTTCTCATCATGGCTCTCCTGTTAGGAGACATCGGTATGAGAAATGCCTTCTGGCATGTCTAACCAGTTTCACTAACCCCACCTGCAAGGCTGTCACTGTGGATCCAAACACTATCTCCTGTCTGCCACTTCCAGTGTGTACTGCAGCCATGTGTGGCCCTTCAGCTGAAGAACTTGTGGTATTTTGTGCTTTTTTCAATCACTACTCCGATTGCCACCAGTCAGTCAACTGTAACTGGCTCAAAGAGTGTCAACTTAAGGAAGTGCAAGACCTGTAACTTGCCATAGACTTTCAACATCAGGCACTCAACATTCAAGATCAGGCAAATAAGGGCTCTTAAACAACCTCTGAGTTATACAAATGTTTTTCACACTGATCTTTTCAAACACAGAGAAATGCATTTCCTCTATGTAAAATAGTATCAATGAGATGCCAATGCCTGTTGCTAGATTAAGGGACCCTGTGTTTTCATTCCTTCCCAGTGTAATGAGGTCATACCTTCATTGCAGAGAGTTCGGTAGATATCTATTTTTAGAAGCATTTCTGCAATTGCATAAATGACAATTACAAGCAAAATAGAACCCAAGGTGGTACTGCCTTCAAAGCACCTCAACAATTGTCTCAGGTTAGCAGAGATACAAGATGTAATAAAAAAATAGGAAAGAAAAGGCTATTTTACATCTCTGGAAAGAAATAACAGTTCATCTTCACACTTACATTTTAGATTCTGTGATTATAGAAGTCATTAGTTTATATTGTTTAAACGTTGTCTTAACTTTAACTCTCATAAAAAAAGTCCAGAGGTGTGTAATTGGAATGAACTGTAAGCTGAAGAATAAGAACTGTATAGAAGGATCAGGGGAATTATGTTATATTTGCTTATAGCAGAGATGACTGAATTGTGAGGGGAAAGATGGGCCAATGGTCTTCACATATCTTAAATGTAACTGTCAGAGAAAAAGAACATAAACTGCACTCTTTGTTCTCTGAGAGAAAAACTAGGGGTAATAAGCAAAAAATGTAGCAAGTATCTGTATTAGACATTATAAAAGAGATGTATAACTGTCTGATGGTTATTTATTAGAATAGTTTGCCCTGGGACCATGAAATTACCATGACTCTTAGGCTTCAGGAAGCAGTAAGATGGTCATCTTTCAGGGGTGGTTCAGAAACAGCTGCTCTTGTCTTTGTCTTTGACCTGCAACATTATGTCTGGACTTACTTTCTATAACTCCAGAACTGGCCCAGTCAGAAGATGCAGAAGCTGGCATAGCCTGTGCTGTCAGAAGCTGGCATGGTGTGTCTGCCAGCACAGAGTATCCTATGTAGGAAAGCTGCCATAAAGTATATCAGACAAGTACTGCTGGCTCAGTGTATCTGTCAGCTTCCATATATACTATGGCAAGGATTTAATATTTAATTCATTTGAAGAAGTGTTGCACAAGAGGCAGAGAGAGAGAAGAAAAACTCTAAGAGGACAGGCAAAGGTCTTTATGAAATGTGGAATCCTACTAATATTTTTTCAGATTGGGAAAGTTTTGACAGCCATTCCCTGAGGTGATACAAAGTCTGCTATAACAGACATACAATCAGTAACATATATACAATCAGTCCATACTGCTTGCATGTGCTTTCATGTGTATTTGGTGTATTTGGTCTAAACTGGAAAACAGTTTTGTTATGGATATAGATGGATATGGATATAGACGGATATAGATGTTCATTTATATATGTGTTCGCATACTAATTTATATACATACATGACATAATACAAAATTTCCTAGTCATTATTAGTACAAAATTGTTCATATAACTAACTAAATGTATAGCTATGAATATATAAGATGTCTGTGTATATATACGCAAAAATGTAATGAAATATTGCAGCCAAACACACTTTGTCTTTCAGATTACTGTTATTTACAAATACTGTTCAATGGATCAAGCCTCAGAAAGAGCTTCACATACCTTCATGAGACTTTTTGGACCACTCACTGCCATATACTTTCTGGCTTTTTAAAACATTAAGGTCTATACAAGGGTTTGTTCTGCTTTTCTCTCCACTCTGGGGTCTTCTTCAGTGCCCCAAATATCAGTTTTACCTTCAATTTAAAAATTGGGTTATATTTCTCTTTTGTCCATCATACCACACTGTTAGGGAGACAAGGCAGCTGGATTTTGTTCAAGTACATTTACATCCTCACTTTTAGGACAACCAATAATCACTGTACATTTAGGTCAGTGTTCTTCTTGTTATTTTGACCAAAAGGAAAACTTACAGAATCCTTTTTTTAACAGATTTCGTATTGGGTTGAAAGAAATAGTTTGGAAATATTGAAGCCAACTGTTCCTGCCATTTCCAGGACATTTCATCTGCTTGTGATGGAATGAAACACAAAAACCACAAAATAAAGTATGGGAAGAAAGGAGGACTAATTGCTTTTGAGCAATAGCTCACTGCTTAGAATAGAGGGGGTGGGGGACAAGTATTCAATTCACTTTTTTCTTCAAATCCCACCTTTCAATGCCTGATAGGACTACATTGTGGGTTGTTCCAGAGGAAAATGTTCTCGAGCTCTTCTATTCATGCTATTCCAATGTGTATAAAATGCTAAAGCATTCATGGAGAGCCATTGTGTGAGCAAGAGATGTGATGTCTCTCACTGGGTGAGACTGAGAGAAGCACATCTACAGAGGCACGAGAAAGAGAGCAAGAGGCAACACACAGGGCACTAGACCCTGATGAAGAGATAGCCACACCTGTGGGTCTGCCTCTTTCCTACATACGCGCTGCAATGTCTGCTACCTGTGCACCAGGGCTTGGTGTGGGGCAAGAGGCAGTGCTGGTGGTAGTCCCAGAGCTGATCACCAGCTTTTTCTGTTTATCCAGTACACATGCTCTTTAACTGGATGATACAATACTTTTTCTCCACCTTCCACATGTGCCTTTATCACCAGTGGTTGTCTGCAAAACTTCTGAGATTCTTCTAGGGCAGCTCCTGGCATTCTCTTCCAGAAAGGAGCATGGTATCTGCAGGCCAGCAGAGATCAGTGAATGTCTGCTTACAAAGACAGTATGAGCAGCCAAGGTGATTTTTTGTCTGCCCAGATCTGAACACCTGTTATTTAAATATAACCATCTGAGCTGTTCATTCTAGGTTTCCATTATAACCAAAAGACATAAATTGGCCTAGATAGAGCACAGTGCACCTTATTTATTTCATGCTTGAGTGTGTCTAAAATAAGATTAATTCAGTCTATCTGAAGTTACTTCTGTTGACTATAAAAGGAATTCAGGTGCCTAGTGCAGTACAAAATCTTCTTTATACAAAGCTGGAGAGATTACTTGTATCTCATTCCAAATTCAGACTAGTCTGTGAGGTTCTAGCAGCCCTGATAACAGTTGACCAACTACCATTTAGAGGACCATTCACTGAGACTCTCTCTCTCCCCTAACCAATAGGCTCTGAACAGTGGACACTGAAAGGCTGAGGAAAAAGCTCAGATTTTCTCGTTAGCATGGTTACCTTTTACACTGTGGTTCACAATTCTGGAGGGCTTGTTTCCATCTGCTGTACTTAACCAGCCACATGGTCCCAAATAATAATGGATTTATAGAGATAGATCAGGGAAGATGGTGGATGATTTTTCAAACTTAATTCTCCCCTGACACTGGTGATAACATGAAACCTGATATGATCTGCTCATAAAGCACTTTTTTGGAATGTATATGTTATATTCAAGCACTCACCCTCTACTATGAGCCTAATTTTTAAAATGCCATAAATGTAGTCTAGTGTAGGTAAAAGCCCAGACAGGGATGGGTAAGGGGCAAATGTTTAGCCATCCACAACTTTGACCAGCCCTGGCTCCACTACTCACCCCGTAGCTACATCTATTCCACAAAGTGAATGGGGCACACCTCAGGGTGACACCCACACTTCAGTGATTGGCCTGAGAAAACAATTGAGTATGGGCTGAAAGCAGAGTGAGGCTCAGCAGTGTTGTGAGAGGCCAATCCAGCGAATGAGAAAGAGCTGACTGGGAAAGGGACCTCTTTGAATCCGGGTTCTGAAGAGCAAGTTGGTAATGGCATGGTAAGACTGGTAAAGATGTCAGTCTAAATAGAAAAAGAACTCAGATGTACCAAAGGCAAGTGCAAAAAGAAAAAAAAAAAAAACTTTTTTATAAAAGGTAGAAACTACCACAATATATTGTATTTAAATGATCTTGTTGCACATTCCCAGTGAATTTTGTTTTATCTACAGACAATCTGGGTTTTCTTCTTTTTTTCCTAAATTGATTATTTATAGGATTTGTGGGGGTTTTCTCTTGTTTCCACAGAATTTATTATCCAGCCATTTGCTTTCTATTCTGGTTTGAGCACAGAATTAAAAGCTTGAGTTGCTGGGGCTAGATTACTACTTGCTGTAAATCAGGACAGTAGTATCAACTTCAATGAAGTCACTGTTTATTTTTATCATCTGACCTTTGAGATTTTATGATGTAGAATATTATGAAGAAACCTTGGAAAGGAAGTCAATTCTTTTGTTAGGCATCTTTGTGTTTGTTTGTATTGACTTTCAGAATAAATGAATAATATAAGGCAGTAAATGCACTACCAGAATTCAGTCACAAAATGCATTACAAAAAAGAAGGCAAAATAAGGACAAGCTGGACAGCTCCAGGCTCACTGAACAAATGCAAGAAGTTGATGATGTTTTTGTTTTCACAGAATTTAAAGATATTTTCAATGTTTTCCTCTCTTTTCAAGGAAGGATGTAGGTCCTGCAGCAAAGGTACTACAGCACTTAGCACAGGCAGTGCCCTGCATCTTCATTGACCCCTGCAACCTGTGAGTTTCTGTATTCACAGATTTGCACTGCCACAGAGTGAATCAATGGTGATCATTTTGTTTGGGTTTTTTTAAAACCTCCTCCCTCAAAAACTACTATCTGAGTAATTTCTTCTCTGAAGCATGCTCAAATGGACAACTTACCCACCAGTGTGCTTATTTACCACTATGTGAACTTCTTCCCATTTGTGATGTTATAACATCCCTATGGCAACTGCAGCACTGGCTTACTTTGGAAAGTCATTTTAGGGAAGTACTGAATTTATTTTTAGCTTCTTTTAGTGAAATCTAGCATCTGGAAATTAAGTGAGCCAGCACCATGTTACTAGCCAGAGCGATGCAGAAGAAAGAACTACTGATTTTAATCATATTATTTTCATTATTATTTAATTATTTCTTTACTCTACAAAATACCTGAGTATACCCAGCTTGGGTCTATGTCACAGATTTGTATGTTTAGGAACAGCAATAATGAAGAACCAAAAATCAGTTCAGATGTCACTTTTCCTTTTCAGCTTGCAGGCAAAAAAAAAAAAAAAGTGAAGCTATATTCCCTCTTCAATGTCTAATGTGATAATAATAATGTGATAAAAAAGTCAGCCATAAACTTCACATACCATCAAAAGCAGCAGGCATTAAACTCAGAAGTTCATTCTTTATTAATAGTAGGAGTCTCCATTCAGTCTTGCCTATCTGATAGTCTAATTACTAAAATTATGAGCTTGCAAATTACATTTTCTAGTTACTTTTCTCTCCTGACACCTGTATTAAGTAACCTATCACACACGTTTATGATTTACTGCTCTTTCCCATGTGTTGTGACTGTATTTGATCCACTCTGCTTCACAGGGAAGCTGGAAAATGCTACATAAATTAAACTTGGAAGATAAATGAATGTGCCTACTTATCTATCTTCACAGGCAAAAGGTCAGATACTGAACAAAAACTGTGAGACACTGTAGCAGGTAATGTTGTAGTGCTCCAAAGTTAAGAGCACACTCCTAGTTACTGAATTCATAATGCCAAGGAAGGAGCTGAAGATGCTGTGTAGCAATCAGACAGGGGTTATGCTCCTGCACCACATATCATAAGCAATCTGAGCCCTGAGATGTTTTCACCAGACCATGAGAAGGAATAAGGAGGAGAACGTGTCTGAAATCCTTTTCCATAGACGAAAATAAAGAAACATTATGTGGCAGTGAGTTCTAAAAGTTTGATTCCTGTGTGTAAAGAAGCACTCCCCTCTATTTTAAGCTCACCTCTTACTAGTGCCATTGAATGCTCTCTGGTTCCAGTAGTGTGAGATTTGGTAAACAACAGTTCTGCTTTCACCTTTCCCACTGCCTTCAGGAATTTTAAACCTCAGTCTGTCATCCCTCAGACTTCTCTACCCAGAAGAGATCCCATCCCTTTAGTGCCTTCTCAGAAGATGTTAGCTCCATCTCCCATCATCATGCCTTGTCACTGGCCTTTGGTTTCCAGGTCATCTCCTGGATCTCTCAGTCTTGATTTTTCTGACCCCTGAAAGGACTAACTTCAAGAGGAAAGCCCCCATAACCTGTTGGTTGTGGTACTGTTTTGGAAATAGCAGACTAGGAAGAGTTCCTGGGAGCCTCTGGCTTTCTCATGGAGGTTCTCATTTGAAAGCCACATAGCAGCAATGGCAATCCACTTTTCATCTTTTTCAAGACAATTGCAGGACACCTGCTCTGTGCATTTCAAATCACCTTCATGAGGACCTGAGCTAGCTTAGCATTGTCAGGACTATTATTAAGCCATGTCAAACAGCACATGGAATTTTTTGTGTCATTTTGGATTTTTAGCTTGCCTCAAACACTCAAATATCTTTCTTTGAGCCTTTCTCCTGAATTTAAAGACCAACATGCTTTTTAGGCAACATGATGCCTTCTTGAATGCTTGCCATCATGTGCAGAGACTTGCTTATTTTGCATAAAATAACCACAATGATTTCATATACTTGAATCCTAAGAATAAATATACTTTTTTTTTTTTTCAAACCCCCTCTATGTATAGATTTAGTGTGTTTCATAATGCTCTCAGCTTTTTTTTGGCAGCTGCGCTCCAGAACATTTTTGGCATGAACACTTACTTCTTGGCAGTAATGCAAGTTTTTATTACACTATATATATTATTTCTTTTCAATTGTTCTGGTTTACTATATAAATGTGTCCCTTCCAGTTTTCTTTCAGTGGAGTACAGTCAAATGCTCAACTTATTGCATTAATAGGCAAGGAATTTCCATGCACATGCTTTTCTTGCATTCAAAGATCTACACATTTATCCACTCCAAGTGCTTTTGCTCATAAAATGTGGGAAACACAACCATGAGAACATGGTTGTTTTTTTTTTTTTTTCTCTCAAACAATAAGCATTCTCTCTTTGATTTTGTCAGTGTATTTGGGAGCATATATTATGGAGGGGAAAAAAGTCCTATTTCCTGTCATCTATTGATGGGCAATTGATTTAGATAACAAAAAGATGCTCCATAGTGTCAGGTTTGCTGATAGTATAGAGAAGTAGATCAGTAAATATTAGGAAATGAAGAAACCCTTAATTCACATGTATAAATACATTGTCACTATTAGTGTGGTTTGTGTTAATATGCCATATTGTCCAATGGCAAATGTATATAGTGTGTTTCTGGACACTGTGCGTAATATCTGTGCAGTAACAGATTGCAGGAAGTTAAAACTAGTACCTCTCCTTATTAAAACACTGAGAGTAACATTTTTTGACAAATGTATATTGGAAATTACCCATCTTCCTTTTAGATTCTGTCTGCTTACACATTCTATTAGTTTATGTACAGTTTACTTAATTATTTTCTGCAGCATTTTCCATGAATTACAGTTTAGCTGACTGTATAATTTTTCCCAGGTCATCCTTAAAAAGAAAAAAGTGGATATGTTTTCTCTATCTTTTGGACTCTCAGTCATACCCTCCCAAGATCTGAAAAATATCCATCTTCAACCCTGGAACTGCTCAATCCAGTTCCTAAAATATAACATGGAATTATGCTTCATATTGAGATTGTCAGCATTCCTCTACGTGATTTTTTCCCTTGGACTTTTTCTGAGGAGAATGTTAGTTCACAATTCCCCAGTTTATTGAAAACTATCTCAAATCTTCTGGTTTTGTTACACTTTTTTCCTTATTTTTCTTCCTACCGTAGTGACTTTGGATCACCATTGCCCAAGTTGCATTCAGTCATTATTAGTTACTCTGTAGCATGGAGAATAAATCTCTTCTGTTGCATCCTTTACTTTCTCCATCAAATCCTCAGCTCATTCCATGAGTCTACTGAATAGCTTCAAAATTCCTCTCCCAGCAAATTCCTCTCCCATTTTGTGCCCTTGTAAAACCACTCAGTTCCATGATTCAGAGAATTTTGTTTCTTCTTTATCAAAGTTATATCCACCTTTACTCACTGTCCTGGGGTGACTCAATGGCTCACTATAACCCTTAGTGTGATATATTTTTCATCTTTTCCTGTCATGCCTCAGATGTCTTTGGGTTCAATAGCATTCAGGACTTCAGAGCACATATGTCTATGAGCTAGGTCAACACTCCTTCCCTTTGCAGTTTCTGACCTCTCACATTAATATAAATATTTATTTTATTGTTTTAAGTTTGTATGGTTTAATATTTTATATGCATATTACCTATTAAAGATGATGTAAAATAACACATATTTAACATATATTATTGTATTTTATTAAATTTGCTAATACTAATATCATATGACTTGTGTATCGTGAACTTTATCTTTCTATTATATCATGAAGTGTTTATTATACCAAATAAGTCATACTGTTGATCAAATAGTAAGGCTTCCAGGTCTGTCTAATTATATATCACATTTCTTGTCTTTAGACATCTAACATAATCAACAAACTGATTTTTCTGCTGTTTGGTGGTTTCATTTATTTAGTTTTTGTCATGTCTAGAACAACTAGGTACCATTAGTTGTTTGGTTTTTTTTAAGTTTGAAACACTGTAAGTTCTTAAAAGCCTCTTACATTAATAATGAACATATTTCATTCCCAGTCAGCAACTGTGTATTCAAACCTGGATTAAAACTATCCTTATTATGAGACAGACACACCTTTTAACCATCCTAGTCACCAGTCCAATAACAAAAGTGAAAAGCCAAAGATATTACAACAAGAAGGTATTTTCAATAATGTAAATATTTTTTTAAATAGATAGTCAACTATATTGTCAGAAACAGAGTTTTACTCTTGAGAAATGAGACATTAATTTATTTAAATTAGACATTAATTTAGTAATTTAGAAATTGAAAATATTAGTTTATACAGATCTCTGTGGAATATGTCTGAGAGATTATAAGGGGAAATGTTAGGGGCTGAAATTACAATAGAATATGTATCGGAAGGATTAATTTTAGCCATTAAAAATACTTGTGCAATAAAATCTATTTGTGTAAATTCCTCTGATAAGCAATATAGAAAAATAATCACCTCTACAGACTATGTCTTCCCATCCTGAGACATGAAAGCTTTGTGATTTAGTCTCTCAAATTGCCCTTCTTTCTTAACTTCAGATGTAAAAAAGTAGGATGAGCAGCTCAGACTGCATCCTTGCTTTTAGACAGCTACAATTAGGTAAGATTAGACTGACCTAATTAACAGCAACTTGGAACAAAGGAAACTGAAGACTCAGGTGTTCTTCAACAGGAAAAATCATAACTATATGAAGAAAATATGATAAACAAAGTAGTATAATAAAAATACTGGTTTCCATAGGAAAAAACAAGTGCAGATTCAGTGCCAGATGGGGAAATTCAGGTCCAAAATCAAGAGACAAGAGGAGGCAAGAGCAAGGCACCTTGTATGTGTGTGAAATGAAGGACATGGTAAGAAAAGTTGAGGTATCAGCATTGGCTAAATCAGTGGTAGGTTGGAGGCAGTAACAGGTTTCTGTGCAAAAGTGAGAAGCAGGATAGGGACAGGAGTCTGTCTACAAGGGAAACAGTGCCTGATTTAGTTTTAGAGAAGGGACAGAAAAGATTGTAGAAGAAGTAAGGAGAGATAAGAAAGCAGTAGTGAGGAACTACAGAAGAATTTTAAAAGCTTGGAAAAATGAAACCTAAGGGAAGACTGATAGCAGAAACGATCAAGTGGCATAAAGTGATTAGAGGTTTTGTATAAATGTACAATGCCATGTGCAGAGAGACTGAAAAATACTATGAGATGTGGGAGTCTGTGGGATAGACAGGAGCCATTTGGACCTTGGGTAACTGAGAAACATCGTCTCAGGTTAAAAAAAGATGTCCATGTTTCAGTATCAAGAGGAGACTTGATACTGAAAGCCATCAGAGAAGAGTTGCCACTCTTTTCAGAAAAATAAAATAGCTTATTTTTCAGCTGAAAAGTAAGGTGTTTTAGTAAAGATATTTTGTTATTCAAGACTTCCAGAGTCCTCACAAAATAATAGTAAATGATATCATGTTTTGGTTATAAAATGTAATTCAGAGTGGTTTAGTATTGAAAAACAGTAATAAAGAGATGGTTGTCAAAACAAACACTCTTATCTGCTCCTAAAATTTTACTCATTATTCTTATAGTACAGTATTAATTAATTAATGGTATTTCCTTTCTCCTCCTCTCTTCTGCTAAAAAATGGCAAGATAACTGTGACATAACAGTCATATTTTTGCCCTCAATTGTCTCTTATTAAATGTTTTAAGATGTGCTACTACAATTAAGGAAAATTTATGAGAAGCTAAATAACATGAACCTCAGTGATATAGACATTATTATTACCTGTAGAAAAGATAAAATACAGCAAATGGAATACAATATGTTTATTTTCCAATAAGGTGAAGGAGTTTTCTAACATAAATGCCAAAGTAGAAGTTAAGCCCTTTTTCTTTCTATTGATGAGGCTACAGGGTTAATCTGTTGAATATTAACTCTGAAAATAATCTGTATGGAGAAGATTTTTCAAAGGTACAAATTGGATTTCAGAAGTTTTATTGATCTTAGTAGAAAGTGAGTACAAAGACAGGTTCTTCACTTTGAAAAATCTTCCCATGTCTGTATGTGTGTTTCTATATGCAAATGCATGTATTCTAGTGTGTGGATATATGCATGTATGTGCGAATGTGTGTGTATATATATATAGATATATATTCATTTACATATGCTACCTTCAAATGGCTATGGGAGAATCAATATCTCCATCAATCAGGAGAATTATTGATAGAATTACAGTGGAATAGAAGATTCATTTTTTCCTTTTAACCTTGAATTGAAGTAATATAGATCTAAAAGCAAGAACAAGGTCATTTAAAACCATAAAGTTCAAAAGATTTAATTAATAGTAATAAAAGTAATAAGTAAATGACTGCTATCTATCATGAGCAGAAGACCAAGTTTGCACCCTAGATCATATCCATTTGGAAAGCAACTTGGAACAGAATCAGTTTAGGTTACAAGAAATTTAGCCAGACAACTACTTGCATAACTAATTTGGCATGCATTGTTTGTAATTTTGTACATATTGAGATTGGATTTTCAGTACTTCTTGGCAATATGCCATTGAAGTCTCTGTATAATAACTCTTAATACCTGAGCAGGAAATTGAGACAGATATTAACATTTTTCTAGCTAGTACAATGTTGTTTCTGGGTAAAATTTTCAAAAATCTGTCAGGGTAATTGTTCCTGTTCAGAGGGATAGGACATGAAGATATTTACTCTTAACTTCAGCTTGTAAAAGTTCTTAATTAACATTTATATCTAGTCTAAAATGACATTTCTTTCTCTGCTTATCTTGCAGCTCTTTTGACTATTTTGTGGTAGAGTGATGTGATTTCACAATTATTGCACTTTAAGAAGTCTATTTAACTAAACCTTTTACACAAACACATGACATTCATACTACTTCTGAGTATTAAATAAAGGGCGAGTAAAAAACACTGGATGCAGGAATTAGAGAATTGAGGTTCAGATTGTGTAACAGAAGTAACTTCAGGTCCCTCAGCCACTGATGCCTTCAAAATGTACTGAGAGAACAGTCCTAAAAGAAAAATGATTCTGTTGTCTGCTGTCCTACTTTTTGCCCAGCATAATTGAACATAATGGTCTAAAATGAAAACCAACTATTCCTAGAGAGCAGAGGGGAAGCATATTAGACTCCCATCAGGAAAATACTTTAATGACTTTAAAAGAACTTTTAATATCACAAGTAGTGATACAATTGCCATTAAATGTTCCACACCCAACCTCCCCTCTAGTGGACTGTCAGGTTTTGAATGATGACTTCAGGTTCCTGAAAACTTGCCATTTCCTAGTTTTTATTCCTACAATTTAAATAAGAAAGAAAAATTCAAACTGAGTGAACTCAGTAACTTATTTACCTGAAAATAATTATATTTTTATGGGATTTGTACATGTTTTGATCGACTGATTTTTATGCTGCTCTCCTTGGACTCTGTTACATATTGTATTTTAGGAAGTATTGAAAAGCTTGTTACCATCATAAGCCAGAGACATTATTCTAAATTGCTTGTGTTGTATTAAATAAACATTTGATAAAATTACTCAGACATTAATAAATTCACCTTCAATGATCTGTGGTGGTATAAGAACAAAAATCACAGACATTACAAAAATAAATATTTTGCAGGAATGATGAAGGATATCACTCCATGATTTTCTAGTTGTTTGGAATATTCCTGTCCAAATGGCATGAACAATTTTAGGTAAAGGCACTTAAATTTACAGGCTTTCTAATGATAAAGACTGATGATAATTTTGCTCAGAAAAACAAAAGCTTGATATGATCAAAGTGGCATTGTGTAATCCTTGCTTTAAATATAAACACTTAGCATTGATAGATTTGTGAACTGTAATATCTAAGGTTAATATCTACCAAGTAATATCTAAGTTTCTGTTCTTAAGAGAGCAATACATATGGACATATGAATATCTAAAAGCCATAAATTTACTCCATCCTTATCAATCAAATCCAATCAATTTCAAGCAATTACATGCACCAAAAATCAGAGAATACAAAAAAGGAATTATTAGGCCTGGAAATTCCTCCGACTTTGAATAACTCAGGTCTCAGGCACAGTTACAAGCTTCTTTGTTTGTTCACACCAGTGTAGTGAAGTTAAAAGTACCTGTTTGTTTACAAGGCATTTTATGTTCTAAAAAAGAATATTCCAAAGCAAACATTTTTAAACCAAGGTTGCCAGTATAGAAGATGGAAATCCCTGAGGAACATAGTATTGACAAATAAAAAGACCATTCATATAATACACATTTTTCTTTAAGCCAGAAACAGAGAGTCATCAAGATAAAGTTGTACCTAAGAGAAAGAAAACTGCATTGTGAAAATTCAAAGAGTGAGAAATGAGAAAAGACGAGGGAAAGAAATTGCCTGTGTCAGGATTTTGAACACTTGAACAGGCTCTGAAGTCTCCCCCAGTGCCAAGGAGATTGGCTGCCCGTGCCCTGAGGTGGTGCCTCCAAGCAGCCCTGCACCATCTCCTGGGAAAGAGAGCCACAAGGATCTCAGCCAGGTTGTGACTGTCCCCAACCACTGCCACCATTCCTGCCGTACTCACCTTGTGCAGGCGCTGCAGGGCTGCACCCTTCCTGGTGGCAGCGTGACATTGCCTGCCCTGCCAGCCCCCAGCCCCAGCACAGCCCTCTTCTGCCCAACTGTTCCCTGACAGTCAGGAATATGCTAAGAGAGAGGAAAAAAAACAGTAACCATTTTAATAACTGCTATTCTTAAAGAATGGCTTAAAAGGCAGATGTACTAGTCTGTCTGTCTATCTATAAATAAAGCCTAATTTCTGCTACATCACTGAGAATTGCCTGCAGGGTAAGCACGGTATGCCACAATAAGAAAGTCTATCAACACTTCTGGCAGCAGTTTTTGAATGTTGGTATTCATTAGAATACATTTCCACGTACACTAGCACATCAGCAGAATCCTGTTCTTTTCACAAAGGAGTTACTTCTTTTGTCTTATTTCTCTGAAATTCATATTCACATCTTCTGCTAACATTCATATTTCCTATGTTATTTCATGCTTTATATACTGTAATGACAGATATGCAAAAATGTATCAGTCACTCACCACACTGTACATATAATTCTCTTAAATTTCCTTTAAAAGTAAGTTCTGTTCGCTTACAGAAATGCATAAAGTACTTTCTACCAATTTATAGATTAAATTGTTAAAATGAGTTATTACAACTTCATTAGTTATAATAAGGCTCTCTGTGGGAAGCTAATTCAGATATAGAATTATGAATTCTAACTTAATTTGTGGAGAAACAAAAAAGATGTATTACTGGGTGAATAAAGTGGGATGAAAAAGGCTGCTGGCAACTGCCATTTTACAAACCCATAAACTACAGAACTGTGGAAGTTTTAAGATCCTTCTACTTTGCAAAAAAAATCTCAGATACAAAGGCTACCTTACAACCTCATCCTCCAAAAGTAAGAATGTCAAGTAACTTTTTCAGATAGTGTTTGAAAACATAAAGCTAGTTAAACAAACTCTTAAAATATTTATCTGTGTATGCATGATATATACAAAATAATATGCTTAGCAAGAGGTGTGATTCCAAGCCAGGAACTTGTTTTCATCTCTGTTGCTGACTTTGCTACATTACTTTTCAGTTGAAATTTCAGTTCTGCTATTTAATAAGTGGCATTTCTCTGTATCTAGAGAAAAAAACAAACCAGCAAACACTTTCAGCAATTAAACTAGGATTTCAGTTTTTCTGATCATGTAAGAAATTCCATTGAAAGCAAAAACACTTTTTAAACCTACCGTATTACTATAGTTGCAAACTCTTAAGCACAAAAGACAGTGCTTGGTGAGACATAAGCATGAGTGCAATGAAGTAGTAGTCTAATGATATTTGTGAATTACCTGGTTTCTCAACCTATTTCTTGTTCCCCTTATGACTCCTTTTGTACTTAAATTTTATCAAACTACCATAAGTTATTTTTTCAGGTAATTCCCAAACCTATCTTACAAAACTTCAGCTATATCTGTGCTTATTGATTCTTTTTTTTTTATTTTTAATGCTTGCTATAGCATTACTGGTTCTTTCAGAACTGCTGTTCATTCAAATCCACTTTTTTACCTATCATCACTTATTCTTTCAGTACATTCTTCACCAAATAATTATTTAAAACATTTTTACTCTGTTCATCTTTTTCCTCAATGGAGAAGTGTGAGCATTCACTTTTATTCTGTCATTTTCTCTGAATGTTTTATTCACAGTTGTTATTTGTAGATAATAATCAATTTTTAAATTTGTTTGTCTGACCAAGATCCCCCAAAGCCTGGAGGCACAAATTCCTTGACATAGTCTTGCCAAAAATTGGGAAGTTTTTAGTGCTTGCAAAATTGCATATAATAACAAGTTTCTCAATACTATCACATATATTGCTCTTTCCTTTCTGAAAAAGAATCACCACAAACACCCTTTCAGTTTGAGGTGACAGAATTCAAACAGTTTTTCCACTGTCCCTGGTTTGGGTTCTATTTCTGTTAATTATCTCATTTCCTATCATATGACTCACCTACTTAGAGTCTGAAGTGCAGATTTGTTTTGCTGCTAAACACACTTGTTTGTCTTGTCATTTTCACTAACTTTCCTGCTCATCACTATGTTTCATATATGCTGGGTAGTGACACAAAAGGCCTGTGTGCTTCTAAGAAAAACAGACTTTCTATTCGTTGCTTACAAGGATATTCTAACTACTGCTAGTGGATTTCTGAGCACCTGGAGGCTTCCTCCAAGTGCTTCATCCAAGCTTTTTTCTACAAGTTGCTTACATTCTGCTACAAACTGTTTCCACCAACGCAGGGTCTTTTGAGTTTGCTGTACATGTGTGGCTGCACCAAAGGTTGATACAAGATGAGCAACATAGTTTCCCCTGCAGAAATGGTGTAGTCGGAGAAGGAGACAGCTGTTTCCTAACTGTATTATATCATCAAGGAGTGGTAGGATAGTTCACCACTGAGCGTCAGTTAAAGGCTGCCAAAAGTGGTCATAATTATCATCCTCAATTTAATCCGATATCAAGAAGGAGACAAATTTGACTGAATCTTCCAGCATCAGGGGACTTCTTAGGGCACTTTCCTGGTTTAATTCTATGGTACTTAAGCAGACATAAGTTCATATGGCACGTAATCCTCTACCCAACCAGATTTGAAAGATGTACTCAGGAATTCTTTATGAAAGTTTCACTTCTGCATCAAATTTGTCTGAAATCAGCTGACAGACTCAAAAGTTATTAGAAGTTCAGGGACACACATGGCTGATAAACCTGTTATGATGAAATAGAACAAATAGGAAAGTCTTCTTAAAGAAACACAATGTTAAAAGAGAATAAAGAACATCTATGCATTTATCAAAATTCCTGGGCAAAGTTTGATTTTTTTTTTTTTTAATGATTCATGAATAAGTAAATTTCCCTTATCAATATCAAATAATTATCCTTCTTGTTACTGTGATCTGGAAAAAATTATAACATTAGTCATAACTAAAAGTAGTTGGAATTTTGAGGAAGATCTAATACTGGGATAAGTATTAGAGGGCAAAATATAAATATTACAGTGATAAGAGCAAATTATGCAAATGATAATTGTTGTTATCTCATTTCTGCACAGAATACAATGGGAAACTGTAGAAAATGCCCAAAGTTTCTTTGGTTCTGTTATACAACTCATTTCTTTGTGGCCACACTAGAGAACTGTCTACTTGACAATTCGACTGTATCTATGTATTCCATGTATTACTCAGTAAATGCTGGTGTGGGATTTCTTTTTGAATAATTCCATAATGAGCTTTGGAAACATTACGCCTTGGGTAATGGTAGTAACTTATGACAACTATTTATATTGAAGACAACTGTTTAATTAAAAGTATTTTTTTCCTTTAAGGACGATGCCTGGCAACCACAAGTTTCTCTATATTAGCATAAGACACTGTTTAATATAATATATCAAGTGTAATGAAGGTACATCCTGTAACTGAAGAAATGAGCCACTGGTAGAGTGAGACTTAGCCTGTATGAATAGCGAGAGGCAGTGAAATTAAAAACATATTTCTTACTGCTTTTATTAAATTGAAAAGTCAAACATTGGCACTATGAATGTTTGTACAATTCCTTATAAAGATCAGCTAGCAATATCTAATTTTCATTATTTAAATTTTGCACAATTTTCTTGGTGCCACAGTTTTATTTTGTGGTATAGAAATAACTCATTACATCTTCCATAATTTTCTAATATACGTGCTCCCAGCTCCTGTAATGTTTCTGAGGCATTCATTTCTTTAAGGCATTTTCTAAGACATCAGCTTTTGGAGATGAGGAGCAAAAACATAATTTCAGTTTTATAAAAAAACTAAGAAGTATTCCTGCCTGAAAAAAAAAAAAAAATACTTTGAAAACATGCTATGAGCACACCTACAGCCTCAAATCCCAAAAGGAAAAACAAAAAAAAATGTTCTGTTGGCATTTTTTAGTTATTATCTTATATGTGTTGAGAATGGACTTAACACATGACACTTCTGACTGCCTGGAGTTGGGGAAACCATAGCATCATCCCCTATCAGAAGGGAGCTCTCTGTCAAAGAATGGCTGTACCATGAAATAAAGCTTTACTGTAATAGCATGCTGTCTCTGAAAAGCTATTTATCTTTTTATAAAAAGCAATATAAGATTCAAGAGAGATAATTATCCTGTGCTTGTGTATTTGGTTTATGTATTTGTGCCCACCAGTCTAGGCAAGGAAGTATAATGGGAATAACCAAGGCAGTTATTTTCAAAATCAGTGTGAAAACCAGTGCAGATGAACTCATGCGACAGACAGGAAAATGATTATGTACATGTAGATACACCAGATAAGTCCTAAAAAGTTGTAGTGATTGGCCTAGGAAAATGTTATTTTTTGGTTTTTGATAATTATCACATATCATCTTGAGATGATGGAAAGACACATCAAGGACTTCCTAGCCTATTTTTAAGTGCTTTGTTTTAATGCTTATTTTCCTTCTGTTTTTGCATAATACTTTTGAAGAGAACATTTCCTTCTATTGTAGATAAGACTGTTCTATTGTCACTTTGCCAGCTGATATAAAAGCATTTCTAATAAGTGTTCAAATTTAGAAGCTGGAGAGCAGTTGCTTGTCAGGTGTGGTAGAGCAGGAGAAAAAGGCTTCTGGACCTCAAGAGAAATTTATTTTACATAATTTTTATGCACAATACTTGAATTGGAATTGTGCCATCTTATCCAGAAGAATATAAATAAAATAGACATAGAAACAAAAAGAAGCACAGAGAAATTTGCTAAAGGGAAAGTGAATGAAAATCACACAGCTCTACTGCCATGATTTGCTATGAAAAAGATCAGGTACTAATCTTTTTTAAGAAGTAAGTGCAAGTTTTCATGTTCAAAAGCCTTACTGCAGGACCATCTCCTATATATTTGCCCCACCAGAACTGTTGTTCCTAAGGGTTGCCAGGTGGAGATGGCCAGAAAAGCTTTTACTGTTTTGGAATAGAGGCAGATTTTACATAAATGTCACTCATTATATCCCCAAATTTTCAAGCTAAGATTTTTTTAGTCATGTGCAAAAAATTAATCACTGTAAGGTTCTTTCTTTTGTGGAGAAATAAAATGAGGAAAAAAGATAGTACATCAATAGAAGCCTTTAATTTAAAAAGGTCTTGACATCAGTTGCTGAAGATACAGTACTGAGCTTCTAAATATCTCACCTATTCCCAAAAGTCTGAACATATGAAGTGAATGACCATACCTATTTACACCCTAATATCCAAGAAGCATTGGTGAAGACAATATGAAATTAATAGCAATATATAGGTCTTCTTTTCACAGCCTTTTCATAATAAGTCTTTTCTGCACAGGTGGCAATTTTGGTATAGACTGTGCTTCACTATAATCATATCAAACATAGCCTGAAACTTTTAAATAAAGAAACTTATGCTGTTTCATAATAATTTCTGTTTCAGAAATACAATATTCTTGAGACCAAAAAAAGCTAATTGCCAATTTAAAATCAAGGGGTTGATTTTACTCTGAGTCGAGACAATTGCATTTATTCTCATTGTCTTTGCTCTCAGATGGATGTATTTTTTACAATAGTTTCCTTTGCTTCACAAGAAGGCGCTGAAGATAGAATCAATATTTTTAGCAGAAGAGATGATCTTCTGATGTTTTTAAAACTTTACTTGTGCATGTTTATTGAAGATGCCAGCCAAATGCTGAAGACATTATTCAAATTTCAGTCAAATATTTAAAATTCATGCCCAGTTTAGACAAATAATTCAGGAAAACAACTTCACAATGCCTTGTTTTGAAGTTCTGGGAACTTACAAGGATGATATTTGTTATAGTCTGTATTTAGTGCACAACACCAAGTGTCTACGTAGAGATAATGAACCTAGATGGGCAGGATTCACCTCACTAATTTTAGTCATCTGAAACGTGAGTCCAGTCAAAGTCAGTTTTGTACTTGCCTCTGTATTTTATATGGAAGTGTGGGCACCTGCTGAGAGATTCTTCTGGATTCCTCCAGAAATGACCAGTGACCATGGAGACAAATTATGAGTCTGATTCTTGAAATAAATGAAGATGCTTAACTTAGGGTGGGCTTTTAACCTTTCAGATTCATAAAGGACAGGATCACCCTAACACCCTGGAGCTAATTGAATAATATAGGAGCTGCACAGACATGACTGAATTTCTTTCCTTTTAAAAGGGCATATATCCATACACATGCATATATGTATGTGTGAAAGAACATATCTGCTTCTAAATAGCAAGATAAATGTAGCATTTTAAAATGATATTTCAACATACATTGTTTAGTTGTGTTTTTTTATTTTTTCCCAGTTAAAAGCAAAACAAAAGGACTTTAATTTGAATCTTTACTGCAAAGATAATCTGTACTTCTCCCATTTTCTACCTCTCTGATCATTCTTTACTATGGCACCTTCCTAGAATTGTGGATCCATTGTAACCAATGCATCTCTGCAGTTTAGCAGGTACAAGAATGACATAATGAGACTTTAAGCAAGTTGGGGTAACAGCTGTTACTTATGCCATTGTCTGAACTATACCCTTGGGTGAAACCTGTTGTCTTGGCATTACCTTAAAACATCACCAACACACTTTCAGATCTCTCAAATATCTAATCAGCTAGAGCAGAGAGGCTGTTGTCCTATACCTATCATGGCTTCTTATGATCTGTGTTGTTTGTAATTATCTTAAATATTTGCTGAATGATGGCTAATGTTACAACCTTGCCAGAGAAGTACATTCAAGTGTACGTAAGGCTTCTATTCAAAAAAATTAGGTAAAACATTTGAATATAAGGGAAACAGTAATAATCATCATCAGAAATTTTCATGTCAAAATTGATGGGAATTCTACAGACAAAATTCCCATGTAGCTTTGGAAAAAGGCATTCTGAGATAGCAATTCTACTGAATTTAATAGAATTGCTTGTATTTAGAAAACTTTTGGTTTTAATGACTGTAGTATTTGTTTTCATATTTACAGAATCCTTTTCTCCCCCTGATATTTATGAACCATCTTTCTTTAGAAACAAACAGTACAACCACGTCCAAATTGATGAATAGTGGTTCTCTGGGATGCTCACTGATTATGATGGGACCACATACTCAAATGACACAAGTTCCTGTGTAGCCATAGCTCATTAAACACAAGGAATGTGTTGGAAAAGCTCCAGACTGGCTTTCCAACAAGTGTTCACAGGGTTAATTATTTTAAAAGGGATGATTGCTCAAACTATCTAATTTAGTAATGGCATTTGTTTTGTGTAAAGTACAAAAGCCTCCAAAAACTACATACAAAAGTTTGCATCATTTACAATGACCAATATCTTAAACAAAACATTTGGTCTTGAAATGTCGTTGCTTTTTAGTCAGTATTACTTACATGAGATTTTCAAGTCAGTCTTCCACAATCTCATTTTTGGAGGTGCTGAGGCATAAAATGTCTCTTCCAGAAGCCATTGGATGTTCTGAGTACACGATACCAGCAAGATCTGACATAAAAGTAACAAAATGAGGTTTTATATGTTTAAGTTCTATTGTTTGATCTAAGCATTAAAGTCTAAGGTTCCAACATCAGAAAGTGATTTCTGATAAAATATTCTTCTGGTCATTAGTGAATGCAGATAACTTATTATAATAACAGTGTTTGCCCAGTAGCTTCCATCAGCAGAATCTGATGCATGCACAGATGTGCATCCCACAGTTAGCTGAGAATTTTTCAAAGCAATTTTCTTAGCTTTCTGGTGACAATAAGTTACATAAAGTCCCCAAAGTGTAATAATTTTCTCTGATATTTATATCTGAAGAAAAATGATTACCAAATCCTCTTTCCTATCTGCAAATTGATGATCACTATCCATTAGTAAAATGCCATTCTCTCAAGTCATTACAGCTGCTTACACAGGAATCATATGGCTAAAACTATTGTGAAAGTAAGTGTATGGAATGAAACTATTTAAATATGGGGGGTTATAACACCATGGTATTTTATTTTTATGTTTCCGTTTTACTTTATAAAATGAGAGTTTATATTTTACATGTGGTGGTGGTCCCGAATAACAAGAATGCTTTTGTAAATGAGTTTACCAAATACACTGCAAAAAAACACAGACCAAATTAATGCTGAAATAATTTTCATTAGGAAGCACCATTTTAACAAAATTAGGCAGATAAGGATGAACCAGTTGAGAGACATTTTAAAAGAATAGTAGGTGTACTTGGTTTTTTCTTAATTGTACTCAATTTCCCATCATTTATCACCTTTATTGTCCTCCTAATTTTCCCTGTTGTCCTGGACTATCTTTTGTTCCTTACAGACAATTTTTTCTTTTATTGCTTCTCTCTGTTGCCCATACCCTTAGAGAGGAGGATGGAGGGTAATGTGAATCACTAGTCTACCTAGGGAATAGAGCAAAGAATGAGATCTGTTTTCTTCTCTTGAGGAGAATAATTTCTCTGATTATTCAGCCCTCTTTCCTTTATTGTTGACTTATTTCACATGAAGTCATATTGCAGAACAATATAATAGCAAAAGATTTTGATATCTAATTTATTTTGTATTTCTTCTACATTATAATTAATGTTGGAATTTCTTCTAAATAAAAAGTTCTTAAGACCATGCTGTGTTATACCAATTTTTATGTGATTTTACATGCAATTTACCTCATCAAGCTTTAATCATCTAAAAGTTCGATATGACATCAAATCTAGGATGGTCATCTAGGCACCATCTGTCTTTAATTGAGAGGCAGGCATCTCGAGAGGGCCATTCATCCCAGTGGCCCAAGACACTTGTATTAAGATGGTATGGAGTTGTTTTAAATGGAGCCTGCTTGATTAGTTTAGATTAAATGCATGCATATTTCATGGGTAAAATCTGGAAAGATGAATACAATCCCATGCCAAAGGCTTGAGTTTCTCCTTCATGAGAATGGATGCTGAGTGTTATACATTAAGAACTTAAAAACTGTACAACTGAATGTGAAAAAAAAAATAAAAGCAAGCAAGAAAAAAACTCTTAATTATGATTTTAGTGTGGCACTCATTTTTCCAGTTCAAATAAAAGGTTTATGATATGATGATAGTTTTTGTCTTTCCCTGTTGGAAAACTCCTGTTTCAAAAGACAGTTTTTAAAATGTCAAACAGCATACATGACAACAGGGATATTTCACCTACAGCTCAAAAGAAACTTGTCAACTTATCATTCAGTTGCTGCATCCAAGCTATTTCCACTGGGGTTTTTTTAAATAATATTCAGGGATGAATATACTATTAAGCTAAATAGGCAATAGCATATAAAAAAAAAAAAAAAAAGAAGAAATTGCTTAAAGAATGTATGTTTAGCATTTCAAAGTGAGTTCAAATGTTAATGGTTTTCTTTATCAAGTAGGGTTCCTAATTAGCAAACTGTTAGTGGTTGGAAACTCTATACTGCATGCTACACTACCCCAGAAGTTAAAGGAACAGTTTATCAGGAGTGATTTGAAATTAATGAGAATGTCAAGATATGGATTTCATACGGAATATTCTCTTTGAAACATGGACATCAGCCCTCTCATCTCAGTTCTTACAGTGGTTTCTGCAAGTGGGTCAGCCACCCTTCCTTTCACCTCTCTCAACTACAGCCTGACTCAGTAAATCAGTGACACCAAAGAGAGTGGATGAAGTAAGGCAGTTTGTGCTACATTGTTTGGAGATACCAGAAAGATACACAACCTTACACTAGGGCCTAATATACTTTAGCCACAGTCTAACTTTTAGCCATCTGCCTTTGGAATAGCTCTGCTACCTTGCATGCTATTCGAAATTTGGAATATCTTCAGTGATACAGTGCACAGGTTTCCATACACACAACCAGAGGCAGTAGGAAAAGGTGTTTGAAAGTGCATATAGTAGTACTATAAAATGCTTAAGCTCTCCTGACATATGCCACATAAAATGTAGGTAAGGAAAAAAACACAAGGAAGCAAACAACAAAAAAAGCCATACATTTTTTCATGTAATCCCCTACATGCATTCTTGATGAAATGCTCTCAGTGAGGTAAGAGAATAAACATATCTCTATAGTTCTGTTTGCAAAGCAACTTGCACAGAGTGGTCATAGTGGTAACTGATACTAAATGAACAATTCATGACTGAGTTCTGCCTTCACTGTGCAATGACTGGGTAAACCATCCAAACAGCACACACTTTACTTTTTTTTCCCTATGTGGTCGTGGAACTTACCACTGTATATATCAACAAAACACAGTATACTAATATGCTTTGAAAAAAAAAAAAAAAAAAAAAAAAAAAAAAAGCCATGCAAAGTAATTTCTGAGCAGAAGGGAGAAGAAAAAGATCATATTTTCCAGAACTAGAAATAGCATATGGCCTGATTTATATGAATTCAGGGAGCAACAGTACCAAATTTTTTTTCTGCAAATGGTGCTTATCCAGAAAAAAAAAAAAAAAAGTGGTAGTTTTGAGCTGTTACTGGAACTTCTGCAAAAAAGATCCGAATTGAGATCTTGTATAGAATTATATTGTCGTTTTTATCTTATTCTTTCTAAGGAAATAGTTTAACAAAGTTATTTCAATACACCCAACAGAAGGGCTATGCATGTACTGGGGATACTACAGCAGTGGTGTATGAAGAAGGAAGCACAGTAATAACTTCCTTTTTACCAGGTTCAGCATTCTGATCTAAATAAAAAAAAATTTAAAAAAAAAAAAAAAAAAAAAAAAAAAAAACAAACAAAAAAAACTGGACTCATTTATAACCAGAGTATTGTGGGTGTATTTTAAACAAATAACTCACCTGAATAATAGACAACAGAGAAAAAGGACAATAACCTGAATCATGACTCATGATGATGAGGTAGGTTTTAGGGAGTGCCAATTTACTGTGTCTGTCTAGAGCTGGTAGTGGGGGAGACAGGGTAGAGGAAGAGAGAGAAAGAGATTTGTATCTCTCTGCCTCCAGACATTTAAAATTAATGACCCATAGTGTGATATATGAGTTTATGCAGAGGTACCTGAAGGATGTGTTACTTCTATAAAGCTCTGTATCTGTGCAGTAATCCTTTCTGTGTAGCAGATTGCAGCTAAACTAGTCATAAGCAGCAGCAGAAAATGTGCAAATGAATACATAACACCCACTTAAAGCTTATGTTAATTCAACTGCTGCTTTGAAGAATTAGCAATGGGTAGTATGTGCTCTGTCTTGCTGAACAGCTAGTGCCACCCTACAGTTGTTTGAAAGCCTAAAAAAAGAAGAAATACCTGATGTGCATATTGTGCAGCAGGCTGCAATGTTAGTAATAGAAGAAACATTATGAAGCATAAATTAATTAACTTCTGGAGAAAAAAATATACTTTATGCAGAAAGAAGGAAGGAGGATTTTCTACATGAAAAATGCATCATTTCACAAACTCCATTGGCACTGTGATCTGAACAGATGTGGTTCCTTGGCCTTCTCTGAAGTTCATTTATTCCAAACAGGTAAGCAACCACTGTTAAAATTAATTGGTCCTTGAGTGGACTAAATAAATTATTAGGAACTGGAAAGAGTCTGTCCCTTTCCCAGCTCTCAGTTTGGTTCAAGGATTATAAGCACAACAGTGCACAGCCTACATTGAATGCAGTTTCTGGTGATGTTGATATTCAAAAACTGTTGTCTTCCTTAGCCAAGAAGCTGAAATCTGCAAGAAGAAATGAGAAATGGCCCAATAACTGGAATAGTAACTTTGGTTGCTGGATTTCCACTCTGTTCCACAGAGAGACAACTCACAGGTACAATCCAGGAAGTTTTCTGAATTCAAAAAAATTTCAGGCAGGAGGTGAGCCTGGACTCCTGCTTTCTAGGCAAAGATGTTACACTGAGCTAAAATAGGTGTGTTACCTGAGGTGAACTTCCAGCAACTCTCATCATTACCTCTCCTGTTTCAAGGAGCAGGAAAACTTGGTTCACTTTACTCAAGACTGTAGTACTGCTCCATACAATGCGAGAACCCTTTTTTTCAAGCACAAATATCAGAATTAAACCAGGATGGATTTAAGAGGGCCTGCTGCATAGCTCAAGTTGCTAGCTGTCTGATGGCTATTTCTGTCCCTGCCTTGTGCTGGCACATGATTGCCTATGATTATATACAACAGAATATTGATAACACAGTATTCTGATTAGGAATCTGGCAACAGGTGCACACTTTCCACAGATCAGCCATACGGGAGAGCTACAGTCTACCACTATATATGAAAACAGAAAAAAAAAGTATGAACTTTATCAAAGGTTTTAAAGGCAGTATATTGAATACGTTTGATGGTTACGTGGTATTTTTATGCTGAACCACTTAACAGAGAAATATAAGGACTTATCTTATAAAAGCACTTAAAGACCTGACTTCAGTTCTAGGGAGAATAGTTACCCCACAGCTACATCACCAAAAAGGTTGCACTATCTGCTTTTTTTTTTTTACTGCTGACATTCAAATTTTTAATTTCCAAAGACTCCACAAACTGTAATCAAGCAGTAGAGATGTCTGAATTTTGCAAATGGATCCTCTTCTACAAATTATACTTCCAGTTTTTAATTTAGAAGAATTGCTACCTATTGCCCTTAACAGTTAATATAATCAAAGCTGTATATCCAACTTCCTACTGTGAAGAGAAATAGAAACCTTCAAGAACCACTTAGCCTATCATAAGATGTTAGCCTAAGGTATGTAGGATGAATGACCCTCTGACAGTGCCTTCCCTGAATAAAGAGGAGAATTCATCAAGATCAGTCCCAATTTGACCTCAAATATCTACTTATGTGCATGTGAAAGACCACTCAAACCATACCTGTGTGAACTAAATATCCACTGAACTAAAAATCCAACTAAATGTCCCCTCAAGATCTGGGAATTTTCACAACATTCTACTGGATCTGTCATCATACACAAAGAAAAATTGCTGGAAGAGGTGCTTATGCCATCTTCACTGTTGCCATTAGAGCACACAGAAATGTTTTGAAAGTCTTCAACTCACATTCTTCATCTCCCTCAGAGGTCTTGAACTCACTTTCTGCAAGCATGGCCTTGGTTTTAACACATTTTGGAACAGAGGATCTGGTCTACCTTTCCAGCAGAAACAGATCTATTCATATGCAGTCATTTAAATGTTGAGGTAAACACAGAGAATAAAACCATCTTCTTGCTTAATCGCTTGTCAGAATATTAGGAGATGTGTATTAAACATCTTCATCTAATTTGTATTTTTTTATTAAAAGGTGAGTAGCTTCAGCTAAAGTGGACAAGAAGACTCTCCTCCTTCCCACTCCCAGACCATGCTGAAGTGCAGTGATTAGGGTAGTCTTAGGGAATCTAAAGGATTGCTGCTCAAGTCTCCTTGGGCAGGAGAAAAATAATCTGTGGGAAAGGGCTAGACTTAATAATTAACCTAAAGAAAGTTCCCTCCAATCCCTTAAACATTTCCTTTCTCTTTTACAAAAAAACCAGACAATTAGCATATATTAAATCAATGGTCCTCTTTAGAACTATTGGCTGGAGTCACATCCTGTGACAACAGTTGGAAGTGAAGGCACTCCTGGTTTACAATTAGCAAACAACAAAAAACAAACAACAGAATGAAACAGAAACCAAACTTAAGCCAAATCAAACAAACAACCCCCCCCCAGAAAAAAAACCCAACAACAAACAAAACCTAAACATAAAAACAAAACCACAAAAACTCCTGCTATTTACAAAACAAGCCTCCACACAGGCTTTAAGGAAGAAATACAAAAGAAACCTTAATGCATGTTTGGAAATGAACTTACATTGAACCCGTCATGAGCAAAATTAATTTGGCACCTCTGATTTCCACCAGGGACTAGAGCTGGAAATGACCATGGCCTAACAGAAAGGCTTTTCTTCTGGTATTTCCAGCTGAGATGCCAAGTGGAAGTGCTGGAATCTGATAAGATACCTTGCTTTCATAGATGTTTGTCCAGACACAACCTGAACTCTAAAATTTTGGTTATCTGGCTGTATTTGCAGACTGACATTCAAGTGAGTTAGCAGAACAATTTTATTGTTTATAATTATTTATGATTGTTTATAATTATTTATAATGAAGCTCACATTTGTTATTTTAATAGAAAACTTCTCTCTTTCCAAAGAAACCAAAGCAAAGAAAGTATAATGAAAGTCACACTTTCATTAATACAATAGTGAAAGACAAAACCTAACAGAGGCTTAAAATACAGATACTAGATACAAGGCTTTCTAAACAAAAGAAATACACTTTTAAAGTCTGTCTTGCCTCCTGACTCTCTTAAATTACAGTGAGAAAAAGTTTTACTCTGAAGATCTCTTGTAAAATCCCAGGAAACACCGTGAAACTACAGAGAAGTCCACTATTGAATTGGCTCGTCTTTGGAACATACTTCTGTAAAACCTGTCTTCATTCATACTGCCATCCACTCTGTTCATCTCTTAAGATGTCCTTTAAGAGAAATTGTTGCAAGAAATGAGATCTTAGACAGTTTCTCAGTGGAAGTGTCAGTCCTCATCCTGCCCTAGCAGCACCAGGTGGTCATAGTCTGTAAAAACAGACAAGCTGTGCTACTTGTTTTCTGAATGCATTACTGAAACATTTATGATTGTATGTGTTATGTTCAGAAAAACTAATGAAGAGATTATAGTGCACCCTTAATGGTGAACTAAAAATAAAAACACTCTCTGACCTGGTAAACAGCTGTGTACAATGCAGTGATAGTGAGGGACTGAACCCAATAAACTATTACAGCTAACTGCTTCTGTTTGCATCAACCTGTGAAATAGCTTCATTCCTCGGTGCAGGGGAATGAAGTAATCTTATCTTCTCTAATAGCACAAATTATTAAAGAGAAACTTTCAGATGAATATGTCTAATAAAGCACAATCATGCCTCAGTTTCTGTACTAGCAATTATATGGCATTTTCTAGTAAATTCTTGCTTTTAATATCTTCAACAGCTATGTAATTAACATAATCATCTGATCAATTTATATGATTGACCTGTCCCAAATATTCTGGATGAATGTATATATTCACATACATATACAAAACCTCACTTTATTGATTAAATGATGACACAATTTAAAATAAATACCTTCCAACCTTCAAAACCTAGACAAGTTTCCTCTAATAAAATACCAAGTTATTATAACTTAGTTATAATAGTTATATTAAATTATATTACAATATAACAAAGTTATTATATTAAGTTATTATATCAGTTCTATTCAAATCAGGACACTAGATCAAAAAATAACACTGGGATAGAAGTTCATCTATCCAGAACTACAGATGTGAGGACCATGAGCACATATTCCACTTGTGATCTTACCTGTTGCCTTGTAAGTGACTGCGTCCTTCAAATACAATGAACTAAAAAGCCAGTAATTAGTGCATGTCCACAATGGAAATGGTAGTGGAAGTGATGATAGCTATTAAGCAGCAATGCACAAAAGACCTGGAGTAGAAAACAAAGTGTATTTTGCTCCTGATGAGGTTTGCAATGCTTTTAAAACCTAGAGTATATAATTGCTTACCCTGGATAGACAAAACATTGGAAAATCTTCATTTGGACATGTGCTTGTAAACAAGAAAATAAAACAGAACAATTCCCTGGCTCCTGTTTTTGCCAATGCATCAAGATGTACCTAAAGATTCTAAAAGGTTCCCTCAGTCCACAATCTTGACTAAAAGGAAGGAAATTGCTCCTTCAGACTCAGACAGTACCTCTCTCAGACAGTCTGCCAGCATCTCTCAGATGTGCTTCAGGTAATTGCCTCTCACCCAAGCAATGATCTCAACCCAGCATGGAGAAAAATGAGGAACTGTGTCATCTGGACAGTATGAAGCACAGTGCAGCTATGTGACATCACCAATTGCACTCAAAGAGGTCACAGTGTTCCCTTTAATGACTACCTATTACCTATATGATTTTAAATAAGATGTATGAAGCAAAAGTCTGCAATGCAACAAACTGCTTGTCTTCTTGAGTAAAAGAATCATTCTCCTCTTTCTCAGAGGAAAATAGTGGCTCTTTGAGCATGGCTGTACTGGCTTTTGCCAGCAACTGTTAATGTCACATAAATGACGATCCATGTAAAAAGTCATTTGTGACAGTTTTGAAATAATTTGTTTGGAGTCCAAATGTATTTGCTAGTGTCTTATGTAGCCAGAAGGTATTGATTCAAAGATCAAGAAAGACAAATACTCTGTTGCTGACATTTTTGAAAGGGTCATATGCAAAACACATCTCTCAGAATAAGAGTTTCTAAAACCATTTTCTGATTTCCATCTTTGTGTTTAAGATTAGAGATCTATCAGAAGACTAGGGATGACTTAGCAGAAGCTTTCATCACCTCACTTACATATGCTATCTAACTGAATTCTCAAAATATCTGCTTTAAATCAATTCTGGTTTGGTCATTTCTGCAGAGCTCATGGGTTTCCCATAAGTGCCATTCCAAAGAGGGAGAGTCAGTGGCTCCTGGGAATGGGAGGATATGCAGTGCCCGGGTTTTTTTTTGCTTTTGCAATAGTATAAACCCACAGTAGCTTTGATGGATTTAAAGCAGATATAACCCATGTATGAAAAAAAATCTAGATATAACTAGGTTTAGAGGTAACTAGAAATAATTATGTTTGAAGTAGGAACACTATTAAGTTGTGACAGAGGGGAACTCCTTTTGAACCAGAGAATGCATTTAGATCATCTCTACTATGAAGTGATAAGCTGTGTAAGTTCAAAGTACAATGGAAAGCCCTGACATTATCCATGCCTATTAGTAAGCAGTGCTGGTATATGTGCTATGGGAAATACCTTTGTGATTGTGGACACAAATCTACTGTGACTGTAAGACTCTGTATGTCTGTTGTATTGTTAGAGGTTATTACTGAATCTCTATGTGTCATGGTCTTTCAACATATTCTGAAGTACAGTAACTTTTTATGTCTTATTATTCAGTGAAGAAAGACCTAGCAGATTTTTCTAAAAAGTCACTATAACGATAATAATCTATAACTGTGAGTTGAACTCTAGTCCATGTAAGCCCAAAAATTTTCTAGAATTATCTATCACATTCCTTCTAGACAGCAAACCAAGAGTACCAAAACAGAGATAGATAACACTTCTGTTTTCTCTGGAAAGAAATGTAAAGTGATAGAAACCCCTCTCTACACTTCTGTTCCTTCAAAAGAAGAACCAAAATTTAGGATTACTGGTACATACTATACACTCCCTGTCTTCAATTTTATGCTGTGAATGTTAAGAACTGCAACAGACCAGACAGAGCCCAGGAACATTTTCTTGTAATATTCCTCAAAGATAATTTCATTCCTAAAAGAAGGGAGTGGGTTGCAATCCATAACTCTATGTCCATGTATGAGTATGTCCATATGAATATGGTCTGTGCTTAACATCAGTGTTTACACACTCTAGTTTATACACACACACAGAGACAAAAAAAAAAAAAATCAAAGCTACAACAGTAGTATATAACAGTGTTTGCTTCAGAAAAATACTCGATTCTTGACTGGACGTGTTTAAGGGTAACTCCAGTCACATTCAGAGAATTATACTGTTTTATGCTTGCTCAGAGTTTGGACATAGATGTAACAACTAATAGTCTGAGGACTAAGGAAAATGATAAAATAGCAAACCAATAGAAATGTGGACTTACCATGCACTTACTGAGTGTTTCACTGGAGAATGAAATTAATCTATACTGAAGGATATTCTTTAAAGTGCTCCCTCTCTGAATTTAAAAAGATGTGGGAAAAAAAGAAAGAAATTGCAAGGGCTATTTAATTCCCTGTTTACTGAAATAAAACATCTTAATATATCACTGTTGGTGTATCCGTGCTTGTGAGTATTCTCTAGGTAACCAGGTTAATATTTAACTTTGCACTAACAACCACCTTCATGAGTTTTCCAGTTCTGGACATTGAGTTTGCATTGAACACCTTGCACAGATTATTTTATATATTTGCCTGATTGTAATGATTCTTATTTGTGATTCTTGCATGCAAACAGACTTTTTGAGAGTTCATCAGTTCCAGAGGGCTATTTTCCACTTGATGGCAATAATTCTTTATTCAGCTATTTATCAGAATTCTTTTCTGCATCTAATGGATGATGTCACCCAGAAAGAGTTATAATTGCAGGTGGGAAATGAAAAGGAGATCAAAAGGCTTTCAAGAAACAAAAATTCTCTATTTATACAAGTTCTAAGAAACAAAGAATGCAATGAGAAACAAGCTGACAACAAAATAAAATTCAAATGGGAGCAAAATTATGGCTAAACATACTAATCTTCAAAGTTTAACATGGATTGTCAGCAGTTCTTTCAAGAAATCATGTTTCTGAAATTGCAAATGTAGAGCCATTAGTCAGCTATATATGAATGAATATTTCCCTTTTCCAAATCAGATTTATGGAATATTTTGCCTTCTGTCAGCTTACAATATATTTGCATCTAATAGTCTAATTTAGAATGCTTGAGTTATAAATAGATGGGAAAAATTAACATTGTGGCATAAATTAACATTGATACCAAAGACTAATGTGTTTTCCTTCTAAAGTGTAAACTGCTTCCATGTCAAAGGAAAGCGAAACTGCTCTGCACTTGAGGTTTTCTGAGGTAAGAATGCATTGGTATGTTTGAGCAGGCACAGCGCTCTTGGATTGTGAGATGTGCTCTCCAAATTCCTTTCCATGTTAACTATTACTGACCTTCAGCCATGGAAAGCAGCTAGTAGGGTGACTTAATTTGGCACCTGTTCTGGGCATTTCTGGATAGCTGAAGCCAAAACTAATCCATATTTAGGTACCCCAGCCTGTTCTCAGCACATACTGTATTTTACGGTGGATTTCCTTAGGAGATCGTAAGGGCAATGCCATGCGGGAATTCCTAAGTGTTGCCTTTCACTCCTTCAAATACAAATGTGAGGCTGTTTTTTACTGACATATTTTTTTCTGGTAAGAGTGGCATCCATAGCAGAGATTCCTCCAGTAGAATAACACATTTTCCAAAAACACCTCATGGGAACACACATTTCTTGTGAACTAGAAAGGAAAGCAAGCTATTAATCAAGTGAAACCAGACTTGCAATGCTATTGGGTATGGATATTGTGTGGAATTTTCTTCTTATTTCTTGAGAATAATCACAGGAAGAGTGCGGGTGGATTGGCTCACATATGAAAAGTCACCTCTCAGATAAAGGAAAAAAAACAACATTTGGAAACTCAGGGTTTCAACACAACTCTGGGCAGAGGACAAAAGCAAAGAAATAAACTGGAGTCAAGTCTCGTCTGTCACTCTAGTCTATACTGAAATAATAGTTCCACTTCCAATAACAAAGGTAGAGCACCTTTTCCGTTTCTGATTCTGGAACTATACTACCCTATATGTATAATTTCATTACTTTAGATATTTTAGAAATAATGCTTATAAATACTTATAAAACCTTTAGTTTTCCAGAATTAAAAAATAACTACAAGGACCTGAACAATGTAGTTAGATTCCAATACTCATTATGAAAGAAAACAAAAAAATTCGAGAGCTTCAGGTAAAATTCCCCCATGAACAATTGTTTATCAAGGTGCCTCACATTCTTACATGACTTTGCTCTTTTTAATGACTGTAACAATATACAGAGGATGAAAATACCTTTATTTCTTTTCACTTTCACAGGTATATGGAGGTTATAAAAATATATATAAGAGAAAAGATGGGCATGATTTTCAGAGGAATGAAAGGGGACAGTTCTGAAGCTTCTTTCCTCCCCTACCATAGCATTTTTATGTTGGTGCGAAACGTTCTTGAGCCAGCTGGTTGTTTTGTTCACACTGGCTTTCATTGCCTAATCTAGTGAATTCATTATAGCTCCCTGCCTGAGGGCTCAATTTTCAGCTGTGCTGAGCATGACCCATATCAGCTGTGGGAAAAGGAAGGCAAAGGCTCTGCGGGCCCCTCACACCTCCCTGCACTCTCAGGAAGCTTTGGGGTGACCCTGTTGCTGCACCAGCCCAGACAACCATGACTAGGGGACATTGCCTTGCATGGGTCTTGGAAATTACTCTCCTAGCAGGAGTTCGCTTGTCAAAACGTGAATTTGGTGTCAACGACTTGCAGAGCAGGAGAAGCTGCCATAAAATAATGCTGGTTCTGTGTCATAAGGGGACTTTCCCATACCAGGCATTCCTTGATTAATTCACCCTGGGAAGTGCTTCAGGCCTGAACTTGCAATGTAAAAAGAACTTTCTGGAGTCAGAATCTAAAATCAAGTGTGTTGTTTCTGAGGTAACCAGGGTCTAATATCGCAATAAGTAGTATAATTTTGTTTCTTGGTTACATGCTAGTGATGTGATATTACAGAGAAGCTCTGTGTCAAATGCATTCTATTTGCTCATGTGCTACCAAAGGACAAACAGTACCAGTGCTGTTTTAAAAGCATTTTGGCTTAGATTAGTGGTTGCGGAGAGGGAGCTGTGTCCATTTTGTCCTCACTTGCAAGTGGGTGTCTGCCTCCCACACTCACGTCACTGCCACATTTGGCAGCGGTCACACTTTGGCAGCAATAATTTATCTAAGCGGTCCCAGCACTGTAAAGTAGTTCCACTACTCCCAAAAATTTCCTTGAGTTGAGTAGTTTAGCTCTTTATTTCCAGTTCACTGACCTATGGTCACTTCTTACATGCACACGCAAACACATGTGAATGCCCATCTCTGAAGTACTGCAAGGAACCTAAAACTTACAAATAAACAAGACAGAATGGCCCTAGCCAAGAAGGAAGAACAAGCAAGATGAAAACATCATAAAGACCCCATGCTGGCACAGCATACTGACTCATACTTTCCAGTTATAAAAGTCATCCATTAGGTTAAAAAAAATAATAATAAAAATCAGTCTGCATTCTGGGTTGTGGGTTTTTTATTGCTTGCTTTAATAGCTCTGCTCTTCATCAGCTCCAGCATTCGGCAGCTGATCCCTCTTTCCTTCGGTAAGGACATGTGATAGTTTTGCTGAATAGCTGCAAACATGCTCTCTGCTGGGTACTAATAGCTGGCACATTAGGCTGCTTGGTGAGCTGTGGCAGCCAAACAGAAATGCTTTCAACAGAATGATTTCAGTAAAGAAGTGGAGAGTAGGGATTTTTTTTTTCCTTTCTCCACTCTGCTTGGTGCCAGAGTTCTTAAAATAGTGCTCTCAGAGTTTTCTTGTTACCCATTTTGGAACCCAGATGTAGGAAGCCAGCCAGCACAGCTGGTGGAGCCTAAGTGTCTCACAGATAGGGAAAGATTATGTGGCCTTCATTTTTCCCTTAACTGTTAGTTTGCACTTTATTCCTAACTATTATTGATGTTATTGCTATTGGAGTGTCAGGAAAAAAGGCCCAGGCTTGCTGAGTTGGAAGTCCTAGGAGATGAAGACCTTCCTCTCCCTCCTGTCCTCATTGTCTTGCCACTGTACTTTGTTACTTTCCCTGATGCCCTCATCAGGAATGTGGATTTAATTAGTTGTTCCATTCTGAACTCACACTGATACCTGAGCTATTACAAGTGATGTGCAATGATTCTGTGAACTCATTCTCACAGCAGGCTAGATATAAAATCAGCTTTCTTCTTATACTCAGGAGTATTTGCTAGATTTCTATCATATTTCTGATGAGAAGAGAGTATATGAAGTACCAGTACCAAGCTTCCTGGAGGCAAGCTAAAATGTACACAACAAATTGAAAATAAGTCATATGACAACCAGCAGAGCTTCCGTATAGTCATCTAGTAGGTACTGGGCTGGCCCAGTAGAGACACGGGGATTTTCTTCTCCTAAGAATGCAAATCAGATTGCTGGAAACCTTCAGTGAAATTTTGCTTCTGTGAAATTTTTTTCCGTGAAATTTTTTTCCTGTTAAACCTTTGCTATCACTTGAGCAGCCTCATGGGATCTTTCCTCATGTAACATGGTATCTCCTACCAGCCTTGAGTTACTTATAATCGCATGGTTTCTGAAAGGTGGTTTTTGAGAGCAGCCCAGTCTGGGGTATTACATTTACAGACCACAGAACTCCATGTTCCTAGTACATCTGTGAAAGCATTTGGGGGAATGTTAGCACGGATGGAAGTAACACTGATTCATTCTATCTTCATATGGAAACAGAGGGAACAGTTGGCCTCTCCAAACTGGAATGATACAGAGATCTGAATATGCAAAAATAGCACAGCAATTTCTAGGCAAAACCTAAATGCTTCTCAGAAATGTATTGAAAAACAGTGCATTGAGGTCCACTGTAAAACACTTGAAAGGTTCAGAGTGCAACACTTTGTTACACTAAGCCTCTTGACTTATAACATTGGTTATGCTGAAAATCAAGAGGAGTCAGGTATTCAATCCTTGCTTATACTTTTAGACCTCCTCTAGCACTAAGCATATCCCCTACCATAAACAAATCTCTGATTGCTGCACACATGAATCAATGATGGAAGTTTTTGGAGGTAGAGAAAAATTAATTTCTTCACCAATTTAGGTTTTTGAGAAACCATTTCTGGTGGATGTCTGGCTATTAATTTACAGCTTTCCATTGCTCACCATTTTCTTCTCCCTCGTCATCACAGAATCAGAATAATTTGGTTTGTGCCTGTATCTCCCCGATGGAAACATCAGGTCCAGTGTCTTAGCTAATGCTGGTAATAAAAGTGGTCTTGCATGAAGATGCAGGTCTGTGAGTGGGAGCCTCTGATTCATACATATTCCTTTCTACCAGCACAGTTACAGGAACAGTAGCCTCCAGTAAGCAAACAGCTGAGAAAGTATTTCTTTAAACAGTTTCTGCTGTTTGCACAGAGAATATGAATACAAGTCTCTACACTTTCCATGACTCATGCATGTGACCGTGTTCAAGCTTATGCCTACCTCCATTTCCTCCCCTTGTGTCAGCAACTCACTGCTTCTGTTGCTTCTGAAGTTCACTGTAATTATGTATACAAGCAACACATGACTAGAGAGCTTTAAATGAGATACAGATTTTTGCATGTAGGCTTTTGTTGCCACACGCCTCCTTTTCTAAGGAAGAGGGGCAGACTAATGCCCGAGACCAGAGTTTTACCTGCACCTGCTGAAATCTATACCCACTTTCCACTAGGACTTTGCAAGACCTGAATGCTTCTCTCTCCTTGGAGGGCTTCTCAGAGGGTTTAACCTGAGTAGAGAGGTTTTTGTTGTATTCCAAAAGTGAGTTTTATGTTATCAGCCACTGGAAGTGTCTCACCTAAGCAACTATTTAGGATCTGTATATTAATTGCTGAGGGATAAGCAGTTTCACAAGCCAGTTCTCCACATTACAGGACAGATGTATAAGACAGATGAATTTGCATGCAACATTGATAGAGAGGGTACTCATGACTGTATTAAATGCTAAGCTAAAGCTTATGTGACTAAATCTGTATAAAGTAAACATTTTTTCTAATTCTCTGTCATGACTGAGTCCACAACAGAGAAACCACATTGCAATCTCGATGTACTTTTTTTCCAGATTATTTTCTACCAAGATCCTCAGTGATTCAATTATCCATAAAACTACCCCAAAGAAATAAGATCTTGAAATAGATAACAGATGCACTTAGGAGTTACATCTTGTGATGAATGAATACAAAATCCCAGCTTCATTATAGCCAGCCCACACAGTCACATTTTTTATTGCTCATATATAATGATCAGAAATCATTTGGGACCAAAAAAAGATAAACTCCAGTCAAAATTCTACCACTATAAAATAAAATAAAAAATATAAAATAAAATAAAATAAAATAAAATTTTAAATTATTTATAATGTTTGAAGCATTTGGGAGAAGCACTCTAACTACTTGCTAATTTCTATCTGTAGGATGCTCTCAGTAAGAGCTCTGGTATCTTCCACTCTTTATTACCCTCTGCTCTAGCTGCCCTGATTGCAACACATCATTCCAAACAATCTGTTATTTCTATTTACAATATCTTTAACTGGAACTTCACCCATGAAATTTAGCTTCCTGTTTATTCCTAATTCTGTGTACAAACTCTATGATAGGTAATGCTACTTCTGTTCTGTTTAAATATGCTCATGATTTACAGCAAGTAACATTTGGCAAGTTGCCTTTAAATATTTGTAATTGTTGTATAAATTCTCATGTTAAGGGATACATTCAGAGGAGGTAGCTCAGTGTGCAGGTTCAGTGTGCGTAGCAGGTTGGGCTCTGGGTGGCTGAAGCCCGAGGCTGTGAACCCATGACCCCTTGCATAAGAAAGGGCCAGGGGACCTGTGAGCCAGGGGACCAGACACTCAGAGGCACTCAGGAGCTGAGGACTGAAGAAGAGGAAGAGTGAGACTTTGGCATGCTCGGACTGGGGATATAACAGCCCAGGGGTTCCTTTGTTGGGGGTCCCTCCTTGGAGGCAGCAGCTTGAGTTCTTTCTGTTTCACTGCACTGTGAGTGAATGGCTTCAAGGAATCAGAACTCTGACACTTCTGTAGGAAACCAGGAGGCAAACTGGTCAGGAAACCTGGTCCGACTGTGGAATGGGGTGTGCGGGGAGCCAAGCAGGACAGCTGTGGGTTCACTGGAGCTGCTCCCTGTGAAAGGACTTTGGTCCCAGCAATGAAAGTCTCTGGTGTTGGGAGTGTGAATGGTCAGACAGGGGAGTTTGCTTAATAGTTATGTGTCCTTTGTATCTGATCCTTCTTTCTCTCAAAATGGCACTTCCTGTACCTACCTAATCTTTGAAAGGCATTCTATGTGGATTTCACTTGCCTCAGAGTTTGCAAGTAAACAAATGTAGGACAGATAGGTTCAGACAGTTACATACCCATTCTGCTTGAACTCCAATCTGGCTGAATACTATGTAGTGCAAACTGTTTTGTCCTGCTAAGATTAAAGTGCTCACTGCATTCTAAGCTCTGGGAATGGAGTGGAGGTGCAGCTATCTGGATCTATTCACATGATCACATTTTTTGCACAGCCAAAATCAGAACTGAACTGCAGTTTATGCAGAAGGTATATGATATTTGCCTACCCAAAGTACTTCTCAAGACTTATCGGCATGTTTTTCCTGTCCTCTGACTCATTATACCAGCGCTGAAATCATCTGAAGCTAAAACTTCTTTTCTGAGGAAGATCAAAGCTTTTAAGCATGACCTGAGCAATCTCCTAGTCTAATTGCAGCATTTCATTTTCTTGCAGAAGTAACATACCACCAATGCAAGTGATTCCCAGCCAGGTGATGGGTAAGAAAATTCTATGCAGTTTTACTCATAGTTTTACTTGCAAGGAACTGTAGTAAAAGGCTGATAAGTATCTCTCAGTACTTTTTGGTCAGATAAACTGGCAAAATTTCTTCAACAGCACTGTTGGACTACCACAGTGTTAAAAATTTCATCTGTGTAAACCTAATGCACTATTGTAAAGATATTATCTTCCTTTTCTTCTCTTTTTCCAGTTTACGATTTCGTACAATTTCTATATCTTGACACTAAAATTTGCTAAGATTGGTCAAGTCAAAATGTGACCAGATATCACATTTTGATGGTAATTATAAAAGAATAAGGTGTTTTAGCTTCTATCTTTTCTAGAGATAACATTGCACAACAAAGACAGATTCTTAAGTTAGCAAGGTAAAAGAGGCCTATTTCCCTTTTACTAGTTAAAAGCAACACTTTAAACATGACATGGAAATGAAGAAGTGATGGTGTCGATCTCTGAGCACTGAAGTACCAGCAGCTATCTGCTGTTCTATAAGAGGCCAGCTATATGCTGCACTAGAACATTTAGCAGAACATCTTGGCAGAAGGTTCCCATGCAACATTATGCTACATTAATTTAAGGCATAAAAGGCATGGAAAATTATTAAAAGTTCTGCGCACATCAATATAATAAGAGACAGAGGATTCCTGAGAACAGCAAAGAGAAAAATGGCTAGAAGATGAAGCACTTGGCTGCAACAGCTGCTTACTTAATTAGCAATATCCCTAATCTAATAAAATCATCATACTATGAATCATCTTGCCCAAGCTCATTCACCAGAGGTGTCAAATATTCAAAGTATTCAATCAGTGGACATTTGTTCATTTTTTCCTGCTACCTCCTAACTTTGTTTCTTTTTTTAATTTTTTTTTTTTTTGACCTGGTCAATCACACTTAGACAAGCTCTTACTCAAATCCTTGTCTCACATGAGTTAGAATACAGGATCTTCTTGGCTCCCAGTCAGTTGCATTGTTTTCATCAAATAAAAAACATCAGTGGAAAAAATTCATCATTGTACAAAAGCAAATAACTTGAAGCATTTTCACAATTGTGTATTAGTGATGGCATGCTTCAAAAATAAGAGCTGAATGCTGCTGAGAGAAATGCAGGACTATATAATTATTTATGACAAGCTTTCATCATATCTTTCTTCTCCTAAATGATTGGTGTTAGTTGAAGGCCAAAGGAATACTATGAAAATAAAGGAAGGAAAGTGTGGGATGTTTTTATATGGCCACTGCCCTCCATCTTCACTCACACATGCACAACCATTCTAAGCATCTCCTGCAAGGACCAGTATTCAAAGGTGTTTGGACATCGTAATCTGAAATCCATGGAAAGAATTAAGAACTATGAATAGAAATGAGCAGGAAACTGTTTATTCCCATTCCAGGAATATGTTCAATTTGAGAAACAGTTTTCCATTCCATATTGGGATGAAATGGAGACCTTTCAGACCTTTCTGCTTTTTCTTGGAAAAATATAAAGAGCAAGTGAAAGCTTTGCTTTCCCTACTCCTGCTGCTCACCTTCATGTCCTCTAAAAGAGCCAGGCAAATAGGGCGCCAGCGTACAAGAAAAAGAAACTGGATCTGAAGCCCAGCTTTGCTGAACTGGTGCATTCACATGCCTGTTCTGAGTACTTGACAAGCCTGTCACACATTATAAAAGAGTGTCCAACCTGCAGACTAATTCTGAGGTCAGCTACAATTAATTCTTCATACTTAAAATAGCCCACCCTAGAGCTCAGATGCATTTCCAGCCATCACTTTTCTGATGCTGATGTATTCCCAATAAATCTCTCAGTTTGAGCACACTGACTCAGCTTCTGGGCTCGCCCCCAGCCTCCCTCTGCCACACGGTTTAGCAGAGCTTGTTTGTTTGAGCACTCACTGCCACTACCAGGACCCCAGTTCACTCCCAACACACACATGGCACACAAATAAAAATGGAAAGGAAAATGTAGAGAAAAGGGAGGCATACATCCCATACATCCCACAGAAACATGAATTTTACCTCTGTTCTTGGATTTTTTCCAGATAACTGAAAGATGGCCAGCTTCTGACGTATGCCTAGGATATACATTCTTACAACAACAATGTCATTACTAGCCTACATCCCTGGGGAGTAACTCAGACAGTCGTGTGTATTTGCCTTTTTTATCTCTAAATATCAGCATCACTGTTTGCTTGCATATTACTGTCGTTGAATTTCATTGGACTCGCATGTCTAAAATTCAGCATCCCCATAAGTATTTGCAACATTCTGGCCCATGACTTGTCATGTCTTTTTAATGCTGGAATACCAGAAAATATGTAGAAATTAGAGTTTGTAATGGTGTGCTACTCCTTGTGTTCCACAATTGAAAGAAGATCTTCCTATCTCTAACATAAATAGCAGAATCAATTCTTTCCCCCCAGTGAGGAATTTGCTGCTCTACCTAAACTAAGCAGTCTGGTTTCTTCTGAGATGAAGGGCTGTTTGAGAATGATGGTGTTGAAATCTGGTCAGTAACAATGAATGATGTCAACAATAATAAAAAGATACTTTAGGAGCATTTGAAAGATGATCACCCTATATAATCATTAACAATCTGTCACTCGCTATGTCTTTTTGGGCACAAAGTCATTAACATCAGCACTAACAGCTGCTGCCACCCTGAATGTCAGGGGAAAAAAAGGTTTGAATAAAATTCCATTCCAAGTTTTTAGTTTGTCAACTGAACCCAGGGATGTAAACACCTCTGACCTCAGTATGAAGGATTTCCTGGATCTTCAGTTTACAACTGAACACCACCCCTAGCCCTGTAAGAATTTGGACACAATAACAGAAGCTTACAATGACATAGCAGCAGCTGCATTTGAACATATCTGGGTGTTGCTGGGAGAAATTAAACCATTGCAATGTCATGAACATTGTAAGTCATCACTTTATCCCTATTGCTCTTCAAATCAGCTTTCTGGAATATTTTAACTCAGACAGTAGAGACAACTGCATGAATCTGAATTCACAAACTATTTTGCTCTGATGGGACAAGCGGGTATGTAACTGAAGTAACCTGGAGTCTGTGAAATGGGACAAAAGAAAGTTGTTGCCTTTCTTCCATACCCTGCAGATGGACAAGAAACAGAATAAATCCACTGAATGAAGTTCTGGACCTCAAAATATTTCGGATGCCAGTGCCAAATTCTCACCAAATGGGATTTGTATGTATGCCTCAATCCCTATTTCCTACTGACTTATACAAGTCCTATAGAATGTCTTTACAAATGTGTTCTGTGAGATAGGATTTTGTATTTTGCTGCAAGACAGAACTGCTCTGTGGAAAGCGTGTTTTAGTTCATGCTGCCTGATGCTAGTTTTCCTTTAAAGTGCATTTGAAAGAGGCTGGGAGTGGGTCAAAAGCATTGCAAATGTGTAGGTCCTTCTTTTAGGTACAATGAATTTTGCCTAGGGAAGAATAAGGGCAAAAATAACTATCCCAATCTCATTCTACAGCAAGGTGACCTCTTTAGTGGATGACTATTCTACCCAGATGTTGGTAAAACCTTTGATACTGCCTCATTCAACATTCTTCTGGAAAAGCTTCATGTCTTGGCCACGTGCACTCCTAGCTGGATTAAAAACTGTCTGGGTGGCTGGACCCAGAAGATGGTGGTGAATGGAGCTACATCCAGTTTGGGGCCAGTCACAAATTGTGTTCTCAGGACTCAGTATTTGGGTCAGCCTTGTTTAATATTTTTATCAATGGTCTGGATGAGAGAATTGTGGATACTCTTGGTAAGTTTGCAGATGACACTAAGCTGGGCAAGAATGTTCATCTGCTGGATGTGAGGAATGTCCTGCAGGGGAATCTGGACAGGCTGGATCAATGGGTCAAGGACAATTGTATGAGGTTCAAAAAGGTGAAGTGCTGGGTCCTGCCCTTCCATCACAACAACCACATGCAGCACAACAGGCTGGGGTGGCTGGGAAGCTGGTCAGTAGAAAAGGACCTGCCAGTCCTGGTCAACAGCCAGCTGAACATGAGCCAGGAAGGTGCCTAAGTGGCCAAAGAGGCCAATGGCATTGTGATCATAAAGTTTCCAATTTAAATGTTAGTGTGATTCTATGAAATGTTGAATGAGCATTTTCTACTTAGTTCCATCAGTGGTTTATATCTCATGCAACAGTTGCCAGGGAGCCAAGAAATAGTTCTGTGTATGAACATGCAGTTCTTGGTGGTCTCCAGCACGTGGATGGGAGGACCTGGCTTTTTTGACTGATGAATCCCCCAGTGGCTGCAATGACCATGTAAGGTAGGGTGATCAAGGCTAGATCTGTCACTAAAAAAAAAGCTTGTAATGCTTTCTCCTCATATAAATTAAAATGCAAGTAAATGTAGTCATAACAACAATCTGGAATGGAGTCAGTGACTGCCAAAAGCCTTAGAAGTCCCTTGAGACTTGTAGCAGATGTCCACAGTGAACAAGAACAGTTGTTATTGAGGTTGTCAGATTTTCTGGGCCATTGTTTTATCTGATCAGACCAGAAAGTGAAATGGGAATACACAAAGGAATATTATCCTACTGTGCCTCCAAAGAGTATAAACCACAGAAGATTGTGCCCATCAAAGACATCAGTGGTGATGGTTTTAATATTTCTGGGGTTTCTCACAATGGGACAATAAGTAGAAGAACTGTCAGAGTACATGACCCTTCAAGTAGTCTCCTGAGTAATATAATCCCAATGTTCCTCAGGTTTTACATCAAGTTCCCAGACCTTTAAAAATAATGTTGTTATGCTCTTAGCACAATGACACCAGTAAGATAGTAAATATAGGGCAAAAATCAAAACTGACCTTCCACATCTACATTGAGAATATCTCTGCAAATCCTCAGCTGGTTTCTGTTCCAGAAAAGGTATAGAGGAATAGACACTACTCTATGCTGTCACTGAGTTTACCAGCTCCTTTCCATATTGTCCTTTACTTCCCAGAGTAGGGACCAAGAGTGATAAACAACTCAGATCAAATTAAACTGATCACCACTTCTCCAGGTGACTCTGTGTGCATAAGTACCTGTTCTGACACCTCTTCTGTCCCTGCACAGTTGATGAGCAAGGCAAGTCTTGGTTATTGCTGACAGGCATTCTGCACAGCAGTGCTAGAAGATAGTGAGGGCTGTGCTTGGCTCTCTCTGACCCTAGCTGGCCAGCTGGCTATGCAGAAAATACTCTGAATTTCCTAAAAAGGCATCTTGACCAGTATTGTTTGCATATGGGGACACTTAGGGAAGAGCCCCTCCCAGATTCTTGCCTGAGACAATAGGTCTCTGCACCATTCCCCCTCTGTGCTTTCCCCTAACTTCCATAATAGTCTAGTGTGATTAATAACCCATGCTTCTACAGCCAAATAGAAAGGGATGCAGCATTATACTATGTTTCCAAACAATACCAAATATCACATTAAGACTGTAGACTGTAGTGCAGTATTTTTAAGAACAACAGCTTGTTTTTTAAAACAATTAGGTTCTTTCAAAGTGGAATGTGGAGTTATTTGTTTGTTGTTGTTGGGGTTTTTTATTTCTACAAGGTACAGCAGCTGCTTAAAAGAACATTTCACCATAAGGAACAGGCTGATTCACTGCATTTCTCCTGAGTACAGATTGTTGTCTTCTCCCACACAGTCTTCATAAATTAGGAAGAAAACTTGAAAAGCATCACAATATATGGTTTTGATTGTCCCTGGCTTAACAGTAGTTGAACTAAACCTCAAATATCCAGTCTTCTATGAAAAAAAATGTCTAATAATATATAAAAGATTAATTTAAAGTTACGCTCTGAAATGTCTCAAGGTAACTGAGGAGACTTTGCATGATTTAAACAGGAGGTTCAGTGATTTCTGTATCAGAGACCCAATCTTCTCTTTGTAAGGTCTGGGGACATTGAGTACCTCCAGGTCTTGGGACATGTTCCTCATCTCTTACATAAAGGACAGGAAGGTGGGACTCTGTTACACTGCTATCTTACTGCCATGCTCAAATGGACAAAGCTCTGACCTGCTTTAACTCACTACACCAAACTTCATTCAAATGGGAGCTTAAATGTCTGAAAAGGAAAGTAAAGTCACCCACAAAACCATCCAGACTGTTGTGTGCGATTTATGAGAACAAGACCAGCAGAAGGCTAAGCCTTCATACCAGTAGAAGGGTTTGCTTTTCACTCCTGAACCTTTTATTTTTTTCATGCAATTTATATTTAGTCCAGGGAAACAATTAGTAAAACTTGCCTGAAATGAGATTTGGTTCCATGCGTCAGATTACAAGTGAGATGTCAGAAGTAATTCACTCAGAAAGTGGCAGGATCCCTTCAGGATGGCACAGTCCTCTGTTAGAATAATAAATAAATAAAACCCAAATATTTTTGTTGTTTCTGATTGTTTTTTTTTTAACTGTAAGCAACATGAGAAGTTTTTCAGAAAGTTGTCACCATAGAACAAAGAGCATCCTTCCTTGGTTAGCAAACTGCAATATATCACATTGTGATTCCTTAACAATAATTTTGAATCATTTGTTGAGATTCTTAGACATTGAAGAATATCTCTCGCCTACAGAAAAATAAAGATCACTGTAAAAAGTTCATAGTGAAATGCAACTCTATTAGTCACATATGGGAAGGTGGTCTGCACTTGAGTGATGTATAGCATTCAATTCCAGTAAGATTTTCCTGCTATGGAAAAGCTGAAATGTCATAAACTATTCCAATTGTAATGGCACACATGTCAGACCAAGGAATAACATAGACTTTAAAATATTTTTAAACTGTCATGGCAGCATGAGCTGAGAGTGGAACAGCAAAGATAAATTATCTCCTGTTTAGCTCTGCTTCTGCTGTGAGCTGGGGACATATGGGCAGTACAGTTTCCAGGCAATAAAGAAACAGAGATTTTAGACTACTGTGTTCAGTCCCAAGAGACAGAGAGGAACATGAATCAATATTTGCTAACTCTCTTCTCCTTTCCTTCCAGATTGTCAGTTCTTCCAGTACAGCTCCAGGCTTTTTTATTAAATCTCTTCCTCTTCATACTTGACCCAGGGAAACTTTCCTCCTGTAACCTATGTAGGAGGATTGGCAGTGAGAGAAGTGTTGGAAAGATAGTCTTTTTGTTTGCAGTTTTAGTGCCAGGGAAGCAATTGAAAGGAAAATTACTTCAAGGGTGAGGGTGTGCTTGTTTCTGTGTGAGAGCGGTTCAGTGAGTTTGGGAGCTCGTGGAGAAGAGTCAGTATAGGCAATAACCAGAGGTCACAGATACCAAACCCTTACAAGTCTGCTGAAATCAACTGTTGACAACATGCTCCCTGATGAAGTAATGCCTTAAAACACAGGTGCATTCCAAGTGGTGTTAAATATACTTTATCTCTTCCTCTTTCATAGAATCACAGAATAACCCAGGTTGGATGGGCCTTGAAAGGTCATGTGGTCCAATCTTGCATGGGAAAGAGAGACAAGACAAGGTTTGTAGCACCCTGTCCAACTGTGTATTGAAAACCTCCAACAATGAGGGCTCTACTACATCCATGGGGAGATTGTTCCAGTGATTAGTTGTTCTCACTGAAAAAAAATTCTTTCTGATATGAAACTTGTCCCTGTGCAATTTGTAATGGTTGCTCCCTGTCTTCTCCGTGTGTCTCTTCTTTGTAGTTGCCCTTTAACTACTGTAGTACTGTGAGGAAGTCCCCTCTAAGCCTTTTCTTATCCTGGCAAAAAAAAAGAACAAATTCCTCCAGTCTTTCCTCATAGTGCATGTTCTTTAGCCCTTTGACCAACTCTGTGACCCTCCTTTGGACTCTATCTAGTCTGTCCACATCTTTTTGTAGGGACCACAGCTGCACTCTGCATTCCAGGTGTGGCCTGACAAGTTGTGAGCAGAGTGGGATGATTCAATCTCTGCTCCTTCCAGCAATGCCCCCGCAGATGCAGCCCAGCATCGGATTTACTTTTGTTGCTACAGCAGTCGCCTGCTGACTCCTGTTCATCCTTCACCAGATCCCCTTCAGCAAAGTTGGTCGTGCACCACACGAATCCTGGCCTTTACTGGACTCCTTCAATTTTTCATTCCAGCTTCAGGACTTCACACTTGTCTTTGTTTGGCACAGTTCTTGCCAGCCCACTCTTCCAACCTGTCGAGGACACTGTAAAATGGTTCTTCCTTCTGGTCCACCTTACCATGCAGTTTAGTGTCATCAGCAAACTAGGTAAGGGTGCTTTCTGTCTCATTGTCCAGAGCATTTCAGAAGATGTTGAACAGTGTGGGGCCCCATATTGAACCCTGTGGAATCCTGCTTGTAGGACAGGCTGGTAAAAACCTTTGATCCCCTTCTTATGTGTGCAGCCTGGGAGCAAATTTCCTACCCATCCAATTTGTATCTTGCCAGTTTGTCCAGGAGAAGGCATCAGGAAAATGTCAAATTGTTTTACTGAAGTCAAGTCTTTATTGGACCTCTGCCTTAGTCAGCATTCAAACCTTATGGCACCCCAGAAACAATTCAGCTCCTAATGTTTTTCATTTTCATCTTTCTGTTCTGCATGAAAAACCTGCAACTGCAATGACTGATGTTTTCTTATCTACCTTTAGCTTAAATGTAAAGCATTAAGTCTATTTTTGGCATCTTTTATTTATTAGCATAACTTTAAGTGAGTAGTGAATGTCTCAAACTTAAAGTGGAAATTTACCTTTGACCTGAAGGTAAGAGTTTTTACCTCTATTTCTTAGAGCTGTTGGGAGAAATAATATCAAAAATAAGCTTCTTTGTTCTGTGACATATTCTACCTTAAGAAATCTGTCTTGCTTTTCACTCTGATTTTTACCCTCAAGTTGATTTTTTTTTTTTTTTTTTGCCTTAGGTGTGCAATCAATGCCCAACCTTTCTAATAATAGAATAAATGAGGCTGGAAGGGTTGTCTAGTGGGCATCTAGTCCAAACCCTGCTTGAAGTAGGCCACTTACACCAGGCTGGTAAAAGATTTATTGAGTTTTTAATATTTCTATGGTTGGAAATTCTCTGCCCTACTTCTTCAAATATTTTACCATGCTGACATGGTAAGAAAGATTTTCCCTTGCTTGTAATTTATGGTCAAATATACGTAAGCTGCAGCAGCTGAACATGGAATCCTGATTTTCGCTTATGTTTTAGTTTCTTCCTTTGCTATACTGTTTGCTTGGAAAAAATGTCAAAAGAAAAGATCTTACAGCTCACTAGCATCCACTCCGTTGAAGCAGCCATTTCAATTCATGTGTGGGCTTTTCCCAATCCAATATAATGAGTTGCTGCAACTGCCTTCAGCAGTATTTCTGTCTTGTGAAATAGCTACTCACTACTTTTTGTCACGATGGAAAGAACTGGCTTTTTTTTAATATTCAAGAATCCATGCATTCACACAGATTCTAGTATCACAATGTAGTCTGTTGAAATTAGTCTAGGATAGCCTGTTCAGATCATACATCTGTAAAAGTAAAAGAATAAACTGAATATATATATAGCTTTGCAGGGCAAAAAAGAACAAGTTTTTATTTCTTATTTTCATGGTTTATGCTGAGGATAAGTATCATCATGCAGACAATCCACCTAGATCAGAGGTATTTGGGTTTCTTACTCTCTAGTCATCTTAGCACCTCAAACCCCAAGCTGTGCTCCAATATCCTCAGTACTTTTCTTTCACTGGGAGTGGAATATAACCTGAGATCACCATTGTAAACAAATTTTCAAAAGGAGAGGGTGGTCTCTTTTTTTTCCCCTGACATTGGGAAGCCCTAGTTACACTCAAGACACAATCTCATAAGCAATGAAAGCTATTATTTACCAGAAGCATGAGAGAGGAAGTTTTGCTTTGCTTCAATTTGTGCCATGCTCCATCATGTCATGCCACACGAGGCACTGCCTTGGCTCCACTTCTTCCTTTTCCCCTTCCTTCAAATCAGTCTATTATTTCTCTTAACCTTTTCTTAAGCTTCTTATAAAACCTTTATCAGATATTAAACAGGACTCTCTGGAACATGAAAGTAAAAAATGTTTCCATCCCTTTTTTCTATCCTCCATGCACATGCACAGTACTTTCTACTTTGACATCTACTGCTTTGACAACAGGAAATGTTCCATTTTTTAAAAGATATGTCTGGTATATCATTTTATGTCCTAAAAATGAGCTCTACTAGAGGAAGATGAACTTTAAAAATAGTTAGATCTCTAAAACCTCCCCGTGCTCTGCATTTTTACTGCATTTGTGTTTCAGATAGAATGCTTTCATGAATCGACTTCAGAAATTATAGATGGACAGTATTTAAAGTAAACTTGAATGCAGTCCTATACTTTTGAACATATTTTAATGCTGAAATTTGAAATTGAAGAATTAGCTTATTATCAACATTGTTTATTTGTAGATTCTTCTATGGATCCCACCACCATATGAACTCTGATCACCTCTCAGAAGTCATAAATACAGGTTATGAAATGGTTACAGAGTTTATCAACTATTAAAAGAGTTTTGTGGCTGAATTAAGATCTAAATCTGCATTTTTGTCACTTCCTCTGTAACATATTTCTGGTAAAAAAACAGAGTGCTTTTCCAGCCTGGCCACAGAAGAATCATTGCAAATTATGTATGTCAGAAACAGACTCTGATTTTCAGTAGTGCTGAATGTTTGCAGCTTCCTTTAGCTTCAGCTGACAGTAAGGATGATATCTACCTGTACATCAGGTTTTAAGACTGGACTTCCTCTGAACCCATGCAGATAACTGCAATAATCAGTGAACATCCATCTCATACAAAGCCTGTGAGTCTCACCCGACTGTGTCTGTGTGACTGTAAAGGGGGCCTGTGGTGACCAGCTTGGTTTCTGGTATGTTCACTGGACTAGTCTAAAGTTAGATGAGATTAATTTCATTTTCTGTCCAAATTTAGCACTGAACAAGGAGAATCTGTATCACAATTTCAGAGCCGCAGGTTGCAGAGAGATGGTGGAAGAGTTAAAATATGACTTTCCTGATTTTTTGTCCAATGAGAAGTAGCATAATGTCCACAACTCCACCTCATTTATAATATGAAATCTTGAATTTTAATTAATCTCTAGTCCCTGATTGCTAACCTCTGTTACCTTTTCATAAGCACATCATAGCTGTATTGTCCTGTGAGGCAAATAGCAGATCTTTTCAAGGTCAAACTGATGAGACCCACAGCCATTAGTTATAAGAAACCAAAAATAAAGATGGGCTGAATATAGCAAATAGGATTTATTTGGGTATCAACTATCACCTCAAAATAGCAGAAGGCATGGTTGCTGAGAGAAAGACATACAAATATAGTTTAGAAACCTTATATAGTTTTATAAATAACTGCATAAACTTATATATAGACAGATATTAAAGTTTGTCACTATAAGGACCTACCTCTGCTTCTCTCCATATAGAGAGAAACATTTATAAGACAGCACACTAGTAGAGGGTAGTCATGAAATTTTCAGTGTCCTGTATCTGAAGCACTTTTATTGCTCATTTGAGTCATATTAGTGATTTAAGTGGCCTTTCCAAATGAGGCACACTACCTCTCCTAATTTCCACTGTCACAATGTGGTCAAGGAGCTTGTACAGTGCTTGTAGTCTGTGTGTGCATTGTCTCCATCAGCACAATCTGATAGGTATTCCCATTTTGTAAACACATCTGAAATTTTGTGGTTTCCAAAAATAAAACTTATTTTATCTTTCTAGGTCAATGTTTTAAATGTAGATTTCATCTACAGAAGCTACACCAGGGACAACAACTTGGGTATAACGACAAGCCTGTAACTGCAAGGTTGACATCAATAGCTGTATTTATATAAGGGAGTAGTGTGCACCAAAATGAGCAAATTAAAAGATTGTTTAGAAAAATGTTTAAGCAAAATATCTTCTTGTGTATTATGTGACATCCTACCTTTTCTGAATGTAAGTAAAACTTACATGGTTTTATACAGTGTAACAATATAACATGAAAACCTTCAAGGTTAGGCCTCAGAGAAATTTGCTTTAATAAAACTTTTTAAAACTCCAATATTTAAGACATATCCTATTTTGCTAGAAATGTATTCAAACTGTCTAACAACCTTTCTAATGCCTGTGTTTTTTCACCATGGAGTTCCCTTATGGTAACCATAACTATTATTGTTGAATCTTTCAGACCATATTTGCAAGCATAGACATCATTCACTCATTTTCATTCCTTTCGTGCTCTGTTTATCCGAGAAAGTTTTTGTGATTTTTGTTTACTCACTATTCTTGAGTAATGGTTTCTGTTTGTACTGAATTAAGTGTAAACACATAACCATATTTATAAGTGAATAAAAATATTTTGGCCATCTAAGATAAACTCATAAAAGTATGTAATCCCACTAAAGTGAGTCAAAAATTACACTCCTCAAATACCTTCTTTGGAACACTGTTTAGAAAGCAACAAAAACAATAAGCTGCAAGGTGGAGGACTGACTAAACAATGTAAATACAGACTCTGAAATGTGACCAATTTTTTATTTCAGGGAGAAAAAGCACAATCAGGAGGCCAAATAAAATATTCATGGAAAAGCAAATAATTAAGAAAATAATTTTTAAAAGCATCTCAGAAGCAAACAGTGCTAAACAAGCAGATAATCAAATCTGAATATTAACACCTCTCTATATATTGAATGTTCATAATGTACTTTCTATTAGGAAGAATATCACTACACAATTACTCTTCAAGAAATGTGTAATTTGACAGAAGGCTAAGACCAAGAAGGGTTGTACTGCTCCTAGAAATTGTTATAAACTGTTAAAAATGATAAATAAAACGTGGAAAGGGAGGAAGTGAATAACTTGTTTCCATGTTTGTAAATGCATCTGCTTACAGCATAGACAACAAAAATAATAGCTAACTTGATTTAGTGAAAACTGAAGGTCTATTTTCAGGAATAAATATTTAGCCACTATTGATGCTTCTGGCAACAAAAATGTTTTCTTTTTTTGCTCTGACTCAGAGCAGATCTAACCACCTTGGAGCTCACTAGCACAGCTGGTACCTTATAGGAAGTGAAACCAACACCAGCCTAAGGCCCTAAAAATTTTGTTAAATGGGGCTCCAAATGATTCTAGAAAGCACTTCTCAGATTAAAGCAAAACACCTAAATGTCAGCCTTCCTAGTTTGTCTAGCTGTGAAAACAACGGTGAGGAGAATATTTTGTAATTTTAAATTAGTGGGGATATCACTGTGCATTTGCACAAGTCATGCAAAGCAGACATGAACAACTGGAAGAACACTTGTAACAGGTGAATTACACTTTTTCTTCAGGTGAATTTTTCCAAACATAAGTGAAGTGGGAGTGGAGTAGAAGTAGAGTGCTGTTTCCCAAACCTCACAGGCAACACCAGAAGTTCTGGTGTCCTGGTATCCATTGTAAATGCAATACCCTTAAACTGTGATTTCAGTTCTTTCTAGGCCCCTTAGAGAAACTGGACAGTATCTAGAGGTTGATATCACAAATTTCATTTTCTGTTCTCATAAACTATTTAATCATATAGTGCTTTCCATTAAACTTAGGAAAGGAAAAAAAGAAAAAGTCACTGTCCTGGCCCTATGACAGCTACAGCTGTGAATCTTTCCCTTTGCATTTATTTAGGAAATAGAAAAAACAGGAGAGAATATCCTGACATTTTTAAATGTTAAAATATACTTTCGTTTCACTTCCAAAGAGATATGAAATATTTCCATGTGCAGCATATGTATTTTAAAAGTGAGGCCACAGTCTGAAAGTCAAAGGAATATTATTATGTGGGAAGATTACAGAGAGTTTGTCTAGCAAATCTCCATATCCAAAATGGTACTCGTCCCATTTTTACTTCTAGAAAAAGGACAGATTATAAAAATAACACATTACAACATGATAGCATCCACAGTATATGTTAATAGGAAGTTCAAGAGATATGTTAATTAGGTGGAAGATGATCTCTTGTAGTAATTAATATATTATTCTTTCTACAGTTTATTTACATAGCATCGAATCATATTAAATATTTTATAAAAACAGTACATTTTTAAAGGATGACATAGCTCCTTTCATTATACATCAGTGAAAAAAAATATTCAAATTTCTGTTGCAAATAACCACTGAGAAAGTTCAAGCTCATGGCTGATCTAAGAGCATTGCTTTCATTATGATTATGTACATTTTTTTTGAGTAATCTGATTTTCAAAAGATCTGGAGAAACATTCTACATCTCATGTCTGGGAAACTATGTTTCTGAATAGATTGACTCCAAAAATTCCAAGGTCTCTAATTCAGTGCAATGTTTCTTTTTCTGTGCAATGATTATTCTTTTCTCTTTATCCTATGAAGAAAACACTAAAGTGGTTCTTCTAGGTCATTCTATGAAGGGTATGATGTCAGTTATGTAAAGTTTACTCTTTTTTCTTGTAGGACAAGGATCTAAGCTTTGGAAGCAGAGGCTTGTATGAGGGGAACCTGCCACTTCTTACACATAGTGATAACAGGAATAAAAGGGAATTACTTTTGTTAAATGATGTGGTTTTTGAAGATATTATTTTCCATATTTAGCTGTTCTCCAGCAGGGTAAGACACGACCTTTTGGGATTTTTCACTCCTTTATTTTACTGATTACAATGTTGTTGCATTGCATGGAACAGGAACTACCCTGAGTTAGAATCATATCACCTGATGCAAGTAAAGGTGACAGAAGAAATACTAGGCTCAACAAGATATTAAAATCCAAAAAGCAAAGCAAATAACTGAGAGATTAGCACTTCTGAGCCACCTACTGCTGCCATCCCAATGATCTCAAGATCTATAGCTTAAAATTAACTTTCTTGTATTTGAAACATATACACATTGCAGTATAAGGGTATAGGTGAGTGCTTTTTTGAATTACATTCTGGGTCAAGGAAAAGTAAATTCATTCTTTTAAAATGAAATACCATATGTTCAGAGCCAAGATATGTAGGCCACTCCAAAGATCTTATCCCTTGTCAAGGCAAGAATGGGAAATTGTTATGGATTTTTGTTCAGATGAGAGCTGATTTTATAACCTATCCCATTAAATGGCATTACATTCACATGACCTGACTTTACATAACAGAGTTGTCATAACACAACTGACTGAACACAGAACCTGCATTTTGCAGTAGCAGATGATATTTAGACCATCATTATTAACTGCTCTGTGAAGAATTTTTTGCTGCTTCAGTGAAATGAAATAGATTCTTCTTTCCTTTTAAATCACATTAAAATAACCTGATTGCTTATTTGTATAGCTATGCACCAAAATGACCCCTTAATTAAAATCATGCTGAGAGCATCACCTAAAGAACACTGTTACAATCCTACTTTCAGCTGGGTTTTTAGTAGATAAGGTCTTTGAATTCATCTGTCAGTACCACCTAATAACTGCCTAATGAGTAGAACAAGATAGGACAAACATAGAGGTCTTGGATATATCATATTCCTGAATATTTTGTTAAGACTGAGGTCTGGAAAGGAGAGATGGACCCAAATCAGCCAGTGAGAGTTGCCCTGCTAAAGCCCCTGTCAGCTTTCCATCACTAGATAAGTCAGTTTGTCTATGATGGGTCTAAACCTGCCATTGCTAGTTGTGCTCTGGCCTTATGTGATTCATGAGAAGCCTGACTTCTTCCATCCTGCTGCTCTAGCTGAGTCTCCTAACACGTTCTTTCCTTTTTAAGTTTAATTTAGGGAGGGATAGATTTTACTACTTTTGTCAAAGAAGCTTTTGTCTTATTTTTTTAAATTTTTTCAAATTTTTTTTTCAGAAGTTTCTTTTTAGATTTTGAATTGTTCAGAGCTCCCCAGACTCTGCTCCAACTGATGGCAGTGGCAGAATATCTTTTGATGCCCATGGGAGCTGCACTGGACCAGCCTTGTATCCTTTCCACATGCATACAGTTTTTTAGGTTTCTCCGGCCAAGAATGTTGTATTATTCTGCACATCTTAGTTCTGTTAGTATAGAAAGTAAATATATGTGACTATTTAAAACTAAGAATAAAATGGATTTTTCCTACCTCACTTTTCTGGGGCAATGCCAAGGCTAATATTTCATTCTGAATGTCTAAACAGTTCTGTGCAGGTTCCATACAGTGAGTTGGACAGTACAAGATGTTAATTTCTTATCACTGACGCATAACATTATTAATATGTGCTGAACATGATGGCTGACAGAGAACACTGGCCACAGCCAGAGAGCATGAAAGTCCTTTCAGAGACAAAACGTTTAAGCAAATACCCTTACTAAGCATGAAAGAATAATGAAGTGAAATAGAGTCTGTGCTGTGCTGTGAAGTCAGTGGGAAACTGACATTTTGGTGCAAAGAAGACTAGGTCTACTGTTTTTCTCACGTTATATGCCTAAGCACATATCAGTTGGAAGGTTTGCTTAATCTATATGTTAGTATCAATTGCCAACAGCCACTTTGATCAAGTAAACTCCTTTTGTTTCTCACAGTTGGTTTTGGATTAATACTCACTGACATGGAAATATCCACCTAAAGTCTTGGAAAGAACAAGTCAGACCAAGAGATTGCATTCACGTGCTACTTCTCCCTATTGCTTAAAAAGCCCTACTAGACAACACATTAAAAAAAACAAAGCAAACCAAAACAAACAAAAATACCAAAACAAAACAAAAAAAAGGAACCACAACAAAAAGCAAGTAAGCAAACAAAAAACCAAACACCGGGAAAAAAAAAACCAAACAAAAAGAACCCCAAAAACAACAGAAGGACATTGTAAAAGTCGGTCATGTCATTTGATACTACATGCTATCATTTCTTCCTTTTCTGGCCAAGCATAAATAATCTTGTCAATTTGGAGTTTAGACAGCCCAAGTTATCTAATAAAAGTACAGTTACTCATGAATAATTTGGATTTCAATGTGTATGTGAAGAAAATGGCTCAACACAAACCTTTTTTTATTAAAGCCATCTGTGACTCAACATCATCACACATGATATGGGGTCATTGTGTGAAAGCAGTAGTGCATGAACAGCCATGGAAATGGTGTATGAAAAGCCACTTAATGCCATACACAGTTCCTGGAAATGGTAATGATGTGGGGTTTGAGGAACAGCGATGCACTTACAAATCCTGCTGGTTTTAAAATTAGCTGTCTTTTCCATGCTCAATATAGTTGTACGTGAAATTTTGATGCATGGAAATGACGTTATTAGCACGAGTTTTTTACTTGGGTATGTGAGTCATGCAGCTTTTCCAAAAGAGAGCAATGAAATGCTGATAACACACTAGTGTGCATTCTGTATGTGTGATATGCATTCCAGAAAAACATTTCTTTGAGGTATGGTAGAGTGCCCTTAAGAATTATGTTGTATAAGTTTTTCTTACCTGTGTCTGCCCATCAGATTTTTAAAATTAATATTAGAGTCCATTATAATCACATATAAAACTCTTTAATTTCAAAAGCTCCACATTTTATCCTGCAAATTCCCAAGCATTGCAAAGTGGAGATATAAACACATTTGAAACCTAAAATAGATTTTATGCACAAAAAGAATAATTTACATACAAATAAATATTGTCTTCTTCTCCCACAGCCTTTTACACATTAATTTTAAGAACTTTGCAAGTCTGAATAAATATATTCATGAAAGTTTGACTGCAGATTATATAAAGATTCCTCCATTTTGACATAAATCAAATTAATCCGCTTTGAATCTTCACTGAAATGATGATGCTAGGCTAAATAAATCTCTTTGAATTCTCATTAACTGTTAGTACAGCTGATTCTTTGACTAGTTCATTAGCATGCTTGGTGGCATATGCTCAAAAAGAAGAAGAAAAAAGAACCCTACAATTTAATGCAAAATAGAACAAAGCCGTAGATTTCAGTCTTTGTCTTGTACACACTGTAAGGTACATGGAGCAATGATCTAACTTAAGCATTGCATGAAATTCTTCTGAATTGCCATTCAAATCTTTTCCTAACTTTGACAAAGTATAAATTAATTATGCAGCTGCATATAGATTTTCATCTGTCAAACTCATCCAAGACTATGGAGACAAAAGTGGTGATATATCCACAGTATAACACTGACAAATAGATATCAGTAACTAAGATTTCTACTTTCCAATAGAAGAGCATAATTCAGCTTTAATGATTCTTAGAAAGGAAAGGAAAAATCATGTCTTGATCCCATAAACATCTGAGATAATTTTACATTGCGACTTTCAAGACTGGGAAATTCTCATCCAACTCCCTGTCAGTTATACAGATTTGCTCAAACTATTATCTACTAAAGAAAACACATAATATGCATAAAACGCTACTGTATGTAATAATCAATTATCCACTGAGAAGCTATATAATTTAGATGACTTGTCACAGTGCTTGGCAGAACTCAGAAGAAAGGAGTGCACAAGATCACAATGAAAATGGTGCGATCGGCAGCCATTTTCCACATTACATGTCAGCAGAAGCAGCAGCAGCAGAACTGCACAAAGCTTTCTGCATTCTGTTTCCATGATCTAATATTGTACCACAGAATGAGTTCAGTTCCTTGGCTTGTGGCAAAGGTGGGTGGGATTTCCAAGAGGTCTCTATTTACATAAAGTCCCTGCACAGCTGGACTGAGCATCTGTGATTGAAAGTGATGGGGTGCACCACACCAGGCATAGCCACAGGCATCAAACTGCCTGAATAGCCTTTTAGGAGAACAGGATACTGCATTATTTAATCTATCATTAATAAGTTCCACTTTAACCATAATTCCCGCTGTCATGTTTCTTGACTTTCATGAGATAATCCAAGTTGCTTTTTCTTATTATATAACTGTACTTCAATGCAATCCTAAAGACTGCTTCAGGATGCCTCTTACAGAGTCCCATTATTTATGTATTGTCACAGTAAACCAGTTCAAAGACATGTCTAGATGTAGGGAAGACCTAAGATTTATCAGGTCCTCCCAGCTCAAACAGAGGAAAACTATTCACTGTTAGGATTTCTTCATTATAAAGGCAAACCCCTAAAATACACATGGCAAATAACCTTGTGTTACTCCTATTAATGGTATCTTGGAGAACAGCTATGGCTTTATTTACATTTTGTGATAACAAAAAGTCTTCTTGTTCTCCCTGTTCCTAGAGCGATGCCCAGAGTGATCTCTGCCAGAGATGGAGTTCAGCTCCCTTTCCTTGTGGGTGCCCACGTTCTTGCCTGGCTCCCTCTGTCCATTCACATCAGTGCCCATACTTCAAATACTATTCATGCAAGCTACAATGCTAACTGAGACGAAAAGCCCAGGATAATGGAATAAAAGCTTTATTTCACAGACTTTTCCAATCTAAATACACTCTGAAAGTTATGCATTGAGAAGTTGACTTTCTTTTCCTCTTTGCTTCTTATCCTTACCTCAGGAAGAAGTGAAGAACAGCAGCCACGCTGAAGAGAAGTGAGAGCAGTGTACCAAGCCCTGTGGAAACAGAAAGGAAGCAGTAGATCATTTCAACGAGAGCAGTATGTCTTGGCGTTGTTCCTTGACACCACCCCCGCCATCCCAGCCTCCTCTGCCCCTCCCACACTCACACATCTAAAAAGCAGATGGAAAATATTCTGCCAGGAGACATTGAAATACAGTGTTAGAAAGTTACTCTCTTAAGGCTGGAGAAAGTGATGGAGAACTCTGGCAGGCAAATTAAATTATTCATAGTCAGTGGCATTTTGGAAGGAAAAGCGGGAAGGGAATAGGAGACTGAAAGAAGTTATAGGGATTGTACAAGAACCATCTGGGATATTGGAAAAAATGCACTTCATCTTGCTGCACTTCAGAGAGAGACCAGTGAGGCTAACTCTGAGTTCAGGAGACATTACCGGTCTTGTTTGTTTTTAGAGCTGAGCGTACTCTAGTGCTGCCACGATATTATGGTAGCATGGTCCATGCTACCAAATCTCTCCATCAAACTTTAAAGGCACTGAGCAATGACATTCAGATCCTGAAGTTACTGTAATTTCCTCATCTACTGTGTCAGTTGGTACACATACTAGTCTCATTTGGATTTTGAAGGTATGACATGGAGAAGAGATGATGATTGGAGTAATTCTCAGTGTTTCAATGATTAAACTTTTTTTAAAATTTTATTTCTCAATTACATGTTCTCTTATGTCTCTGAAAGACTACATGCTGTTCTCACGAGAACTAAGGTACTCTACATTCAAATTAAACAGGTGCTTTTTTTGATATGTCTCACTAAGAAAATATGTACTGTATATTACAGAGTAATGACAATTAGGAAGTAACCCAGTTCAACCCCCTAATTCTTGCATGGGGTAGAAGGAAGGAGAGAAAAAAAGAACCACGTGTGAGAGCAGACACTGCAATCAGTGTTTTTATGAACATGTTAAGATGATGTTGTGATGAACACAGGAGGTCAACTTGGAAAATATATTTTTCCTTTCTGTTTCTTCTTCTGAGTTTAGGCATATGATGTTGACAAACATCTAATTCATTTTCCCTTCATAGGTATATCCCACCATGTCTTTGTACCACAGGTAATAGAAACCAGATGGAATTTTCCACTTGAATATATAGATGTGCATAGTACATGCATGTACACAAGCAGACACATTAATTTAACCCCAACAACTTCCAGAACTTCATCAAGATAATCTTGTATTTAGATTTGAATGCATACATCAAACTCTTTGGAAATGCTGGCAAGCACTTTGTCCTCTCTGTTCCCCAAAACAATACAGTACAGTCTGCTATGGGTTCTGCACTTATCCAAACCATGCAAATGAAGAAGCTGACATATATTGCAGAAATATTCCAAGCATTGCAATTTTCCTATCCTCACAAACTTATATTGCTGGAAACCAGTTTTTTTGTTGGAATTTGTAAATAAACCAGTACCTGCCACAGCAATCTAATGACCTGAAGGAATTCTTAAACAATTAATCTTTTTGACTTTTATTGTAGCAATCAGCGAAGGGTTTCAGTATCCTGTGGCATATTAGTCTAACGTTTTCAGCATGCAGATTATTTACACCAGAGATCGTGGTTTTGGTTATAAATCACATAATAAACTTGGGATACAAACTGGAAAAATATAATGAGAAAAACAATAACTAACATGAAGCACCAGAAAGAATCAGTAGGGAAAAGATAAATGGTTGTCGGTAGGAATATTAGGCATGTGTGCCCATGTGTAGATAAACACCAAGCAGATTGCTTGTTTAAACATTCTTTATTTTTCTTGAGTTTTTGCCTGACAGGGACTGCATTTGTCTCAAGAGGGATTGTAATTAATGTATTTGGCATAGCAGAGTTTGCTTCTTGGGGTAGTTCTTCCACAGGAAAACCATTCCAATTATCATTCCAAAATGGTGTTCCTTTAAAACAAATATGAATAGTA